>NC_090440.1:1848303056-1848606086 GCF_031143425.1 Pleurodeles waltl
CCCCCACCAGGCCCAACATGCCCCCCATCCCCGCCAGGCCCCCCGCCAGCCCCAACATGCCCCCCCATCCCCGCCAGGCCCCCCGCCAGCCCCAACATGCCCCCCCATCCCCGCCAGCCCCAACATGCCCCCCCATCCCCGCCAGGCCCCCCGCCAGCCCCAACATGCCCCCCCATCCCCGCCAGGCCCCCCGCCAGGCCCCCCACCAGGCCCAACATGCCCCCCATCCCCGCCAGGCCCCCCGCCAGCCCCAACATGCCCCCCCATCCCCACCAGGCCCCCCGCCAGCCCCAACATGCCCCCCCATCCCCGCCAGGCCCCCCGCCAGCCCCAACATGCCCCCCCATCCCCGCCAGGCCCCCCGCCAGGCCCCCCACCAGGCCCAACATGCCCCCCATCCCCGCCAGGCCCCCCGCCAGCCCCAACATGCCCCCCCATCCCCGCCAGGCCCCCCGCCAGGCCCCCAAGCCAGCCAGTGGCCCCAAATCCAGATTGAATTAAACTCACTTGTTGGTCTGGAGGACCGTAGAGTACCGCATACTGGGGGAGGACCCCATCCACAAGTTTCTCCAACTCCTCTCCAGTGAAGGCAGGGGCCCTTTCCCCAGGCGCAGCAGCCATTGTCCCTTCCAGACCGAGGTCACAGCAACACTTGCAGTATAGGTCCTCTCCTGTGAAAGTTCAAGTCGCAAGTGGATAAGTAGATAGAAAATGGCGGTCACGTCCGCGGCGGTGCGTACCGCGGCGGTGCGTACCGCCACCGCTGGCACCCTTCGCCATTGGCTCCTGAAACCCATAGGCTTCAATGTTAACCAATGCGGCTTCGCGCCGCGGTCTTCGCCCGCCGCGGTGTGCCACGCCAGCGCATTGACCTCACATCCCATTGTCACACTTCACAGGTCAGGCAGCCGCCATTTCGAGGGTCCACATGGCTCAATTTCAACTGCGTCACACAGGCCTAGGCCTTGCATAGCCACTCAGACACGCCATTCACTGCATAGAGAATCGTTTACTGTGCTAGCTGTGAGTACGTACCTGTGGGTTGCTTGACTGTGTGCTCCATGTTGTCCTTCCTAGGCACCGTCCGCTGGGTTTGGCGAGGAGACGGATGAATCCTCCCGTGTACCGACCGCTGGTGGACCTGTCGACAATGGAAGAACGCCACATTATCCTGACCTACCGTCTTAACCGTGCCACTATACATGAACTGTGTGCCCAGCTGGAGCCCGACCTGATGTCCCCCATCCGCCAACCCACAGGGATTCCCCCTCTGGTGCAGGTCCTGTCAGTACTCCATTTCTTGGCAAGTGGGTCATTTCAGACAACAGTGGGAATTGCTTCTGGGATGTCTCAGCCCATGTTTTCGAAGGTGTTATCCAGAGTGTTGTCTGCCCTGATGAAATACGTGAGGAGCTACATCATTTTCCCTGAGGTGGGCGAATTGGCTGCAGTGAAGGGTGATTTCTACACCCTTGGACATATTCCCAACGTCAATGGTGCCATTGATGGGACCCATGTGGCTTTGGTTCCCCCAAGAGACAGGGAGCAGGTGTACAGGAACAGAAAAAGTTACCATTCAATGAACATCCAGGTGGTGTGTTTGGCTGACCAGTACATCTCGCATGTAAATGCCAAATTCCCAGGGTCAGTGCATGACGCCTACATCCTGAGGAATAGCAGCATCCCTTACGTGATGGAACAGCTAGAGAGACACCGTGTATGGCTATTGGGGGACTCTGGGTACCCCAACCTGTCGTGGCTACTGACCCCAGTAAGGAATCCCCGGACCAGGGCAGAGGAACGGTACAATGAGGCCCATGGGCGTACTAGGAGGGTGATCGAACGCACCTTTGGCCTCCTAAAGGCCAGGTTTCGGTGCCTGCATATGACAGGTGGATCCCTAATGTACTCACCTAAGAAGGTGTGTCACATCATCGTGGCCTGCTGCATGCTTCACAACCTGGCTTTGCGCCACCAGGTGCCTTTCCTACAGGAGGATGGTCGAGACGGTGGTGTTGTGGCAGCGGTGGAACCTGAGGAGAGTGACGAGGAGGAAGACGACGGGGCTGAAACAGACAACAGGGACAGAATCATTGAACAGTACTTCCAATAGGACACAGGTAACAATTCAAAGATAATTTAGTAAATGTGAACTACTCTCCTGCATCTCTGCTGCCTGTCTATTTGCCCCAGTGTATGATGACTGAGTTGTGGCTTTTCCCTCCCTATTTCAGATCTGGGGTCCCCACTACGAGTCCTGTGCTTCGTTTCCCCATGGACTACAGCTTTGTGGCAGCTGTTTGTTGACTTCACTATGTACAACGACATATTTGCACTGTCATGTCAATTACAATATTTTGAAATCACAGCCAGACTCCAGATAGTTTTGTGCAAAATAGGTGTTTATTTAAGTGCTCAAAATGGGATGGGTGGTTTCAAGTGGGTGGGGGCTATGGTGAAGGAATGTCCATGGCAGAGTCCAGAGTAACAGTCACACAGGTGCATTGTCCAGAGGCCTGTGGAGAGATGGAGCATGGGCAGTTCAAGGATGGACAGGGTGACAATGTGGGACAGTGGGATGACATCAGGTGGTATCCTTTGCTGGCGGGGGTCTTGACATCCTACTCTGTCTTCTTGCGAGATCTCAGGGCCCTCTTGCGGGGTGGTTCTTCTCCTGCAGGAGGTGGGGGTCTGGTGGGCTGCTGCTGTGCGGGGGCCTCCTGTCCACTAGCGCGGGCGGAGGTGGTTGGCTGTTCTTGGTCCAGGCTAGTGGCAGGGGCCCTTGGGTGTTGTTGAGTGTCCGTCCTGGTGTTGATGAGGTCCTGCAGCAGCCCTACCATGGTAACCAGGGTGGAGGTGAGGGCTCTGATGTCCTCCCTGTACCCCCGATAGTGTTCCTCCTGCAGTACCTGGATCTCCTGGAACCGCGCCAGTACCGTCGCCATCGTCTCCTGGGAGCGGTTGTATGCTCCCATGATGGTGGTGAGGGCCTCGTGGAGAGTGGGTTCCCTGGGCCCATCCCCCCCCTGTCGCACAGCTGCCCTCCGAGTTGCCCTGTTTCCCTGGGCCTCTGCCCCCTGGCCGGTGTGCCCACTACCACTGCCCCCAGGTCCCTGTTGTTGTTGGGGTGGTGGGTTATCCTGGGTGCCCTGTAGTGGTAGACACACCGCAGATTGATGCGCCCTGGAGACAGAGGCATGGGCCCGCTGGGTGGGAGCTGTGCTGGTGTTCCCAGAGGGGTTTGGGTCTGTAGTGGCCTGGGCCTGTGTGAGGGGAACCGACTGTCCAGAGGTCCCCGATGGTCCGGGCTGGTCATCGGTGTCCAGGTCGACAGAGCTGCTGTCATCGCTGACGGCCTCTTGGGTGGGGGGTGTGGAGAATTCTGGGCCCTCCGCGGCGGTGTGTTGACGGTCGGGTCCTGCAGGGGTATAGAGGTATGGTTATAGTTTCAATGTGTGGCATATGGGTGTATCTGTGGGTTCCCGTGTCCCCAAGTGCTGGCATTCGTGTGTGGGGGCTTTGGTGAGGGTGGCTTGTGGGGGGGATGTGTATATGCATTGGGCATGCTTTGGTGATGGGTGTCCATGCTTAGTGGACGCATGCAGGCCTAGGTTTTTGGATGTGTGGGTTGTGATGGTGAGACATTGGCAGGGAATAGGTGTGCTGGGGGTGGGGGTGAGGATGGTGGTGGGGTGAGGATGGTGGTGGGGGTGAGGGTGGGGGTGAGGATGGGGGTGGGGGTGAGGGTGGGGTTCGAGGATGGGGGTGAGGGTTGGGGTATGATTTGGCATGCAGGTGGGGGGGGCAGTAGTGAAGCTTCAACTTACCAGTATCCATTCCTCCGCCGACTCCTGCGAGGCCGTCAGGATGCAGGATGTTCAAGACTTCCTCCTCCCATGTTGTAAATTGTGGGGGTTGAGGTGGGGGTCCTCCGCCAGTCTTCTGCACGGCGATGTTGTGCCTGGATACCATGGAACGCACCTTCCCCCGTAGGTCGTTCCATCGCTTCCTGATGTCTTCCCGATTTCTGGGGTGCTGTCCCACAGCGTTGACCCTGTCGACAATCCTCTGCCATAGCTCCGTCCTCCGGGCAATGCTGGTGTATTGGACCTGTGCGCCGAACAGCTGGGGCTCTACCCGAACGATTTCCTCCACCATGACCCTGAGTTCTTCGTCTGAGAAGCGGGGGTGTCTTTGGGGTGCCATGGGGTGGTGTGTATGATGTGTGGGGTGGAGTATGTGTAGTTAAGTGTGTTGAGTGTGGTGGTGTGTGTTGTTTTGTGTGTGGATAGTGTGTGGGTGATGGTGTTGAGTGGCTGTGGCTGCTAGTTTGTGGATGGTGGTGTCTCGCTCTGGCCTTCTTTCAGAATTTTTGGTCGTAGGGGTTTGTGGGTGATGTGGGTGTGTGTTTTATATTGTATTGTGTGTGTGGGAGTGGTGTGTGTATGTGTATCAGGTGTGTGGTATTCAAATCGGCCAATGTGGCTGAGTTTTGTTCGTTTGTGTGTATTCTGACCGCGGCGGTGTGTCCCGCCAATGGAATACCGCGTTTGAAAGACCGCCGCGTGGATTCGTGGGTCGTAATGGCATGGGCGTATTTCTGTTGGCGTGACGGTGGAGGTTTTGTCACCTCCACTTTTCCGCCGACCGCTGGTCTGGCAGTCTGTTGTGGCTGTCGGATTTTCTGAGGTTTGCCTTCTGCGGGTCAGAATGACCGTGGCGGGTTTCCGCGACCGCGGCGGGATTATGGAGGATTTCTGACCGGCGGTAGGCGCCTTTTACCGCCGAGGTCAGAATGACCACCTATATGTATACACGCTCCCTTGGGGGATACGTTCGCCACAGAAAGAATGGGGGTCCTTAAATTGCATACTTAATTACGTTTTGGAATAGTAACCCTAATAAATGAGTTACTATTAGGCCCTTGTTTTGCCAAGCATATTTTTTTGTTGTATTAGATAATACATTGATACCCATTTTTTTGTTTTTGTTAACAAATGTATCTCTCCATTTATTCGTTAGTCATTAGTGCATCATTTATTTATAGATAATCAGTATAAAAATGAATCACAAACAAATCTTTGCAATCTTATTTACATAATTCAGTTCTTATAATATCACTTGTGTGCACAAGATAGACGTCCGTGCGTAACTATGAATGATAAAAAAATAGGCTGTTTAAAGGAGTGTAGCATCCTTCACTCCCATCATTCATTGAACTGTAGCTCCTTATTACTTTAATTTATGGGTTTTACAAGTCTCTGTAAAAAATATAGGGCAATATTTATAAGGATTGGTGCATTGCTGTGTTGCGGCAGCAATGCATTTAAATAACTTGCACTTTGATATGACAGAATCCTATGCCATGGATGCATCATATTTACAACACAGCGTACCATGGCGTAAGGATACTGTCTGAATCCCAAAAAATCACACATCTGTGTGCACCATGACGTAAGGAAATCTGACACTTCTGCTACAAAGTGATGCAGGGCTTACTTGCGGCACTTACAGTAAAGATAATTACCTCTGCGTCAATTTTGAGTGCGGAATGCGTCACAGCAAAGTACAAAAAATTATGCATTTGGGAAAAAAGTGGGCATTTCACAGAAGTCAGCTATTGAGAATGGAGCAGAGAACAGAAGCAAGGATAACAACCCCAGCCAGAATGTCTGGATAGACTCCCAGGGGAAGAGGAAGTGCAATTACAGTGAGGAGGAGAATGACATCTTAATCACTGAGGTGGCAGAGCACCATCAGCTCTTTGGCATTTGGCAGTCCATAGTGGAGAAGATCAACACCGTGGGACAAGCAAAGAGGACTGTCACTGACTGCAAAAAACGCTGGCATGACTACAAGCACCAGACGAAGGAGAAACTGGACAACAACCCAATGGCAATAATGCAGACTGGACGAGGGAGCCCATCGCCCCAGGTGAAGCTGGATGCCTTGGCGGAGTGGGTTTGCAGGTGTCCTCCCAGGTGAGTTGTAGCTAGAGTACCAGGACAGGGCAATGCAGCACACAAGGAACAACCAGAGTCGCAGGGTAATTATCAGCAAGGGGCAATGTGGGCAAAATATCATGTTGTGCAGTCCAGCTAGCTATGTCCCAGTGCTCCAAAGCGCTGTGTACAGGAATCTGGCTCATGTCCCATTACATAGCACAGAAATGTCAGTCATATTGCCCAGTTACATGTTGCATAGCTCAGTCTGGCTCTGTCACGTTTCTCCATTCCATGTGTGAAGTGTTGTACTACTCAAGGTACTGGCATGTGTACTGGATGTACAACATGAGTCATACCTACAAATCCCACAATGCAAAGTAAAAAACATGGACTGGAACAACACATCATGCGTGGACACTTGAACCCTGCACAACCTGACGGCGATGACGCAGGCCACCTTGCACCATGAGGCCACTGCGTCTTCCTTGGGCCTATGCACACACATCTGGAATGTAAAGCAATGGAATGGAATGGGTCTGTCAGAGGGGAAACAGCTCACTTGAGAGGGGGGTCAGGTGTGGGGCATGTGAAGTACACATAGGAACATGCCAAGTGCCATGTGTATATTAACTGGCATGATACTACATAGCACACAGCTGTCCTGACATGTGGGGTGAGACCACACATGTGTCATCTGCTATGGTAGGGACCATCAGAGTTCATACCATGTACTAAATCCAACTGGGGTAGGGTGAATGCAAGCGATGCACACCAGACGACCATGTATGTTGAAACCAAATATGATATGTGGCCCTGGGGTCCCCTGGTTGTCCAATGCATTGTAATCACTGGCTGTGTAGGTTTAACTGCCACTGTGTCTGAATGGGGAGATATTGCATAGCAAAGAGGTCAGAATGGATATGTGTTTTGCAAGGTAGCCTGACCAATACGCATGCACTGCGGTGTCTGACAGTGCCACACTTGTGTTGCAGTTGGAAAGGGATGACAGAAAAGAGCCCATTAGGGTACACCATCTTACATGTGATATGGTCCTGGGTGAAGATGTAGAATGTAGCAGGAGGGAGTTTGAAGGGAAATTGTCTCACCATGCAACATATGTCTCATTTGGAGGATGTGAAACAGGGAAGACTAGTCTGCCACCACCAAGGGCAGGAGTCTGCGATGGATTGACACTGAGGTAGATGTGCCCAGTTGTGTTGCACCTGGGAAGGTACATTTCACCAATTCCAGCACTACTACTATGTTGTGTAGAGCTTGATCAATAGCCCTCAATAACAGCCAGCCATGTCAGTCCATTGGTTATGAGCACACATTTTGTTTGTGTTGTAGGCACATGGGAGTCAATGTATGATCTGGGTTTCCATCACTTTGTGGCATTAAGTAGAGTCACTGACACAAAAGGAGTGGCAGAGCAGGCATGTGCATGTACAAGTGAGTGGGACTAAGTCAAAGGATGTGTGATACTATGCAGATATCTGCAACTCTGGCAATTATCAAATGTGGTGAGTGTCAGTGCTAGCAACCTACCTAGTGTGCCTGGGGCAATCCCCTCAGAGTTGGCACACAGTGTCTACTGTGCCCACTGTCCACAAATATGAAGCCAAATGTGTATGCAGTGCAATCACATGAGTATACAAAAACAGTAAAAACATTGTAAGTACATGCCCCCACGCATTCCTGCAGTGTAGCAAGGTTGGTAGCTGTGTAGGAGCATGCAGGATATGTGTACAAAAATCAACCCTTGGCCACACAAATGCACAATGTATTTGCAAGACAGCAGAACAAGGTGGTACAGTGTGAAAGCCTGATGGCAGGATCATAACTGATTCACGACCAGACCCACATCATCTGCATAGGAGCTGTGGGCTTAATAGGAACCACAGGGCAAGCAGGCAGATGCAATATGCACAATAGTGGTGTCAATACATGAAAACTCAATCAGGTTAGACATCATGAAAAAGAATGCAAGTCATCCTGGCAGATGTGGACCTTACCTCTTATCACATTTGCAGAAATGGTAGGCCCACTGAGCTATGTAACTGTGTTACAATATGCGTCATGACACAAAATGTCAGTCTTGTCACACAGTGGTTTTATGAACAGTGCAGAGATACTGCCATTTGAAAGGCAACTACAGTGCAACTTGGACTCAATGCCTCCATGCAACAGACGTCCTGTGCATCAATGTACTGAAAGTCAAACAGTAGCAAGTCAGATTGTCAATCAGATTGCTCATGTCAACATCTAACATAGTTCACTGTTAACATATCTCCATCTCATGACAGAGGATGTGTGTGCACCTCCTGACCAGCTGCCTATCCGGGATGACGATCCTGCTGGAAATGACAGCCTGCCAACCCTTGACCAAGACACCCTCTAGCAAATCCTGGCCTCCTTTGATAAACCATCTCTGGTCGCGGGAAGGGCTGACAGCATTGTAGGTCTCCAGAGGATCCACCCATCACTCAACAAACACCACATGCCAGCCCACCCCCATCCGGGGACTTTGGGGACCCACAAGTTGAATTCTAACATTGTGCGGTAGAAGTTCAGTTGGAGATGCTAGATGTGGTACAGGTGGGGATGGAGACCATGGGCTGCGCGCTAGAGGCAATCCGGAGGTTCCTTAATCCCATTAAGGACACCTGTAATAGGGCTGTAATAGACACCTACCTTCTGCTCAGTTGCCAACCAGCTGGGGGTGAATCACAAAATCCTTAAGTCCATGAAGTGGTTGCCTACAAGCACAGCATTGGTGCTGTGCTGGCAAACCACCAGGCCCTTCTTAGTGCAGTGCTTCCTCACTTTTTGGGATGGGGAAATGCTGCTGCAGACAGGGGATCCACATCTTCAGCCCCGGATGTGCGTGTGCCTTCTTCGCCTCCAGCACAAACAACCCCCCTTATGGGAAACACCACACACATCAGAGGAGGAAGATATGGACTTCACCTCTTTCCACTGAAAAACTGCCCAGTAGCATTTCTCTGTGCCAAATGGCCAGTTTTTCCATTGCCCAGTGCCGATGATCTTGCCACTATGCTTCCCAGCTGGTACTGTCCTCAGTTTGCTGTCCCACCTGTTAAATGTATCCATTTGTGGACTATTGGTGTGGCCTATCTTCCATAGTGGCAATTTGCTCCTCCTCTTCGTCACTGAAACACTCTTCTACTCCACATGTCCTATGCAATGTATCCCCATGGACTCTGTCTGGACATGCTACGGCTCAACAAAACTGTTGGGCTTGATGCAGAAAGAACTGTGCCAGTGTTCCTAAACATTTTTGCACATGTAAATAAATGCACTGAGTTCAAACTGTGGGGGTCATTCTGACCTCGGCGGTAAAAGGCCCTTACCGCCGGTCAGAAGTCTGCCATTCTACCGCCGCGGCCGCGGTAAACCGCCACGGTCATTCTGACCACCAACTGTGAAACCGCCAAAAACCCGACATCCAAGGAAGGCCGCCTCATCAGCGGGCCGCGGAAAACTGGAGATGACCAAACCTCCACCGTCACGCCAACACAAACACACCCATGCCATTCTGACCCACGAATCCACGCGGCGGTCTTTCAACCGCGGTATTCCATTGGCGGTACACACCGCCGCGCTCAAAATACACACACAGCTCCAAAACACAGCCACATTGGACAATTTGAAATACACACACCTGACACACATACAAACAACACTCCCACACATCCAATCAACTATAAAACACACACCCACATCACCCACAAACCCCCACTAGTTGGAAATCGGAGAGAAGGCGATAGAGATAGAGATAGAGAGAGCGAGCACAGCAATCGAAAACCCCAACACACACAGGAACCCAACTTCATCACCCACATCACATTTACGCACACATCACCACGCACATCACCACAAACACCACCCCACACCTCATCCACACCACCCCATGGCACCCCAAAGACACCCCAGGTTCTCGGACCAAGAACTCAGGGTCATGGTGGAGGAAATTATAAGGGTTGAGCCCCAGCTCTTCGGCACACAGGTGTTGCACACCACTATAGCAAGGAAGGCTGAGCTATGGCAAAGGATCGTAGACAGGGTCAACGCTGTGGGACAGCATCCCAGAAATCGGGAAGATATCAGAAAGCGATGGAACGACCTACGGGGGAAGGTGCACTCGATGGTGTCGCGACACAACATCGCTGTGCAGAAGACTGGCGGCGGACCCCCACCCACTCCACCCCAATTCACAGCATGGGAGCAAGAGGTAGTAAACATCCTGCATCCTGATGGCCTCGCTGGAGTACACGGAGGAATGGACTCTGGTAAGTCGAATCTCAACTACTTCACCCCCCCCAACCACCAGCATGCCAACCCCCCCTCGCCCCCAATCTCAACCCCCAGCACACAACCTCCCTGCCAATGTCTCACCAGCACAACCCACCCTAAACAACACCAACCCCTGAATGCCAACACAAACCATAGACAGCCACCACCAAAGCATGACCATTGCACATACCCATACACCCCCCCCCCCACCACCCTCACAACACCTCCCACAAGGGAATGCCAGCACTGGGGGACAAGGGCACTCATAATGCACGCCATGGCACACACAGAAACAATAACCATACTCCTTTACCACTGCAGGGCCCGAACGCCAACACACCGCCACGGAGGGTCCAGATTTGTCCATCCCACCCCCAGAACAGGCCCCCAGCGAGGACAGCAGCTCTGTCAACCTAGAACCTGATGACCAGCCCGGACCATCGGGGACCTCTGGACAGTCGGTTCCCCACACACAGACACAGGCCACAGCAGACCCAACCCCCTCTGGGAACACCAGCACAGCTCCCACCCAGCGGGCCCATGCCTCTGTCTCCAGGACGTGTCAAGCAGCGGTGTGTCCGCCACTACAGGGCACCCAGGCTGACCCAACACCCCAACAACAACAGGGACCTGGGGGCAGTGGTAGTGGGCACACCGTCCAGGGGACAGAGGCCCGGGGAAACAGGGCAACTGGGACTGGGAGGGCTGTTGTGCGACAGGGGGGGAGGACAGGCCCAGGGAACCCACTCTCCAAGAGGCCCTCACCACCATCATGGGAGCATACCATCACTCCCAGGAGACGATGGCAACGGTACTGGCCAGGTTCAGCGAGATCCAGGCACAGCAGGAGGAACGGTACATGGGGTTCAGCAAGGAACTCAGGAACATCGCTACCGCTATGGGGACCATAGTCCAGGCCCTCAACCGGATAGAAACCACATTGCGGGACCATGTGGCACCACAAAGGGCCCCTGTCACTAGCCAGGAACAGCCTACCACCTCCGCCGGCGCTAGTGGTCAGGAGGCCCCCACAGAACGACGGCCCACCAGAACCCCACCTCCTGCTGAAGAACAACCACCCCGCAAGAGGAACCTGAGATCTCACAGGAAGACAGAGTAGGATGCCAAGACCCCCGCCAGCATAAGATACCCCCTGATGTCATCCCACTGTCCCACAGTGTCACCCTGTCCAACCTTGAACTGCCCCTGCTCCATCCTTCCACAGGCATATGGAAAATGCACCTGTGAAACTGAGAACTGGACTCTGCCATGGACATAACTCCACCCTCACCCATCACCGTTTTAATATCATGTACGAATATCTAGCACTAAAAATAAATCACTCATTGCACTGAAATCATTCAGGAGTCAGCCTGTATTATTTACAAATGTATAACACATTACTGATCAATAATGTTCTGTTATTTTTGTGATGACAACATACCGATGTCAATAAGCATTAGTCCATGGGCTAACCAAGCAGAAGTCACGCAGTGGGTCATACAGCACTGAAAAGGGAAGGGAAAATCAAACATCAGTTTAAAAGAACTGGGGAGAAATACACAAAGTAAAGATGCAGGGGGCTTTCAGTAAATGTTAAATGGCGTGGGTGATTCTTACCTGTGTGCTAATGAAAATACTGTTGGATAACTCTGTCCCTGTTGTCTGTGTCGTCCTCTTCGTCTTCCTCCTCTTCACTCTCCGCAGGCTCCACAGCTGCTTCAACACCACCATCTGGACCATCATCCTGCAGGAAAGGCACCTGACGTCGCAATGCCAGATTGTGAAGCATACAGCAGGCCATGATGATCTGGCACACCTTCTTTGGTGAGTACATCAGGGATCCCCCTGTCATATGCAGGCACCTAAACCTGGCCTTCAGGAGGCCAAAGGTTCTTTCTATGATCCTCCTAGTTCGCCCATGGGCCTCATTGTACCGTTCCTCTGCCCTGGTCCGGGGATTCCTCACTGGGGTCAATAGCCAAGGCAGGTTGGGGTAACCAGAGTCACCAATTAGCCACACACGTTGTCTCTGTAGCTGTTCCATCACATAAGGGATGCTGCTATTACGCATCACATACGCGTCATGCACTGACCCAGGGAACTTGGCATTCACATGTACTGGTCAGCCAAACAGACCACCTGGACGTTCATAGAATGGTAACTTTTCCTGTTTCTGTACACCTGCTCATCGTCTTTTGGGGGTACTAAAGCCACATGGGTCCCATCAATGGCACCAATTATGTTGGGGATATGTCCAAGGGCATAAAAATCACCCTTCACAGTGGCCAAATCAACCTCCTCAGGGAATACAATGTAGCTCCGCATGTGTTTCGTCAGGGCAGACAACACTCTAGACAAAATTTTTGAAAACATAGGTTGAGACATTCCAGATGACATGGCCACTGTTGTCTGGAATGAGCCACTTGCCAAAAAATAGAGGACTGACAGAACCTGCACTAGAGGGGGAATTCCTGTGGGTTGGCGGATGGGGGACATCAGGGCTGGCTCCAGCTGGGCACACAGTTCATGTATAGTGGCTGGGTCAAGTCGGTATCATAGTATGATATGGCGTTCTTCCATTGTCGACAGGTCCACCAGCGGTCGGTACACGCGAGGATTCATCCTTCTCCTCGCAAGTCCCAGCGGACGGTGCCTAGGAAGGACAACATGGAGCACAGAGTCAAGCAAATCACAGGTACGTTTACCACAGCATGCCGAGCACACAATTATCTATGTATTGAAAGGCGTGTATGTGTGGCAATGCAAGGCCTAGGCCTGTGTGACGCAGTACAAATTATGCCATGTGGGCCCTTGAAATGGCGGCTGCCTGACCTGTGAAGTGGGACAATGGGATGTGAGGTCAATGCGCTGGCGTGGCACACCGTGGCGGTAGGCGGTCGAAGACCGCTATACGAAGCCGCATTGGTTAACATTGAAGCCTATGGGTTTCAGGAGCCAATGATGAGGTGCGCCGGCGGTCGCGGTATGCACCGCCGCGGTACGCACCGCCGCGGGCGTGACCGCCATTTTCTATCTGCTTAATCACTCGAGACCTGATCATCCACAGGAGAGGACCTATACTGCAAGTGCTGCTGTGACCTCGGTCTGGAAGTGACAATGGCTGCAGCGACTGGGGAAAGGGCCCCTGCCTTCACGTCTGAGGAGTTGGAGAAACTTGTGGATGGGTTCCTCCCCCAGTATGCGTTACTCTACGGTCCTCCAGACCAACAGGTAAGTACACTGGGTGCACATTGAATGGCCTATGCCTGTGTGGAGTGGGGTGGATGTAAGTTGGTGGGGTGGGGGGCGAATGAGGAGTGCAACGCACAACAGATGAGAGCATGTGCCATATGGCAAGGTTGGGGAGGGGGGGCCAATCACATCTAACATGCAGAAAATTGATGAATTTTTCCTTCCCACCCTGTACATGTCAAATAGGTCAGCGCCCATCAGAAAGTGGACATTTGGCGTGCCATCGCCAAGGAAGTCCGGGCCCTGGGGGTCCACGTCAGATGGGGCACCCACTGCCGCAAGAGGTGGGAGGACATCCGCCGCGGGACCAGGAAGACCGCTGAGTCACTGCTGGGGATGGCCTCCCAACCTAGGAGGGGTGCCAGTCGTACCCTGACCCCCCTGATGTCCCGGATCCTGGCGGTGGCCTACCCTGATTTGGATGGGCGCTTGAGGACATCACAGCAGACACAAGGGGGTGAGTATCATCACATTCTGCTATCTTTCTGCGCAGTGGAGGCGTCTGGGTGGGGGAGGAGGGTTGTGGGTGACATTAGGCCAGGGCGCTTTCTGTAGTGTAGTCCTCTCCTTTAGGCATGGCCCTGTGCTCCCGGCCCCCACCTCTGTAGGGTGACAAGTACAGCTATCGATGGTCCAGCATCACACATGTGCACGTTTGTCGTCTCTAGACCTGTTGTCCTAGTCAGAAGTACTGAGTAGTGTACCCCGAATGCGCGGCTTAGTGCATGAGGCTCCTGTGTCTGTCCTCTCCGCCAACGGTGTTGACATTGCATGCACTCAACCTGGTCTTCGTTTTTCTTCCCCCACCCTTCTTCTTCATCTTCTTGTGCATGTGTGCATTAGCATCATCAGGCGGAGGAGAATTGGCATTGGAGCACGAGGGAGCTGCAAGTCACAAGGCCCCGGTGGGCCCAGGAACAGACACCGAGGGCACCAGTGATCCGGAGGGCGAGGGGAGCACCACAACGGGGACCGGTGGTGACACCAGCGACACCGACACGTCCTCGGATGGGAGCTCCCTAGCGGCTGCCCCCAACATCCGGGCCCCCCGCCTCTACAGGTACAGCCGCCACCCAGCGCACCAGCCCCGCCCTCCCAGCATCGGAGCAATGCCTACCTGGAGGGCATTCATTCGGGTCAGGCTGCCCATCAACGATCGTTCAATGCTCTGGCCTCAGCACTGACGGCAGCCATTGTCCCTGTTTCCAGCCTCCCTCTTCTGACTGCCTCCACCCTGTCTCTGTCTCCTGTTCCTCAGCCTATCCCATCCACACCATCAGACCAGCCTGCACACACCTCAACACCCAAGGGCAGCTCATCCAGACACAAGCACCACAGAACCCACAAGCATTCACGCAAGCAACACCCAGATGCAGGCATTCCAACAGTCACTACCACCTCTGTGTCCCCCTCCTCCTCGTCTCCCTCCTCCCTCCCTGTGACGTCTACACTCACACCTGCATGCACACCACCATCAGCCAGTGCTTCCATCACCAGCACACCCTCCAGTACAGTCCGCACACGTGCAGTCACCACCCCCACTACCATTTACACGTCCCCTGTGTCCTCTCCCATTGTGTCTGTCACCCCCTCTTCCAAGACACACAAACGCATGCAGACACCCACCCAACAGCCATCCACCTCACGACAGCCTCCAGCACAAGCACCTGCACCCAAAGACAGCACACCTGACTCTCCTACAACCACATCCTCTTCCTCCACTCCCATCACCACTTCTCCTACCCTTTACCTTGGTCCTAAAAAACTTTTCCTTGCTAATATTAACCTCTTTCCCTCCCATGACCCACCCCCTCCATCTGCAAAGAGTCCCAAGAGCACCTCAGCCACCACCAGCCCAGCTTCGAGTGTCACTGTGGTGCATGGGTTCTGGAGTCAAACCCTTTGCCAGCAGTGACACTTCAATCAGCAGCAAGGGGACAGCCAGCCCCCCCCCAGGCAAGAGGACCAGGAAACTAAAGGGCCGCCGTGAGAGGACTGACACGGCTGCCCCAAAGGAGCAAAGTTCACCCACTTCACCAGCCACAACATCTAGGGGAGGCAAGGGCCCGAGAGCCCCATCTAAGAAGCGAAAGGGCAGCAGGGCGGAGAAGTCAGCCAGCAGGAGCGCGGAGCAGGAGGGCCCCACAAGCCCCATCCCGGGTGTTAGGGAGGACACCAAAGGGCCCAGGACTCCGTCACCGAAGGGTCCAGCAACAGCACGGTCGGAGGGCGACTGAGCAAGGAGTCCAGGCCAGGTCTGGCTCCCTTGACTTACTGGACGAGCACTGCTGAAGAGGGCCCCGCCGTGCAGAAGAGCACCGCTGAAGAGGGCCCCGCCGTGCAGAAGAGCACCGCTGAAGAGGGCCCCGCCGTGCAGAAGAGCACCGCTGAAGAGGGCCCCGCCATGCAGAAGAGCACTGCTGAAGAGGGCCCCGCCGTGCAGAAGAGCACCGCTGAAGAGGGCCCGCCGTGCAGAAGAGCACCGCTGAAGAGGGCCCCACCGTGCAGAAGAGCACCGCTGAAGAGGGCCCCGCCGTGCCGAAGAGCACCGCTGAAGAGTGCCCCGCCGTGCAGAAGAGCACTGCTGAACAGGGCCCTTCCTGTCAAGCACCGCTCCGCTGGGCCCCGCCGTCTCAAGCACCGCTCCGCTGGGCACCGCCGTCTCAAGCACCGCTCCGCTGGGCCCTTCCTGTCAAGCACTGCTCCGCTGGGCCCTTCCTGTCAAGCACCGCTCCGCTGGGCCCCGCCGTCTCAAGCACCGCTCCGCTGGGCACCGCCGTCTCAAGCACCGCTCCGCTGGGCCCTTCCTGTCAAGCACCGCTCCGCTGGGCCCCGCCGTCTCAAGCACCGCTCCGCTGGGCCCTTCCTGTCAAGCACCGCTCCGCTGGGCACCGCCGTCTCAAGCACCGCTCCGCTGGGCCCTTCCTGTCAAGCACCGCTCCGCTGGGCCCTTCATGTCAAGCACCGCTCCGCTGGGCCCTTCCTGTCAAGCACCGCTCCGCTGGGCCCCGCCGTCTCAAGCACCGCTCCGCTGGGCACCGCCGTCTCAAGCACCGCTCCGCTGGGCCCTTCCTGTCAAGCACTGCTCCGCTGGGCCCTTCCTGTCAAGCACCGCTCCGCTGGGCCCCGCCGTCTCAAGCACCGCTCCGCTGGGCCCTTCCTGTCAAGCACCGCTCCGCTGGGCCCTTCCTGTCAAGCACCGCTCCGCTGGGCCCCGCCGTCTCAAGCACCGCTCCGCTGGGCCCTTCCTGTCAAGCACCGCTCCGCTGGGCCCCGCCGTCTCAGGCACCGCTCCGCTAGGCCCTTCCTGTCAAGCACTGCTCCGCTGGGCCCCGGCATCTCAAGCACTGCTCCGCTGGGCCCTTCCTGTCAAGCACCGCTCCGCTGGGCCCCGCCGTCTCAGGCACCGCTCCGCTGGGCCCTTCCTGTCAAGCACCGCTCCGCTGGGCCCTTCCTGTCAAGCACCGCTCCGCTGGGCCCCGCCGTCTCAAGCACCCCTCCGCTGGTCACCGCCGTCTCAAGCACCGCTCCGCTGGGCCCTTCCTGCATGCACTGTTAACGGTTCACTGTGCCCACCATGCCTCCTCCTTGACCAGTGGAGACTGTAATCCACCTGATGGACTGTGGCTTTGCACTCCCCAGGATGGAACAGTGGGCAACCCACCTACTGTATAGACTTGAGAGACTGTGGCTTTGCACTCCCCAGGATGGCACAGTGGGCAACCCACCAACTGTAGAGACTTGAGAGACTGTGGCTTTGCACTCCCCAGGATGGTACAGTGGGCAAACCAACCACTGTAGAGACTTGAGAGACTGTGGCTTTGCACTCCCCAGGAGGTAACAGTGGGCAACCCACCTACTGTAGAGACTTGAGAGACTGTGGCTTTGCACTCCCCAGGATGGTACAGTGGGCAAACCAACCACTGGAGAGACTTGAGAGACTGTGGCTTTGTACTCCCCAGGATGTAACAGTGGGCAACCCACCTACTGTAGAGACTTGAGAGACTGTGGCTTTGCACTCCCCAGGATGGCACAGTAGGCATGATGGCCCCTTCGTGGATCTGGCGTGGTGGACTCATGTGGCTGTGGTGCCCCCCCCTTCCCTTCCCCCTGAGGTGCCTGTAGTTTTTTCATCAGATGCCCCTGCAGTGTTCTCTCCAAAGGACTCAGGTCTCCTGTGTGGGCTTTGCCCTTGTGTTGTTACACTTTGGCCCACGGACACTTCGATTTTCTTTTGATGTGCAGGACTAATTGCCTCGGTTATCCATTGCACTGTATATAGAATTATTTTCATATTGATTTTTTGGCTAGTTGACCAATACTTTTCAGAGCCTATTTTGTACATAAATTTTTATTCACAATTTAATTATGTCTTTGCATTTTTCAGGGGGGTTTGGGTGGTGTCACTGTGACTTGTTGCTCTGCATTGGTGTGTACATAGTTTGGGGGGGTGGGGGTCGCATATGTGTGTGCCGTAAGCTTTCCTCCTCCCCCCTCCCATGTGTCGTAGGTGCAGTACTCACCGTTGTCGTCTGCGCCGGCGTTCGTACTCGTGGTAGATGAGCAGGTAGACGAGAGCAGGTAGGATGTTTAATTCGGGTTCCATGCTGTCCTCCTTCCTCGTGGAGTGCGTAGAGGTGAGCGTTTTCCCGTTCGTAGTCTGTTTCCGCCGTGTTTTTATCGGCGGGGCTCCTGCCCCGGAAAAGGTGGCGGATTGGTGAGTTATGATACTGTGGGCGGTACATTGTCTGCTGCCTGTCTGTTGGCGGTGACCGCCGCGCTGTTTGTCTGTACCGCCGTGGTGGGCGGAGTGTTAATGTGGCGGGCTGTGTTGGCGGTTCCCGCCAGGGTCAGAATTCCATTTTTTGGAGCGCCAGCCTGTTGGCGGGTTGGCCGCCGCTTTATCACCGACCGCCAGGGTTAGAATCACCCCCTGTGTGATGTATGCCTGTTGGTGTCTGAAGTAAGTAGAAAATGGTGGATATTGTGACCCAAAGACACCAACTACTATCCAAAGGGACATGTGTGTCAGAGATCCATGGACAAAGCTACACAGGCCGAGGCAACTATATTTGGTGAACCCTATGTATATCAAGACTAACAACTAGTTACTCAAGTTCACAAGCATGAAGTACAAAAAATAGCATTCAATCACTGGTAATGGTGAATGAAGTCACTGCTCTGGTGTGGAGTACATCCATGAATACTCACCAACAAACAACAATGCTGTGACAAGCAAATAATGCAAGGGCGAGTGTTAGTGGCTGGCATCAGTGTGTGAGCCAAAACCGCATTGATTAGTAATTATTGTTTGACATGAGGAACCATCTAATACATGTAGCACACACTGCAAGAGTATTGAAATTCATGTTTTGCCCTGTGTGTCTATTCACAGTAGGAGTCCCACTTGGCATCCAATCATGTGTGAGGATCCCTTACATCAATCCATTGCAAATCTCCCTAGATCGGGTCTGTAGGTATTTCACCTAGTCACAAGTGAAAAGAAGCACTGCATGGAAAATCCACAGCATGTGTCTAACACCATCAACAATATATGTGGTCAATAACCTCCTCATTGAGGGCAGCAGGGCTGACTGGGGCATGGGCAGAGGTGCCTGTGGCAAAGGAGATACTCACCCTCTTTGGTGAGCGGGCAAGGGCAACTGGGTGGGGAGCTACAGGGAGGGCAGTGCTGGTATGGGTGGTGGCGGACAAGGATGGTGCTGGGGTGGTCCCAGATGTGTCCGCCACCACCAGTGAGCCGCCATCGGAGGAGGAATCTGAAGATGCAGTGGTCGATCCTGTCTCCCCTGTGGCAGTCCCCTTGCCCTCTGTCCCATTGATCCCCTCAGCTCGGCTGGTGTCAGACACCTGGGTCCCATGGCCTGCAGCTACCCCACTTGCCGGTGCCCCTTCTCCTTCACCAGATGATGCTGATACACACAATGACAGAGGAGGACAGCGAGAGAGAGAAAGAGAGACAGGGTGCAATTAGTCATTGCCAGCACCACCGTCACACAGGGTGGAACATCAGCATTTGATACCATTACATTATACATGATGCCCACCTCTAAACATTCTACTACTTGGTGAGACCATGTGGGAAACTGCAACATTGCACATGTCAACCGCTGATGGTCTAACTGAGGCAATTCTCTACATGAAGAGTGTCATACCTGTCACACCTGTCCAGCACCTGCCCACCCCCGTGGCCATTGATACAGGTATGCAACGGCCTGGACACCCAAGAGGATCCTGCATGGCTAGTTGGCAGGCCCCGTGGCTTATGGCGGGAAGTACTGTCATCACTTTGTACACCCACCCCACCATACATGTAGTGCCTGTCAGCTGATTGTGGTTATGGATACACCTTTGGCACAGTGTTTGGTCGGGACCAATCTCAGTGCCCTGACACCCCAGCTCAGAATATCCAGTTGCCATGTCCTGGTAAGCAGGTACAGCAAGTGCATGGCCTCACAGTTTTGATTTAAGCAGCCTGGCCCTCTACCACTGACAGTATAGCATCACTCACACCTGTGATGTAAATCCTGCCCAGATGGACACAACTCATGGTCGACATCAGTGTACCTAGCATCCACGCCACAGCTACCCAATGGTGCCCACCCAGAGCCAATATGTCAATACATGTCACAAGTGACAGTGAGTACTCACCCCCATGTGGCTGCTGTGCTGCCCTCAAGTGCCCATGTACCTCAGGGTATGCCACCACCAAAATGCAGACCATTAGGGGGGTCAGGGTCCAATGGGCACCTCTCCCTCTTTGGGAGGACGTCCCCAGCTGGGCCTCCGCAGTCTTCTAATCAAAAACAAATGGCAACTCATTAGTTGAAATCAATGCACATTCTAATTATGTAAGAAGAAACTTGTGGGTGCTCATACACTGAAACACATCGTTGCCCATATGTGTTAAACCGGGTTTCTAAGTAAACCCGTTCTAGTACTACAAAAACAAACCAGTGGGGCACACCAAACAGAACAGTATCTCTACTTAAGAGATAATCAAATGTCTTGAAGAGACCAAATAATGTATCATGATAAATTCCCCTAGAATGCTTGTTTGGTCCTCTCTCTTCCTTAAATGAAGTAAACAATCATAAATCTGACCAGAAAATACTATACACAGATATACAACTAACCAAAAGAGGAATATGTCCATGCAAATAGAAATTTTAATACAAAGAGAATAAATCTTCTTATATACATAAACATATACATATATATACAGAACATAAAAAAAACAAATGAATAGCCATCAGCCGACACGTGTTTCGTCCTGACTGGACTTCTTCAAGGCTGAGAAAATCACAACAAGCAACAATCAATACACGACAAACATATATATACAATTTTACACAAAAGTTAAAACATATATACATTTTATCCTATTATTTTCCAAGATAACCAAACAAAGGTATTCTTTTGGTCAGTTAGGTGTCCAAAATGTTATATACATATCATATATTATAATATTGATTTAAATCTAAACCAGAAACTGCACAGGAAGAGAAGAGAACCACCACCACATAGTCTTAGTGGCAAAGTGTTATTTAATGTCCAAAGGTATAGCATAGAATACTACCCATGTCTCCAAGAATTGGTATATCAAAGACATAGCCAAAGTTCAACATGCCACATGCACACCCAAGTGTAAGAAGACTTCTCTTTTGTTGGCATTCTACCACTTCATATCTAGAATTTATATTTTGTTAATATTAGACCGCTCTATGCCTAAAAGTGACCCCTCCTTATACCATGATGTAGAATGATTATGTACCTTAGCTCACTTCTATGTCCGTTATATTCATATCACATCTACCATGCTCTATAACAAGAGGGAGGAAAGAAAGCCCATTCCATTAACCTCCTTTTGCTTTGTCCAAAATATTCCTCAAAAATGTAAGAGTTATTCATTATAATGCCATTACTGACCTGTTTCAAAACCACAGTCAATCACATCTTTTCCTTCTTCATAATCAATTTAAATACTGGACATTGCTAGTTTCATCTATTGGTGAGTCAACTGAAATACAAACAAATAAAATATCTCTAGTAACCTTTCTACAAAACCAAATAACCTTTAGTTTCTATCACCGTCCATCCACCTAACAGAATTTATATCCGTGTCTCCATAGTTTCCAACCATGAAACAGACACATTAATATGGCTCCATTTTTCCATTACTTAACTAAATAACATTAACAAATTCGTGCTGTTAACTTACCTATCCACCCCTCTTTCTATTATTTTGTTTGCTTTCCAATCCCGTTTGCTGATAAATCTCTGCAAAAACGTCGAGGGAAGTCTATGCCTCCTGTAAGTCTTCCGGTTTTCTTTCAAAAATCAATGTGAGCCCTTCGCCGGCACTAATACATGCTTCGTTTTTCTTCAGAACGAGATCATTTATTTCAATGACGGAGGGAATCGCGTGCCCTCCGTCAGTCCTCCGGCCATTATATCCTGCCTGCGATCCCCGCGCCGGCATTTAAAAAGCCGCGTTCATTTTCAAAGCAGGCTAATGAACAGCAAAGGCGGACTTCCGCCTGTCCGACAGGACTATGGCGGCCATCTTGAAATGGTTCATTATTCAGGATAGAGTTGCTAAACAGCAAGGACGGACTTGCCGTCTGTCTGTTTATGTGTATATATGGCGGCCATTTTAATGTGGCAATTCCAGTCTATGGACATATTAAGTCCAACGCATACCAATACGGCGGCCATTATTAAATGGCGATTATAGTACATCGTGTCATTCTACAAATACACCAGCCAAATTGACTGGAGAGATTTCGATGGACAGATCATATGTATCTCCAAAAAATCACCGTTATTACTAGGCCGGCAATATACTAAAAGTATATGGAAGAATACCAATTAGATCTATTTGCCAACAAAAGAGATCAGTTTTCCCTTAGCTTTCAGCCATCAAGTTCCATGATTGCAACATGATTAATGCCCCAAATGTATACAGAAGTGTCAACATCAATGCACATGCAGAGTGAGGCAGTCAATAGTCCCCCCAGTATATAAGAAAACTAGGGTGAGAGAAGGAAAGATCCCCCAAAAAATATGGTATGGTACGCAGTCTTCTATGCCCAGTGTCTCAGGTCCTCCCATCGCTTTCTGCAGTGGGTGCTCTGCCAGGCGTAGACCCCCAGGGTCCGCACTTGCTTGGCGATGGCATGCCAAATCCCCTTCTTCTGATGGGCGCTGACCTGCATGGATGACACAGACAGAATAACACACTCATTTAGGGTGGCATTCCTGGGACACATCACACTTCCAAAGCCACACATCGTCAACCAACTTAGCCCTCGGCCCCTCACCCATGTCCATGCTCCAGCCACACTGCAACCTACCAAGGGCCCCATCCCCATTCACGCAGCTCACATGCAGGACAATGACAATGGGCTCACCTGTTGCTCTGGTGCCCTATACAAATGTCCATACAGGGGCAGGACCCTGTCCACAAGCTGATTCAACTCTTCCTGGGTGAAGGCTGGGGCCCTGTCTCCTGATGATCTCACTTCCACCTGTCCCATGCATGCAGACAGGCGGCAACCATTGCACATTTAGAACATGTGATGTGTGTGAAATGTAATGCGTCATACGTCTATACTGCACAACATGTTAACACCTCTTCCCTGTTCACAGGTACTGTGAACGGTTGAGGATGAGGAATGCACCGGTGTACAGGCCCCTAGTCAACCTTATCACCCTGGAAGAGTGTCATATCATCCAGACCTATCGCCTGAACCGTGTGACCATAATGGAACTAGTGGCCCAGTTGAAGCTGGATCTGGTGCCTGCCATACGCAATCCCAATGCCATCCCTCCCACAGTGCAGGTGTTGTGGTCCTCCACTACCTTGCCTCAGGGTTCTTCCAGGTCACAGGGGGCATCACAAGTGGAATGTCGCAGCCCATGTTGAGCTCTGTCCTGAGGGGTGTACTGTGTGACCTGATTAAACATATGTGCAACTACATCCGGTTCCACCGATGTGCAGGTTTGCCCACTGTCAAGTCTGCATTCTGCGCTGTGGCACACATCCCTCATGTTATTGGGGCCATTGATGGCACTCACATTGCCCTTTTGCCAACCAGGAGGAATGAACAGGTGTGCAGAAAATTCAAAAACTTTAATTCGGTCAATGTGCAGGTGGTTTGTCTTGCGGACCAGTACATCTCCCAGGTGAGGGCCAAGTACCCAGGCTCTGTGCATGATTCCTACATCCTGTGGAACGGCAGCACCCCACACATGATGGCACCACTCCAGAGGGACCAGGCCTGGCTCATCGGTATGTACCCCTGCATATGTGTGCCCCTCAGCTCACTGCACCCTTGTGTGCCTGCCCTATTGCCCTCTTTGTCCTGATATGCATCTTCCCTCTATGCACACAGGTGACTCTGGCTATCCCAACCTGTCTGGCTCCTGACACCCATGAGGTGTCCAACCTCAGCTGCAGAGGACAGTTACAGTGAGACCCACGGTTGTACCAGAAGGGTCATTTAGAGATGCTTTGGTTTGCTGAAGGCCAGGTTCTGGTGTTTGTGTGTCTCCAGGGGTGCCCTGCTCTACAACCAACAGAAGATGTGCCAGATCATTGTGGCCTGCTGCATGCTGCACAATCCGGCCCTGAGGTGTCACATCCCATTGCTGAATACAGAGGAGGGGGTAGCTGTACCAGTGGCTGATGAAGGGGACAAAGTGAGTGGTGAAGAGGAAGATGATGAGGATGCAGCTGACTCCAGGGTGGAGCTGATTCGACATTACTTCAGCTGAGATGCAGGTATGTGCAAACTGTGTGGTATGTGTCCTCTACAACTGTTTGCCTTCTCTCTGATGCCACATGTGCCATCTATCTGTGACATCTGGCAGTGATGGTTGAAGATCAGACTCTGGGTGGGTTGGGGGGTGTCACATGTGCCTATGACTGATGTAGTCACAGCGTACAGGTCAGGTCCATGGTCAGGCAGGTGTTGTGCTGGTACACTAGTGTCATCAATGTGTAAGTGGAAAGTTCCCTGAGTTGCCACTGCAGGTGCTATGTGTGTGCCACACAGGGTTGGTGCATGTGTGCAACATCCATCCTTGGAGTCGACATTGGGTGGCAATGCAACAATGTTCTTGGTGGCAGTGGCTAATGGGCCAGATCTGGTGCTGGGCGTTGTGATGGTTGGACCATTTGGTTGGTATGTGTTGTGTATGTGTGTTAGTACTCACCATATGGTTGTCGACCTGCCTAGCATATCTGTCCTGGATTCTTGTTCCTACAGTGCATTTGTGTGGAGTTGGCATCTGTGACCCCTACAGTGATTGTTGTCCCTGTCTTGCTCTCCTTTCAGGACAATGTTGTGGTGCTCTGTGCTCCCTGCCTGGCCTGTAGCCTCCATTGACACATATGTCCAGCCACTGCCTGCTCCACGATCAACCTCCCGGCATGTTACTGCCCGCACTGTCACCCTCCCATGTATGTGCTGGATGATAGCTTGCCATGTATTGTCAGTTCCATACACACTCATGGCAAATAAACACATAGACATGGACTGTGCTCAGTTGTAGTTTATTTGTGATATACAATTGTCAGGAATGATGATTGGGGTCATGGTGACGGTGATCATCAGAATATTAAGGTCAGCTGTAGGTAGTCCAGGTCCAGTCTGCTGGCTATGGGTAGACAGAGATATGTGTGTAGACATTCGACAGGGTCCCATACACAAGGGAGAATGTTCAGGTGAGGGTCACTTCTTGGTGGTGGTCTTGGTCTGGGCATCATGTCCGGCTAGGTGTCAACTTGGACGTCCTCACATGCGTGGGTGTTCCCCATCTACACGGGTAGGGATGCTGGTGTCCTGTGAGACCTGTAACAGGACCTCCATGCCATTTGGCTGCTGCTGACATGTAGGGCTGCGATGGGATTTGGCCAGTGGTAGGGGCCTGCTGGTGGGTGGTGGACTCACGCATGACAGTGGTCAGGTCCTTGAGCACCCCTACAATGGAGGCCATGGTAGCATTATGGGCCTGCTACTGTTGCATGTCCTCCTAATGGTATTGTCCCTGCAGCCGCTGTGTCTCCTGCACAGTGGTGAGGATCTGGGCCACTGTATCCTGGGTGTGCTAGTACACACCCAGGACTTGGTTGAGGCCCTCCTGGGCAGTCATTTGGTCTGGTTGTCCCGACCCTTGGGTCACGGTTCCCCTCCCACTAGCCCTGGCCGCTGTACTACGGGGCACACCTCTGATTGATGGGTCCCTGGGGCACAGGTTTGGGGTTCAGGGTCTGGATGTGGTGTTGCTGCCACATGGATGCGGTCTGCCGGTGTGTCCAGGCTGGGTGTGCCGTTGGTGGACTGCCGAGTGGTCCCCGATGGCCGAGGCAAGTCCTCATCCAGACATCCTGTGGGGCCTTCATCCTGGTGGGGCTGTCTGAGCCTGAAATCCTCTGCAGGGTGTCAGTGATAAGGGTATCTGTGGATGGATATAGTAGATGTTAGTTGTGTGACTGTTGTTGTTGTGTCCCTGTTGTGTTAGCATGCAGTGGCTCAACATGTTTCCCTGTGTTAGCAATAATGTCTGCTGCACTGCAGATATTGGTTTGGATTAGATTGTGGGAGTTGTGGTTCTTCACATTGTGGTTGGCATCCCTGCATTCAGGGTGTGTGAGTAGGGATGGTGGGAGTTGGGTGGTGTGGCATGAAGAGGAGGGCATGGAGTGTTTGGTACAGGGTCAGTGGGGTGGGTTGCAGTGGGTTGGTGAGTGGTGGGGTGGCATGCTGGGCATATGTGGTTGGTGCTTGGGGGGTATTGCTGACTTACCAGTGTCGAGCTCTCTGCTGATGCCAGTCAGGTCCTTGAGATGTCCATGACCTACTCCTCCCAGGTTGTCAGCTGGAGGGGAGGTGGTGGGTGCCCACCGCCGGTCTTGTTACTTGTTATCCTCTGCCTGGAGGCCATGGTCTGGACCTTCCCCCCGAGGTCATTCCATCTCTTTCTGATGTCCTCCCTTGTGCGTGGGTGTGTGGCGAGTGCATTGGCCCTGTCGACGATCCTCTGCCATATCTCCGTCTTTTTGGCTATTGATGTCTGTTGAACCTGGACTCCCATGAACCGTGGCTCTACTCTGATGATCTTGTCCACCAACTCATTGTCAGTGAACCGTGGGTGCTTCTGGTTGTGACATTTTGTAGGGTGGGAATGTGTTGTATGTGTTGGGTGGAGTACAGGATGTGTGGTGATGTGGGGGTGTATGGCTGTGTGTGCTGGTGAGATGAGGTGTTGGTTTGTGTAATGTGTGCTGTGTAATCTTTCTTTGCTGTGTTTCGTGTGTGCTTGGACTCGGGTGTAGCTGTGGGTGCTCATGTTTGTTGCTATTGATTATTGCGGGTGAGGGGGTTCTATGGTGGCGTGGTCAGGTGTGCGTGGTGTGTGTATGGTTATCAGGTGTGGGATATTTGAACTAGCCAATGTGGTGTTAGCTACTTTCCACGGTGCCTTTTTGTTCTGCCCCGGTGTGAACCACCTACGGTGTCAGCAATTCCTGTTCCGCTGTGCTTGAGGTTGATTCATAATATGACAGTCGGAATGGTGTCGGAGTGGCAGGCATGGCTATTGATCAGTTAGTCATTCACCGTGGGTTGGCCTGGCGGTGTTGATTTTGTGTCTGTATTTTGGTGGATTGTGTTTTGTAACTTGTAATCCAGTGGTCGCTATTCTGCCAACACTGCCGGTATAGTGGCACCATTTCGCACAACAGTCTTGCCCAAATACCACCAAACTCGTAATGAGGGCCTTCATTTTGCAATATATAGTTTTGTTTTCAGAACATATCACTAATTCCATTTATAATTCACATTTAGTGATGCATAGTAGATATCTTTGTAATATTTCGTCTTCCTATCTTTCTAAAAGAAACAAGCAAATTATTATCTCTAATTTATGTCTTTTGCTTGATAAGATTGGAAATATTTCATCCACCATAATTCCATTTGGAGAAGTCTCTTTTTATGATCTTCACCTCTTTTAAATTTGTTACAATTCCACACATTCTGCACTTGTAGCAGGATAAGCCACTGCAGAAAATCCATTTGTTCACACCAGCAACCATTTGGTGAATTCCTCACAGTAATTTATGTAGGCCCTAGAAAAGGGCTCACAGTGTCTTAATACTAACCCATGTTTCCTTCGCGGTCCAACATCAGTGCTGCCCTGGTGGTAAACTAGAGCTGTAATGGAAAGATAATATTTTTCCATTCACATGACTTGATTGATGTAATTTCTCACAAAGCTGCACACATTACAAATTAACAGGGATCTTTAAATGTTCATGTCAAGTGAGAGAAGATCAACTTGCAATGTTTTTGCTCTTCTATTGTGGTACTTGCAGCTAAGTGAGAACATAATTTAAGGTCTTTCATTGACTTTGTGAAAAATGTAAAGTTGTGCATTTTTTTGAAATTTGAATTTTTGCGAACTTTGGCTTCAGATGAGGATTCCAAAAGAAGGTGAGCCTTCCAGACTGAAGTATGTATTTGCAGGAATGTTCTCCTTGGACCTTTCTTTTTCCACATACTTGCTTAATACTTAGTAACCATTATGAAGGTGATGCAGTTTGTGTAGTTTCAAAATATTGATAGAGCACGTTTGTGAGGTGCTTTGAAGGAGTGCTTACTGATAAACTAAAGAGTTTTCCAAAATACTCTATGGCACGTTTTTTCGGCTTAGCTCTTGTTTCAGCTATATTGGGCACAGTTAACAAAACAGCTTTAGCTGTTTGGATGATATTATGTCATCAATTCTTAAACAAAGTACAATATGAAATCCAGAAAGGGAATGGGATTTTAATCAGATCACTTTAACCATTAGCTTTCATAATTTTGTCACCGTTTCCATTACTTGGTTTTGCTATCCATTAAGGTCAAAGTATTCTGATGATGGTTAAACTGTTCTATCTGTGTTCCCATTAGTTTTTGCTTCACTTCATAAATTAGTTTTTGCTTCACTTCATAAGCCACATAAAGGGTAGCTTATTATTGAGTGGCTGATATAACATTTTATTTTCTGGTGTTAGAAATTGGGTCTTTGGTTGACAGTCAGGTTACCCCCTGTTCAAGCCAGGACCCTCACTCTAGTCAGGGTAAAAGAGAATCACCCTCAGCTATCCCCTGCTTACCCCTTGGTAGCTTCGCAGAGCAGTAGGCTTAACTTCAGAGTGCTAGGTGTAAAGTATTTGTACCAACGCACACAGTAACTTAATGAAAACACTACAAAATGACACAACACCAGTTTAGAACAATAGGAAATATTTATCTAAACAAAACAAGACCAAAACGACAAAAATCCGACATACACAAGTCAAGTTATGAATTTTTAAAGATTAAACTCAAAAATAGCATTTAGAAACAAAAAATGCTTCGATGAGGTGTTAACACGGCGTCGTGACGGAGTCGTTCCCAACAAGCTGACACCAGTGGCGCCGGACACGAAGTCGCGTAGACCCCCAAGTACAGTACCTTTGGTGAAGAGTGAAAATAAGCCAATGCGCGAAGTTGGGGATCGCAGCATCTGTGCGAAACGTTGAATCCGCGCACTTCGAGCGGCGTCGGTCACGACGTGTTGTGGCAACTTCCACTAAGTCGTGGACTTCAGCGGGGCTGCGGCGGCATCGGGCCTGCGAAGGCCGTCGTGTTCCAGCAAAGATCACGGAGTCGGTTGCAGGCGGCGGCACCGGATTCAGCAGCCCTTCTTCTTCACAAGATGGAAGGCACACAAAGTCCAGTCTTTGCCCTCTTACTCTGGCAGAAGCAGCAACTGCAGGATAGCTCCACAAAGCACAGTCAAAGGCAGGGCAACACTTCCTCAGCTCTTCAGCTCTTCTCCAGGCAGAGGTTCCTCTCGATGTCCAGAAGTGATCTAAAGTCTGTGGTTTTGGGTGCCCTTCTTATACCCAATTTCTCTTTTGAAGTAAGCCTACTTCAAAGTAAAGTCTCTTCTGAATGTGAAATCCTGCCTTGCACAGGCCAGGCCCCAGACACTCACCAGGGGATCGGAGACTGCATTGTGTGAGGACAGGCACAGCCCTTTCAGGTGTAAGTGACCACTCCTCCCCTCCCTCCTAGCACAGATGGCTCATCAGGAAATGCAGACTACACCCCAGCTCCCTTTGTGTCACTGTCTAGTGTGAGGTGCAACCAGCCCAACTGTCAAACTGACCCAGACAGGGAATCCACAAACAGGCAGAGTCACAGAAATGGTATAAGCAAGAAATTGCTCACTTTCTAAAAGTGGCATTTTCAAACGCACTATCTTAAAATCAACTTTACTAAAAGATGTATTTTTAAATTGTGAGCTCAGAGATCTCAAACTCCACATGTCCATCCGCTCCCAAAGGGAATCTACACTTTAATCAGATTTAAAGGTAGCCCCTATGTTAACCTATGAGAGGAACAGGCCTTGCAACAGTAAAAAACGAATTTAGCAATATTTCACTGTCAGGACATATAAAACACATTACTATGGGGGTCATTCAGACCGCGGCGGCCATTCTGTGTTTCCCGCTGGGCTGGCGGGCGACCGCCAGAAGGCCGCCCGCCAGCCCAGCGGGAAACCCCTTCCCACGAGGACGCCGGCTCCGAATGGAGCCGGCGTAGTGGGAAGGGTGCGACGGGTGCATTTGCACCCGTCGCGAATTTCAGTGTCTGCAATGCAGACACTGAAATTCTATGTGGGGCCCGCTTACGGGGGCCCCTGCAGTGCCCATGCCATTGGCATGGGCACTGCAGGGGTCCCCAGGGGCCCCACGACACCCTCACCGCCATCCTGTTCCTGGCGGTCGGAACCGCCAGGAACAGGATGGCGGTGAGGGGGTCGGAATCCCCCATGGCGGCGCAGCAAGCTGCGCCGCCATGGGGGATTCCTCAGGGCATCGGAAAACCGGCGGGACACCGCCGGTTTTGCTGTTCTGACCGCGGCCAAACCGCCGCAGTCAGAATGCCCTGCGGGGCACCGCCAGCCTGTTGGCGGTGCTCCCGCCAACCCCGGCCCCAGCGGTCCTTGACCGCCGGGGTCGGAATGACCCCCTATATGTCCTACCTTAACCATACACTGCACCCTGCCCTTGGGGCTACCTAGGGCCTACCTTAGGGGTGTCTTATATGTAAGAAAAGGGAAGGTTTAGGCCTGGCAAGTGGGTACATTTGCCAAGTCGAATTTACAGTTAAAAACTGCACACACAGACACTGCAGTGGCAGGTCTGAGACATGATTACAGAGCTACTTATGTGGGTGGCACAACCAGTGCTTCAGGCTCACTAGTAGCATTTGATTTACAGGCCCTGGAAACTCTAGTGCACATCACTAGGGACTTACTAGTAAATCAAATATGCCAATCATGAATAAACCAATCAACATTACAATTTACACAGAGAGCATATGCACTTTAGCACTGGTTAGCAGTGGTAAAGTGCTCAGAGTTCAAAAGCCAACAGCAACAGGTCAGAAAAAGTAGGAGGCAGGAGGCAAAAAGATTGGGGATGACCCTGCATAAGCAAAAAAGTCCAACATCTGAGTTATGGCTTTTTTGTTCAGGAAGTGCTTACTAATTGCATGCCTTATACTGTTATGAAATATCAGAGTGAATGGCTACCTATGTATTAAAAATTCACATTGATTCTCAAGTCGCACCCAACATTCGTTATGAAAATGTATCTGCTCTAAGTACAATGTAAAGAAAAGAACATTATTCTTCAAACTTAGGGGCATACTTATAATGCTCTAGCGCCACCTTGCGCCACATTAGCGTCATTATTTTTTATGTTAATGTGGACCAACAAGAACTAAATCTCTGCAACCTATTTACAGGGTGCCGCAATGCATGCATTGTGCCACCCTGTAACCCTTTGCACTACATTATGCCTATGTCACAAAAAATGTATGCAAAGGGGGCTTTCTCCCATTTGGGGAGCCTGAAAAATGGTGTAAGGAAACCTATGAGATTTCCTTGCACTATTTTTTTATGGCACTTTTAATGCCTATTCGATAGCAGGCGTTAGGGGGCTTCCATTTTTTAGAATGGGCCCTGATGTACTATGCAGGAGTAGCGCCAAAATATTGCAGAGTACATCAATAGCGTCATGAGAAATTATGCTATTGCCCCCTACCCTGTGCCATGGTGCGCCATATTTTAAATACAGGGCACACATGGTGACGAGAGAGGAGTGCTAAGGGGCGCAGGGAATGTGGCGCTGCACTTGATGCAGAACCACTTTCCATAAATCTGCCCCTCAATTTTCAAACATATTCATTTGACATATACTGTAGAATTTCAGTGGTTAGTGTAGACAGTGAAGGCACAGAGGAAGAAGAGTGAAAGCAAGGTGTAGGACCCATTCGCTATGAGGCTCACTGAACTGTACGACTAAGTTGCACAAATATATCATAAAAAGAGGGTTAACTAGTTGGTATTGTCTATTGAGAACAGTTTTGGTTGGGCAAGTATTCAACATTATGACTCTTGATGGAATCTATCCACTGGCCAGTTCAGGAAAAAACACTGGGCCAAACCCTTTGTCAATGAGAAATAGAACCATCAGCGGTGTGAAAAAGTAATAAATCAAGTGAGTGAACCAAATTAAAAGGTACTACTCCTGAAAAAGTGAAAGGGACAGAGATTTAGATTAATCCCGCTTCGCATTAGTCCTAGAATGCAACCATTAATTGTAATAATAAACAGTGCAATCGTCCCAAAACAAAATATATGCAAACTACATATATACACACTAACCAGCCGGTAAAAGTAAATGCAGAAAAGGAACAACTACATGTTACTTATAATGTTTCACACAGTAAGAGAAATTTGAATCTGAGAACCATACAGGAATTCTGTTTGTAGAACAGATCTATGTCAATGTTGTCAGGGAAGTAATGAATTAAAAGTACTCCTCCACAAAAAAGACTGACTTACATGCTTGCTGTGTTTAACCAACTAATGAGAGTTGTGCAAATACATTTTGATGTCTTCTTGTTTCTAGACCAGTAGCTACCTGTTCATGGACACTGAAAAGCGTTACAGAGTCTGAAAGGGTCAGGTGCAGTGAAAACATTGCATGATAAACTCCTTCATCAAATGGAGCAGGGATCTTTCTTGGGTATATGTGTTAAGCCCTGGTTTTTGTTCAGCCTTTTATAAAGATAAAGCACTATTTCCTAATAAACTTTCTTGATCATTTGTTTTACTTTGCTGTTATGATACATCTTGTATTTATAGCTTCTTATTTTCCTAAGGTAAATATATGCACACAATTCCTTAAAAATGTAACAAACTGCCTCTTTGTCAAACATATCTAATCTGCCACATTTTGTAGTGTATGTCTTCTAGGTAAGCACTTACAAGGGAGCCTCCATAGTTTGATTCATTCACATACCACTGATCTTCCTGAGTACAGGTGTCACTTCATCATATAAATTTATTTTGGGGAAGCTGGGGGCATCACACACAAAGTCACACAGCTAATATGGTTGCCAATGCTTGTTTTCTTTGCATTCTAGTCATTTCCATGTTTCGTTTCCCCAATGCATGCAGCAGTATGAGGGCCTTTACTGTGACTCATTTGTAGCTCCCTCTGTGCACTTCAAACCTGATCATACAATCTGTTCATTCCATTGTGTTGGCACACACACAGCTCTTTACTACAGCTGTTGTTGACTAATGCGATCCTGATATTGGAACTCAGCATATACAACCACACACAACTCTACCAAGCACCTCAGCCATGAAAATGTCCTTATGTCCTTACTTTTGATCCACAGTATACACAACATAGCCATTTATTTAACATTCTGATCTAACATATTTGCAGTTAGGTAACTAACATGATCTTTTGTCCTGTTTTGACACTAAACTAGGCAATATAGTATAAGAAGGAAGCATATTCCCCCCATCCCTCCCCAACTCCAGAACAGTCGCTGGGTGTGAGGGGCAGCTGCTTGGTAAACTAGACTTAGAGAAGTGAAGCAGAATGGTTAGCAAGAAATATATTTTTTAGGGTTTTTATGTGGGATAATAAATGTGGGGGTCTCTAAAAGGGGGTGGTCCAACAGCAGAGACATGCACAATGACCCAGGACATTGACAGAATGCACAAATGCTTGAGACAAGAAAAAGCCCACTTTTTAAATGTAGTATTTTCAGAATTGTGAATTAAAATGAGAAATTACCATTAAAAAGGATTTTAAATCACAATTCATTTAAGTGTAAACAATGTACAATTACATGTGGCAGTTAGATATAACTACTTTTACCATGTTTGAAGGAGAGAGCATGACACTTCAGCACTGTGTAGCAGTAGTAAAGAGTCCTAGAGCCAATAAAAACAAATTCAGCAAAACAAGTGTGAAGGCAAAATGTTTTTTGTCAATCTGACCTCCCCACTGGGCATACCTAGAGCTGATTTGGGCTGTGCCTTAATTAATGCCTGCTCTCTGGTACAACGTGTATTAGCTACTAATGATGACCTCACCATTGGAATGCTGGATATTGATCCTTTTTACTGAAACCTGGACCTCTGAATATTTGTTTCCTACTATGACTGCTGCAGCCTTGAGGATTAGAAGATCCTCAATCAACCCCATTCTCACAATTGGGGCAGACGGCAACAAATATTTTTTAAAGAAGGCTTAAAGGTAGAAGAGTTAAAAATAAATCCCTTTTCCTTTTAATGAACTGTTAGGCTTCTCAATTTTTATTTCTGTTTTAGTTTCTGGATCTGGATCTGGGATATTATGTTATCACCCAGCTGGAGCTTTTTCAAATTTCACTGATCATCTGACTTTCTGATGGCATTACTTGTGTCACGAACTGCCTTCCTTGTTAGAGGCCATTTTGATATAGGTGAAGCAGCCCAAAAATACATGGGCCAAACGTTTCATTAGTACTCCTTAGCAGCATTTTAACTGCAGGGCCCTCCCATAGGAAAGGAAGGCTGTATGCTGGCCCTTATTGCTCTCGAAGGCCTTGTGTGTGTCCTGCAGGAGCATTGTACCTCATGGGTGGGCAGATCATTATTTGATTCATTTGAAGATCATGGGTCAAAAAAAGGGCTGTGACTTAAAGGCAATGAATAGACAACCCTCTTTTGTGTATCCTTGTGTGAAATTGTCAACAAGTAGGCTTATTCTATGAGCCCTGAAGAAAGTGTCCAAGATGTGTGCTCAGTAAGTTACGTTTTTTTTTAGTTTGAGGAAACAAGAAGTACATATTAGTTGTGTCTAGTAAATAAGACAATCTTATATGAGAATACAATGCAATTGAACAATATACCTCATACGACAATAAGATATTATATACCTATGCATTTTAAAACTATTGATTTATAATACAGATATATTAAGCAGGCCCTTGACACTGTAGCACTTTACATTATACAATATGCATGGGATTAAAAAGAAAAGAGAAGGGAAAAGAGAGACAATGGAAAGAAAACTTTAAAATCAGACAACATTACATGAAGCTAGTAGTTAATGTGGTTGCAAGTAGGTAATCCAAATAACAAAATTGCAATTGTGAATCGACAATGAAAGGACTTCATGGTTGCTGGAATGCAAAGGAATTGTCCTGACTCCAATCATAATTGCTGTTTAAACAGTTGGTAAGGGCTGACCAAAATAAGTCTTTTTTAATAAGATGTTGCGTACGTGTAGCTGATGCTCTTTCTAATCCATGATAATGTCAGAGTAAGTTCTACCATCTGTTTACAGTAACCATTATTGAATTTGTTCTAGTAAGAAGGTATTATTTGGAGGGAATTGGCAATAAGTAAATCAACAATATTACCAGTCAGTGCCAATCCAAATTTGAGAGGGACTTCCTAAAAAATAAGTTGAGTATGAAATGGGAAAGTAATCAAACAAATTGTTGATGTTAGTTTGCATACTGCTATCCAAAAGGTTTGAATTGTATGGACATTAAAAACCATGTGCATATATGTGACAGGGGTTGTTTTACTTGACCAACAAACATTCAGAATGATTGGATTACATTTGTGTATAGCAGTTGGGGTTAAAAACAACCTATTAGAGAAGTAATATATGTTTTGTGTAGTGATGGCATTGCAAGAGGACCAAACTAAATTCCAGATTTTTAAGGGAAGTGAGCATTGCAGGTTTGATTCCCAAATTAACTCAATTATTTTGTGTCTACTATGAATCGTGATCTTCCTTTCTATGTTATCTGGGATACCTTTAAGGCATTGGCTACAGGATTCATAATTGACTATGTTCCAATCAAAAAGAAAAAAACCCTTAAGGGCTCATTGATTTCACTCACTTCCATTAGGCACCTGAACAATTATATTATTATATCATATATATAATGCTAAAGATACATTGACGCACCTTGTACAGGCAAAGCTAGGCTTCAATAAAAGATTATCAAAAGAGGCTTCAGGGATACTATTTAAAGGTTAACTCTAAATTTTATGAAAGATGTAATAAAGCTGGAAAATTGCTTGGTAATTATTTGAAAGTTAAGTCCTAAATATCCAAAATGGTTAATATTACAGATGATAAGGGTACTCTCAGGAAAACTATTGCCAGTGTTGTTGAGTTCTTCCCTCAGCAAAAACGATTCCCCTTTTCCTTGCAGCCACGTTAGTTGTAGCGGCGTCCTCACTCCCGGTGGCTCTTGCAGAGGCCGTTCTTAGAACCAGCTTCTTCAGGTTTAACTGCCACTCAAGATGATGGCCGCAAATCTTTGTGAGGTCAGCGCTCTAGTGTTTCCAACTTAGTCTTGTGCTGAAACTTCCCTCCAGCTGTTTCTCTCTGGGAGCTGTGCACTTCAACTGTCATCCTGAGGAAAGTGAGCAGTGTTCCTGAGGAGCTTTGTTTCATAGAGAATTCTTCCATTTTTGATAATTAATTATTTTTCTTGCTACGGTGTACACACCAGCTACTTTTTCCCTTCTGGAAAAGCTGAATTTCTTCCTTCTTCCAACAACTGGCAATCGGCTTTCTGAGGAGAATTTGTTTTGGCTTAACAGAACTTCAAGCAACTGCAGTGAGGAATCCTTTTGTATGAGTTCCACACTTGCCAATATATATATGTACATATATATTCAAAAACTCTTCACCTAGAGACAAACCTCAGTGCTCAGACTAATTTCTAGAGACTGTGATTGAGAAAACTGAACCTTGAGAAGGAGTTTTTGTTTCCTGTTAAATACATTAATGGATTATATGTTTGTGAACCTTTGAACTGTTCTCCAGAGAACCTTGGATACCTCTGACTCCTGGAGAAAAGAAGATGTTGAGTTAACATTGTTCTTTTTGAGAGAGGCTAGTCTCTCAAAAGATCCAGGTTAGGAGAATAATAGAATTGGGTGAATGTGAATGGCTGAACAGTTGAATGCGCAGTAGGAATGTACTTATCTATGCGCTTCTCACCCGACTGCAGGTCCTTCCTTTAAAGAAATCCCGATAAGAAGAAAGGTGCAGGTTACAGAAACACACACTGAATATCCTATCTTCAAGTAGGAAACACAGGCTGGAACTGGATCTGGGGGCGGTCTCTCTTTTTCTATTCCCATTCCCCTTTCCCCCTAGCGGATGCAGGCTTCAGATAATCAGTAAAGTCTGAGCATGCATCTGTTGGAGGGATTTGGGTAAAAGGCATCTTCTCCTGTGGTAGTTTGATTTAATGGATAATCTCATGCCACGTACATTGCTTTTTAAGGACTCAGAAAAGTTAAAATGTTTTGCTGATTTTTATCAAATTCTGTAAACACCTGAAGACAGCATTTACCTTGACTGGATTAATGCTGTATTATTATTCTCCTTTTCAAGAGTTTACATAGAAATCACCCATGTTTTCTGCTGCTTTGTTGAACACCTCCCTGAAAGAGGTAAAAACTTGTTTTAAAGAGCTTTTATGGAATTAACATACATATTACACACCTGAGTCCAACAAAACCTGTATTGAAGTTTGCCCTTAAGGCTTACAAAAGGTTGTATTGTCGAATAAGGCAGATTTCATTGCCAAAAAAAGTATCCAACACATTACCCCTACAGAGATCTTTTTAATAGTTGGCTCTGTGTCCTTCCCTCCTCATACAAACAGTCCTTTGAGCATATACAGCTACAATGTGGTGAATTATCCAACTTTATTGAGGAACAAATTTCCATGATTTTTGGAAACTTTACTCAATCAGTATTCTTTATTCTGCAGAAAGCATTCATAATAGATACATAAAAGCATACTATCAAATACTAGAGTCAAATAATCATTAAAGTGCATTCAACTTAGCAGCAGATTAGATAAATTTGAACCACTCATGGATTAATCATCAATAAAATGCATTACAGTTGTCAGCATAGAGAATAAATGTAATTTGTCAAGAAACACCATGTCAAATAGTAATTAAACTCCTTATTTTAATTGAATGAGAAATAAAACTGGCTGTTGATACACATATAATTTTTGATGAATGCTATTTAAAAAAAAAAAAGCAAATTCTTTGATATCTAAAATTATACATATGCAGTTAAGGTGTTAAAAAAACACTCTTTCGGCACGTATAAAAACGAGAATCAAGGAAAAAATGTATTCTTGACTAAACAGATTAATTATTGCAATGCCAAGGGGGCAAATTAGTCTTCCACAGCCCCTCTTCCAGGAAAGCTGATATGCTATGTACTATGTGAGATATAAATTGTGCTAACAAACTTTTATAGTACCCATTGATTACAAAGTTGAGGTAGGGTTCAATCAGGTCACTTGTTATAATTGGAGTATATAGTAGTAGTAGTAGTACAAAACTTTATTCGACTTTCAGCAAGTCATAAAAGTATCAATTAAGAACACATCTACATATAACAACACAATACATAGATAAAATAGTGTAAAATATAAATAGTAGAAACAAAATACATATAAATCAATTATCCGTTCACGGATGGGTAAATGACCTTATTAAGTTTGCACCAATGCCCCCATAGACCTTCTTGCAGTTAGTACAGAACATAAAAAATTTGCCAAGATTCCACACATTTCGATAGAGGATAAGACCTGTATGCTGATGTACGCACTACGGCACTGACGCAAGTTGAGCGATCTTAAAAAAGGAACTAAAAGACGCTTTCTCTGTTTTATATCAAATTTGCAGAATAAGACCACATGAATCGTAGTTTGGGGTGCCGTTGCGTCACAGGGGCATGCCCTTAAGGTTGTACTCCAATCATTCATGGTCAGAAAAGTTACTAAGCGGTGGAAGGTGTCTAACCTTAATCTTGTAAGAACAAAGCGGTTCCGAGAATTTACCACATTTGCCAGATAGGGCTGCATACCCTCCACAGACCGAATTAATTGATTAGACATTACACTGGGCTTTTTTGATTCTGCTTCCCATCAGCGTTCTTCTAGATGCTTCAGTGTTAATGCCCTCAGTTCCTTCCTAGCGATTTTTTCCAATGAGTCCGGGTTTGTATAATATTCTTTACTGCCAATGTCTTCAAAAAAGGTCAAAATATATCTCAGCCAAGGGACTCTTAACGAGTATGTTGAAGCAATGCAATCAGATAAAATAGTTTTGTTTAATCCAGTGTGCTCAGAGGACCAAACTTTGTGCCATAATAACAATGGCTGTATCTTTATCAGATCAGATAAAAATGAAACCCCTAACTCCGCATGGGTTATGTATGATGATGTGCCATTTGGAACCATTAGCAGATATCTGAGGAAATCATTTTCCACCGTCTGGATCGGTTTACAATTAATATAGCCCCAAATACCTGATCCATACATGGCGGCCGGGGTGCACTTGGTTCTGTATATTTTTACCATGTTCAGTGGGGTAATCCCCCCTAACATTTTTTAAAAGATTTTCATAGCCGCCGTTGTCTTAATGATCTGATCTTTTTTCTTTTTCATACAATGTGCCTAGGAACCCTTTTTATCAAACATTATGCCCAGGTATGAAAATGTTCGAGCTATGTCGACCTTCCCCCGTGAATAGTGATGTTTTTGATCTTGACCTGTTTTCTGCCACAGTTCATTATGAAAGTTTTGGAACGATTAATGGTAAGGCCCAAGTCTGTCATAAAAGTTATACAGGTAGTTAAAAGTTTTTGGAGGGCTAGTCGTGTCCTGGCCATAAGAACTGCATCGTCTGCATAGAGTAGCACCGGGACAGCACGATTGCCTATTTGGGGGAGGTCTTTGCATCTACTTATCAGTTCAGATTCTAAATTGTTTATGTAGAATGCAAACAAAAGTGGGGCAAGTACGCAGCCTTGGCAAACTCCTCTATATATGCTAAAAGGCCTAGTGCATTCCCCTCTTATCCCGTACCTTACTCTTGCTTTGCATCCTGTGTACAGGTCTCGTATGAACTGAATTATTGATGATTCTGCCCCCATTCTGCTTAAGATATCCCATAGCTTCTCATGTACTACGCAATCAAATGCTGAAGATGAGTCTATAAAGGCCAAATACAAATTACTCTCTCTAGTCCTTGTGTACTTTCCAATTATGATACTTAAATTCAAACCCTGCTCCACCGTTCCTATTCCTGCATGGAAGCCATATTGTACTGGAGATAGGATGCCATTTTGTTCTGCCCATGTTTGAAGTCTGTTCAAAATAATTCTCCCTGCTATTTTAGCTGATGTATCAAGTAGGGAGATTGGCCTATAGCAAGCCGGGTTCAAACGGTCGCCTTTTTTATATATAGGGACAATGATAGAGTCTCGCCATGATGATAGAGGGCCCTGTATGCAGATAGGCCTCAATGTCTGCATCAATAGAGGGCCCCATAACTGCGTATTAGACTTGTATAGATCTATCGGGACACCGTCAGGACCCGGCGCCTTCCCCGCTTTACTTGAATTTATGGCTTCCACTACCTCCTCTAAACTAAACTGAGGTGTTACAGTCAGACATGGGCCTTCCTGGGCAACTGAATCTTTTATGTGATCTGTTGGCTCTCGATCGCTAGGGTGAGAGTAAATCTTAGAAAAATGTGCAATCCAATCCTCTTCGGAAATTGCAATTTCCATCCTAGGGGTATCTCTATCCCCTAACACTGAAGTGTTTATTGTTTTCCAGAAGAGGATGTTGTCCTTCATTCGACTGGCTTCATGTAAAGTTTCCCACAGATTTCCTTTCAGAATGGATTTCCTTTTTATTATGGCTGTCTTATATTCCTGTCTGTACATGCGTATCTCGGTCTGACACCTTGTTGAGGCACTTAGAGCCTTTTTTAGTCTCTTATGTGCTTTCGTACACTCATGATCAAACCAGCCCATTTTCCTTCTCTGTCCTACCTTTCCCGTTCTAAGAGCTTCTTTCACACCTTGCGTGAGCTGCGAAAAGGCGCTTAAACATTTCCCTTGATCAATGTTCTCACTAAGACAGTCTACGAAGGCTTGGTTATGGTCACGTATTAACTGCTTAAGTAAAGTGTTTGGATCCGACTGGGCCCATCGCAATGCATATCCATTGCGTGGAGCTAATTTGATATCATTTACCAATATGTCCTTATCAGCTTTGGCCATTGTAGGATGGGTTAGAGAGAGATTCAAGCTCTGAGGGAAGTGATCACTTATCGCAATGTCGTGTAACGTGTAGTTAATAAGATAATGTGCAAGATGAGTTGGCATTAAAACATAATCAATCACCGTATCTGCGCCCCTTCCATTGAAGGTTGGTTTAAACTGTGGTACTTGAGAAAATAGTTCATTTACAAAAGACAGATTATATTTTTGGATCATTAGATTCATTGCCTCTCCTTGAATGCTATGAGAGAAGTGAGGTCTTAGGCCAGTGTCTTCGGTGTCCCAGCCGCATACCTTCTCTGAGAGTTCCTTACAAAGATGGACATTAAAATCACTGCCCCATTTGATGAGAGTCTTGCGCCTATTATTTGCACATATTTTCTCTAGGTCCTCTCCCATCTCCATTAAGATATTGGGGACTTCCCCTGGTGGGGCATTATTATAAAAATTAATGATCACTAACTGAGTCTTCTGATCCAAATTACTTTCTATCATTTGGTAATACGGTCTCATAGTTTGCATCTTTAAATTCTGTAGCCATAATTTGTTGGAGATATATGTGCATAGGCCTCCTTTTGGCCTACCGTGTTTTGTCTGCACAGCTGGAGTGTGGAAAGTCTTATAGCCGTTTATGTGAACAGGGTCCAGTAACCAGGTCTCCTGGACACATAGGCATGAGAAGTCTTCTATCAAATTCACCCAAAGTGGGTTATTCAACTTATTGGTTAGGCCTGCCACGTTCCAGTAAAGTAAAGTTATTCTGGGTATCTGTTGGGTTTGGCAGTGCACATTATTTATAGTTGAGGGGGGTGTACCACCATCTATTGAGTGAATTACTGTTGAAAGGAAGTCTCTCTGGTTTATCTGAGTCCCAGCTATGTTCCCTTCTAGTTCCACTTCAGCTGATATATCTTCCTTATTCCTGGGAAGCCCTTCTGTGTTTGATTCTGGGGCCAGTCCATAAAATAAATCTTTCTTATTCGTATGTAGTCAATCTACACCTTCTAGAGTTGTGAGGGGTTGGAATCTGTTGGAAAAAAGAATGGGATCTCGGCTGATTGAAGATGTTTTACTTATTGGTTGTAAAATCTCAGTATAATGCCGCACCAGTCTTTGATAAAAAAAATCCCAGAGGAAGTAGGGAAATTCCTTCAGGGGTAACTTGTCTGGGTCCTAGTTTGCAGATGATTCTTTCCACCAAATCCGGAGATTTGAATGAAAGAACCACGCAGTCTCCCTCCAGTGCTTTCCTACCACTTCCTACCCACTTTACTCTTCGGATCATTTTTATATCATCAAAAAGGACCTCGACCATTCCAGGGCCCAAACGGGTACCTATCCAGTTAAGTGCCTTATTCCTTAGTGCCGTCCATGATTCCTGCTGTTGGTCTTCTGCAGGTGGAACATTAGCCAGGACCACTACGTATGGAGTGGCCTCCGGGGGAAGGTGTAAAAAATCGCTCGGGATAGATATAGACTTCGAGGGTCTTATTCCGCTACAATAACTGCGACCTGGGTCTGACTGGGGGTAATCTGTCCTAGTCATGGATGGAGAATTATTTGCTGTCTTTAACGGGTTGTGACTAATGTTTGATGCTAATGGGAATGGTTGTAGCTTAGGCGGAGGTTTGGGGGTTAGGTGTAATTGCCTAATGTTTGATGCTGTTGTTGGTGGTAGTGGTTGTAATTTTCTGAGGGGCTTTGCATTCAAATATAGGTCATCTGCCCTATCTTTTGTGGCAGGTTGAGTTTTGCTCTCACACTTAGAAGTCAGCGATGGTGTACTAAAGACTTTCTGCACATCATGTAAAGCCTCAGATTGTAGGGATTTTATGATTCCTAAACCTACCTCAAGATTAGATTCCACCACTTTTAGGCGCTCTGACAAAGAGTCCAATGAGGCCCCAATTGATGATTTCATAGTATTTACTAAATCATAAAGATTTATAAGGAGAGTTCGGGTTGTATCTACTGAATTACTTGGGATTTTCTTTCAGGGTGGTTTATTTGGTTGCTGTCGGCCTGGGGTAATTACTGAGTCTTTCTTTGGCAACTTTTTGGAACCATTATCTGCCTTTCCTGCCACCGGCTTCCTTGGGCGTTTAGCTGCTGGAGAAAGGTCATCCGAAGTATAAATTATGTCCGAAGTATTTTGAATACATCCATTTTTGTGCCTTTCTTCTATGTTTACAGGCCCATGATTACTATAATTAGCATCGTCTGGTGTCCCAATATGCTTCGAGGATTGGGTAGTGTGTTCTTTAGGAGTCAGCAATTTTCCCTCCACGTTAGCAATCTGTTTATCTATCATCCCCATCGCCCCTGAGATGTATTTTAATATGGATGTACTATCTTTTAAGTTTGCGGGGTGATTCAATGTTGAATGCTTTCTTTTACCCATGTCTTATACACTAACGGGCTTGTTCCAATGTAGAAGGAGATCTGGGAGGGTGAGAACGAATTAATTTAGCTTACCAACCAATTAAGTTACTTGACCAAAGAATTAAGTACACAATCAATAACACTGGACTATCAGAACTCAAGAGTCAAATATCATATAAAGAACACTCTCACTTGTATGTCCAGTGAACAAAAGGGACTTAAGATGCTCCTCGGGATGAGTATCCTTCCAAGACTTAGAAGACTCTTTCTTCTCCTTGTCAAGTCCACTATGCAGTTAACAATGTTACAGAGGGCTATTCCAAAGGTTCCCCAAAAGAGAAATTAAAGAGGGGAGGCCCAGCCCAGCCTCTTCCTGGCGATGACGGGAGAAGGACGGGCCCACCCTTGGCCCGGGCTTCGCCCAGGCGCTGCCCGCACGCGTCCCGCAAAGCGGGCGCATTCCTCAGATTTAAAGGGTCCTCGGTTGCCCCCGGCAACACACAGCACGTCCCGCGAGGCGGGAGCGCTCCGGAAGTGAGAAGGGCTTCCTCCGCCCTTCCCCAGCAACAGCAGCAGCGTCAATAAGCACGTCCCGCGAAGCGGGCGCGTTCCTCAGATTTAAAGGGTCCTCGGTTTCCCCCGGCAACACACAGCGTGTCCCGCGAGGCGTGAGCGCTCTGGAAGTGAGAAGGGCTTCCTCCGCCCTTCCCCAGAAACAGCAGCAGCGTCAATAAGCGCGTCCCCATATATATATATATATATATATATATATATATATATATATATATATATATATGTAACAGGTGATTTATTTGACTCTAACAAAGTTGTTGCCTCGTCAAATGTTAAAAAAATAGTTGTTTCAGTGTTTTCGTGGAAATAAGATTACCTCAATCAGAAGAAGTAAAAACATCAGTATCCCTATTCTTTCAAAACCTTCTTTAGAGTATCTCAACCACAGGATCTGAGCTCCATTATACAATGAGAGACAATCCAAATAAATATCATGATTAAATGGTGTTGCTTGCTTGGACCAGATAGCAAATCACAAGTCAAGAGGGCCAAGCTTATTAGGTTCCTCCAATTAAGTAACACCAAGTTTACAGTGGCAAATAAAAGTGGAAGTCAGTTTGGGCACAGATAGAAGCCTTCTTAAGAAGGATTTCTCAAGTAATTGGTTTCCCTTTGTTTAACTGCAAGCTCAAACTCCAGCTCCATAGCTTGCGATAGAGATGTGTCTAGATCTGTACTGGTTTCAAACTGAATTTACTAGAAAATCTAAAGATTTCTCTGCTTGATCTTTTAAGTTGAATTGCTCTAGCCCTGTGTAAATGATCCCATCTAAACGCTGAATCAAAGAGGACTCCAAGATATTGGAAGAACTGAACTTGATGAACTGGAGTATACACTCTGTGGCTTGGTTTCAGTGGAGCAGAAGCCATAAACCATCACAAATATTTGGTCACATTAATCTGTAATGAACCCAGCAAAACCTGTAATCTATCAGCTGTATGATCTGCCAAGACTGCATCGTCAGCATAGAGGAGTGTGGTCAGGAGCTATGTCCCTATCTGGGCAATGTCCTGGCACCTTGCCTTCCAATTCGGAGCTGGGACACACCACTGCAGCAGTTCCCTGCCAATCTCAAATGAATTAGTACATTCTTCACCTGTACTATGGGAGAGGAGATGTAGTGAGACATATCAAAATATAACTGTACTAAAAGTGGACAACTGGTGGATTTGTCCACTATCATTTGGGAGACTTGTGGGATGAACCCCCTATAAAAATTGGTGAAGCCAATAATCTTTTGGACATCTTTAACAGATGTAGGGGTTGGCCATGAAAGAATAGTGTTTACCTTTTGGGGGTCCATGGTAATGCAGCTGGGTGATAAGTGATATCCAAGGAACTCTACTGAGTCAGTGTTAAAGGTACATTTTTCTAATTTCGCATATAGGAAGTGTTCACGTAGATGTTGCAGAATGGCTCTAATGTGTTGAGTGTGTTCCTGCTTATTTTTAGAGAATATCAAGATGTCATCTATGTAGACTACAGTGCAGACATCTAGGAACTCATGTAATATATCATTGATAAAGTATCGGAATGCCGCTGGGATGTTGCAAAGCTCAAATGGCATCATGGTGTATTCAAGCAAACCAAACGTCTGAAAGGAGGTCTTCCATTCGTCTCCTTCCTTGACATGGATCAGGTGATATGTACCACGTAAGTCTAGCTTGGTATAAATGGTACACCCCCGAACTTGGTCCAACAGGACTATTATCAGAGGCAAGGGGTAACAATTTTTGATGGTTGTTTTATTAGCTGTTCTGTAATCAATAAAAGCATGCAAATCTCTGGATTTTTTGCCAAAAAGAAAAGAGGTGGCAAAATGGGAGAAATAGAATGGCTTATAAACCCAAAATCCAACAACTCATCCAAATACTTGCACAGATAATGATTCTCAGTTCTGTTAATGCATATATGCTACTGCAAGAAAGGACTTCTCCAGGAACTAGGTCTATCCAACAATCATAAGCTCTGTGGGGTGGCAACTGAATTGCACTGACTGGGTCAAAGACATCTTGGAAATCCCAAAATTATTCTGGTAGAATAGTGAGAGAAGGGTCATTAGTTGCAGCATAATGTGGGAATGTCACAGGATGGCAGGCCTCTTGATGGCAATTGGTCATGCAGAAGGGGGAGTCCAAGTTGACGTTTTGAGAAACTCAATCAATTTTAGGATCAATGGCGTTCCAGCCAGGGAATACCAACAATAATTCCAAAGGTGGGGGTATCAAATAAGTCAATGGTTGTGTCTTCTGTATGACCATTGTCACATACTATGCTTAAAGGATTAGTGTGAGACTAAATAAGGCCACAGGACAAGGCTGAGCCATCAACTGCCAACTGCCCTATCTGGTTTGGGTACTGCCTTGGTAACATGTGACACTCCCAGCTTGCTCACTAGGGCCACATCAAGGAAGTTATGTGTAGCACCTGAGTCTATGAGCACTGACCGACTTTGGACCTCATTATGACCCTGGCGGATGGCTGAATTTTGGATAAAGGAACTGCCAACAGGCTGGCAGTACCTTTCCACAAAATATAACATTGGCAGTTTTGCTCAAGCAAAACCACCAATGTACCACTCCGTTCGCCAGGGCGATAACAGCCGCCGGGCTGGAGACTTCTGTCTCCAGCCAGGCAGCCGTCACTGTGCCCCCCGCGGGATTATGACCCCGCCTACCGCCATGGTTTTTGTGGCTTCCTTACTGCCACAAAAACCATGGCAGTAGGCACTATCAGTGCCAGGGAATTCCTTCCCTGACACTCATAGGGGTCTCCTCTGCCCCCCACCACCTCCCCAGAGTCTTCCCCTACCCCTCCCCTCCTCCTACTAACCCTCCACGACATACAAGAATATTCACGCACCAACATACACACGCATATAAACACTCATAGACACATTCACCCATGCATGCATACATACATTCACACATGCATCCACACACACTGACATTCATTCTAGCACACATGCATTCACACCGCAAAACATACACGCGCTCACACCCATTTATGCACACACGCATTCCACATGCCACACACCCGCATGCACGGACACAGACACATACACCCACACCCCCCCACACACTCACAACACCTTCCACCCCCTCCCTCCCCTGTCGGAGCACCCAACTTATCTACTTGCAGGAGGTCCTCCGGCAGGAGACAGGACATCATGATACGGTCTGCGGTGGCGGCACCACCTTACCGCCCGTCATGTCCGTAGCTGGAATTGTGCCAGCCTTCTGGCAGAGTTCCGGATACTGTCATAATATGGCAGATGGTAGGTAGCCACGGCAACAGTGTTTTGGCGGCCATCACCGCAGCGGTAGGCAGTCATCACCACCAATGTCATGATGAGGGCCGTTGTCTGTTCTGGGGGGATAGAATGAGGGTTAATCTAATGGTCACATGTTGAAGTACACAGTTTAGGGAATTAGTCAAGTATTGGGAGATCTGGTAAAGGAACCCTCCAGGAAAGGAGATCTCAGTTCTCTCCAAGAGCATTAGTTTTCATGCTACAGTTCGGGAACACCCAAACTAGCGACAGCTTTTTACTTTTTAGATTTAACTGTGCAGTCTCATATGAAGTGACCATATTAACCACAACATATGCACAAATTGGCCTTACGGCACTGTTCCTTCTCTTCAATAGATAAATGACCTCTAACTCCCCCAATTAACATGGGTTCTGGTTCCTGTGCTTTCTCTTTGATTTCTTTTTTATCTGTTTTTAAAACAACTACCCTGGGTTCACTCCGAAGAAGTTCCGATTTTTTTTCTCCTAACTGATGATCCAGTCTCACTACTAAATTAATAAATTCAGTGCAATCATTTGGTCATTCAACCATATGGGATAACCTATCTTTTAAATCATCCTTCAGTCCTCTGTAAAAAAGTGAGGTATGTTTTTTTTCAGGCTATCTAGTCTCAGTAATTAACCAGTTGAAAGTAGTAATGTAAGTGAGGAGCTCCTTTAACCCTTGTCGTAAATTTAATAATTAATTATCACAAGACTGTATAAAAACATGTTTAGCAAACAATTGCATTAGGGATGCCTTGAAGGTGGCAAAATTATACACAATGGGATCGTTGTTTTCAACAAGTGGAATGGACCAATTGGCGGCAACACCACCAATATATGAATCTACAAAAGCTACCTTAGCAGCATCAGATGTAAATATTTGAGGTTTACACAAAAAATGCAATTGACATTAGCTCATGAAAGCAACAAAGAGAGAACCATCCCTAGGGAATTTTTCAGGGTTGGTCAACAGCACAGACTTTGGAGTGGTCACTGTTACATGTAGATTGTGGTCAAAGGGATTAGCAGGATTGGAAGTAAAGGGCTGAGTACCAATTTTGGGGGGATTATTAATGGGCCTTGGACCTGAGGGATCACTCCATTGTGTGAAACATGTGGAACGCGTTAGGGTCTCCCTGAGCTCTTGATTCTCAGTTCGTAATTTCAGGACTTGTTCATGTAAATTGTGTAGTAGAACTGCCAACTGCTCCGTCGAGGTTAAATGATCTGAATCAGTTCCAGACTTGTGATCCATGATGACATCACCCCAAAGGACTTTGGCTTGGCTTTCTCTTCTGTGTGAAACATGCACCTGATTTACAGGAGTGTCGTATTGGGCGTCAGGACTTCTGATGTCTCAAAATACTGGGTTCTTGAATTTTTTTAGGATTCTGGGCTGCAAAAGAATGACTTAATTAATACATTGAACTTGCATAAACTGTTGTACATTGCATTATGTTAATTATTATAGAGAGTGTTTGCATGCATTTCTATAAGTCTGAACAAGTCTCTTCCTCTTTTTACAAAACTTTCAGAGTCTCTGAAGCGGTGTCCAAACTCAAGAACAATCAACTTGACTAAAGGACTTCTTTGTGTTCTGGCGTAATCACGTGCCAATAATAGTTTAAATAAACTTGCTCTGTTTCCAATCTCCTAATTCTCAGGGGAGCACTTGTTACAGGAAATACATCTTTCCTTAATGTCTGTTTAGCTGTATTTTGGATTCACACCCAAACTATAAATCATGCTAGTTCTTATTGTCATAAATTATTTAAAAGAAAGAGCTCTGTTTTGTTTCATTAAAGCAATTAATTTTTCTTTACCTTGAAATTAAATTACTTGCTTGAAAATTTCAGAAGAACCCAAACTGGATTTTTTCACCTTTCTTATTTCCTCTCTTTAACAGGAAATACGGGATTATCAGCAAAAGACAGAAGAGAAGATCCGAGACTCTGCAGGAAGCAGACTGGAAGGCAAGGATTGCTGGAACTCTACTGGAGGCTGTCTGGAGGACAAAAATGCTGGAACTCAACTGGAAGCTGGTTGGAGAAGAAGTAACACTGGAACTCGACTGGAGGCAGGGTGGGGAACAAGGAACTTGACTTGACTGGAAGCAGGTGAGTAGAACAATAGTGTTAAGCCAAAAAAAGGCTTCAGACTCACAAGTATATTTAATTAATTAAATGTGCACATGTGTCTTTTGGCAGTTGATTGCTTGTTAAGGAAATGAGCAATTATCCTCCTGATTGTGGCACATGTTCAGTACAGATTTCTTTGTGAGGGGCACATGTTTTGGCAGTTGCAGTTGGAGCAGGTGGAATACATTGTACATAATCAGCAAGCATTGGTTATAATAAATGAGACATTTAACAAGCATTGATTATTGCAAACTTGATATTCAATGATGCAATTAATATACCCAAATAAGTCTGAATGTTGCAAGCAACAGCATCTTCCTTCAATGGAGCTCTTGGATGTGCTAGTATACCCCCAACAGAGGGTTGATGGAATCTATGAATATACTTGACTACAATGTTTTTCCCACTTTGCCATTGGTATAAGATAACTTAAACTGCAGCAGCATCAAAAACGTAGTAACAACAGACAGGTATGAAGGAAACCCATGTATTTCAGAAATGCCCCACAGATTCTGAGTTTAGTAGCAGTGGTATATGTACCTCTACAAATGTATATGTACCAATAATAGCATGTGATTCAGGGGACATTTTGCTGTATTTCTTCACTTCTAGCTTACATTTGCATACACTGCATTACATTTGAAAGGCAGAAATGCATATACATTGAATTGGCATTGACTAATGTTTTACTATTCTGTGGTCCTACAAGTCTTCCAATACAAATAGTATGTCACTTGTGTGGCTGGGCTTAGCACCTGAGCACAATCCACCCCATAAATTGACATGGAGACTTCATTTTTTGACCCACAGAATCCATGCTTTTTTTGTGGGTAGCTGTAAATTTTGGGACCTAGGTCAGCTGCCACTAAGGAAAACATACCATACCTAGAAAGGTTTGAAAACTAGACAGCTGGGTGGTGTGGAGTGTGTGGTTCTAGTATGGATCTTTTTCAGAAGACCTGGTAAACCTCAAAATGTGCCTAAAATACACATTTTTCACAAACTTCAAGGAGGGCACGCTCTGGAATCTGTAGGGTGCAACTAAATTCCTACCATCCAGAGTTTCCCTAGTCCCCTGATAAAAACTGGACCTAACTTGTATGTATGGGCCTAGTGCCCATGACAAGAAAAGACCCGGAACACAACATGGACAGATGAAGTCTTTCCAAATAAAAAACATATCCTCTTCTGCAAGATTAATGACTGAGGAATATGGGCCCTAGCTCAACCAGTAACCAGCGAATGTTGTCACACCTTCAGATTTCTAAAACCTAGAGACCCAGTGATTTCTGGGGGGGGGGTAAGATGTTCATAGTTCTCACCAGGCATTATTTACCCAGAAACCCTTGCAAACCTCAAACTTTGCCAATAAATGCAAATTTTTCTTCCACATCTGGACAGAACATTCTATCACCCAGCATTACCCCAAATCTCCTGATAAAAATTGAACCTCATTTGTGTGCACAGGCCTAGAGCCCACTACAGGAAAAGTCCCAAAATAGAACATGGACAAATCACAGTTTTCTACCCCAAATCCCACAATTTTCTTCAATGTTGATAGCTGTGTAATTTGGGCCGTCACTCAGTCAGCATCCAGGGAAACCTACCAAACCTGCACATTTCTAAATACTAGACAACTAAGGGTGTTCAGGTTAGGGAGACTTAAGTGGCTCTCACCCGGTTTTTCTTTACCCAGAAGCCCTTGCAAATATTTAACTTTAGCTAAAAATGCTTATTTTCCTCATATTTCTGTGACAGAACGTTCTGGAATTGACAGGGAGTCATAATTTGGCTAACACCCAGCATTCCGCCATGTCTCTCAATAAAAAGGTTGTCTTACTTGTGTGGGTGGGCCTAGTGACCAGTGAAGTCCCAAAACTCAATGTGGGGATATCACAATTTACTGTCAAGAAAAAGAACTGATTTGGCAATGAGGTAGGTGCAATATTTGGGCCAAGGTTCGGTCATCAATAGGAGTCCTCTAGGGAGGACTTCCATTGATACAGTTTTGATCCGTTTCTGGCACAGGCCCTAGGCCCAACCTCACAAGTGGGGTAGTGTTTTTATCAGAACAAGTTGGGGAATACTGGGTGGTAAAGAAATGAGGCGGTTCCCTGCATATTTTGGAAGTTTATATCAGAACTGCAAGTAAGTGTGCAATTTTAGGCATAGTTGTAGGTTTGCAGGTCATTGTGGGTAAGAAACCATTGTGAGATCCACAGGAGGCACATCACCCTGGACTCCACCAGTGTCTAGTTTCCAGAAATGTATGGGTTTGGTATGTTTCTCTGGGTGTCCGTCCAGCCAGGACCCAAATAGACTTGTCAACTTTAGGGTCATCTTCCCCCAAACATTGTGTCTCTCTTCCTCCATTTTGCTGAAATTTATTTTTTTGGCCTTTTCCACTGCTAACCATTGATAACAAACTTGCCCTCAGTCCCCTAAAACATGGTTAAATTGACTTAAACCTCATTTTATTTACTTATACATCCCTTGAAGAGTGGTATACCATATACTTGTGGCTTTTACCAGGGGGCCTACTGTCCCACCCACTTTTGTAGGTAGCACCATAACCATGTTCCAGGCCTGCCACTTCAGCCTGGATGCAGCTTTAAGCTGCTGTGTCGACTTGGCATTAAAACCCCCTTGCCACGCCTCAAAGTTTCCTTTTATTACATATGTCATTCCTAAGCTATTCCCTAGATAGCCTCTGGGGCATAGTGCTATGCAATACAAAGTTAGGACATGTGTTTTTTAACAGCTAAATTCATTTTTCACTACTGTGAGGGCCACCATTCCCTTAGCATAATATTGAAGTTTCCTTATTGCAATTAATAAGATAGAATTTCCTATTGGGAGCAAGTGGTTATTTCATGTTTTGTGTCTTTGGAATTGTAATCAAAAAGTCTAATGGCAAAGTCTGTTTTTTATTAACATTTTAAAAAGCCACTTTTAGAAAGTTTACATTTTTCTGCCCTTAGCCTTTTTGTGCCTGTAGCCTGGCCAGGGTCACCAGATTGGGTATAATTGACAGTTGGAGTTTGTGAATTCCTCCCAGTCACACAACAGAGTGATTAGTTTGCTTGGATGGGCCCACTACTGCCAGGATGGGAGGGGCACAGCTGACCACAGCCCCACTTCTATTTAATAGGGAATGCTCTGCCTTCACCCAAAGAACCTAACACATCCTCATTGTGACTTCAACCAGCTTGGAGCCAGGTCAAAGAAGTCAGAAAGTTCCACGTACTTCAAAACCACTGTCTAGAAACTTCTCCCACTTTCTAGGGTATGAAATTAGGACCTCAGACACTTCTGGACATCTGGATACTCTGCCAGGAAGCTGTGCTGCTGTGCTACGGAAAAGACTGCCACTCTGCTGTAGTGACTGCTGACCTACTGCCCCTTGATGAATTGCTGCCTTTCCTCAGTGCTGCCCTCTTATTTGAGAAAGAAGGACTGGACTTGCAACTTGAACCCAGGACCACCAAAGTGACTCTGAAGGGCTAGTTTGCTGGCCTCCTGATCTGAGCCTCAGGTATACAAAAAGGATCCCTTCACTTTGGACCTACACCTGAACCTATCCTGAGAGACTAATGACCCTCCAAGTGGTGCACCGCAGTCCTGGACCCTTGGTAATGGTGCTGAAGGTCTCCTGGTTGCCAAAACTCAAAAGTGGGGACTTGAAACATTTTTGGCTAAAAAACTGCTATGAGAATGAGAAGGAGACTGGGACTAACCTGCATGCCAATCTGCATTGTCAGTCAGCTTGACATTGCAGCTTTTCCCACTAAGTTATCCTCCGCAGGAGCAAATTGTTTTCAGCAGTCCTTCCCAATGGGGTATCCAGCCTTGTGAAACTGTCTTCCGCTACTGCCCTCTCTTTCTCTCTACTGGAAATTTTAGACTTTCATTTCAGGGACTGAAGTCTGAAGGCAGAAATCTTCACTGTGGATTCAACCCAAGGCTATCTAATCTAAAGACTATGCTTCCTTCCCAGTCACTCCTGCTGCCTTGCCCAGCTGAAGTTTACCTTCTAAGAACATTATTCGCAGAAGTTTTTATAAGTCAGAAGGTAATTGCTGACTTGGTCCAATCCACTTCTTCCATCCTAACCATGCTCCATCGCAGTCACCCATATTTTTGGACAATGGCCTGGTCTTGAGTAGCAGTCAAAGGTTGACGCTTTGATCTTTTAGGCACTAGATTTGGCTAAAGATGTTAAAAATTCATAACTCCTTTTGTACTGATTGGCTGTTTGTCATTTTGGTGTCAAATCATTTATTAAAATGTACTCTATTTTTCTAAAATGGGGTGGGACTTTTCTTGTGTTGTGTTTTCACTTCATTACTTTAGGAGTACTGCATAGATACCCTACACATTGCCTCTAACTTAAGTCTGGATGCTTTTTATGCTACCCAACATAAGCACAGGTTAATTTAGTTCATTTTTGGGGTTCACCCGGCAAGGGATTATTGCTTTTACCTGATCATGGCTCACACCCCAGTCAAACAACTATTCAGTGTCTCACACCACCTCAACCCCTATTGCCAATTTTTACATGTTTCATTTTGGGGCCTTTTTTGTTGCCAATTTTAAGGTCAGCCAAACAGGTAAGGTACCGTTTTTATCAGGACAAGTGGGAGAAATGATGGATGGTAGGAAATTTTGATTCCCCACAGATTCAGAAACTTTCCTCCACAGAAATGTGATAAAGATGAAATATTTTAGACATGTTTTGAGGTTTGTGTGGCATTATGGTTAAGAAAACATTACATGGTCGATAAATGGCCCACCACCCTGGACTCCCAGGGTGTCTACTTTTCAAAATGTCTGTCTTTAGTTAGCTTTCTTGAGTGGCAAAGCAGAGTCCCAAACATAGCAACCATTCATCATGCCAAGTAGGAGGAAATTTGGATTAACTTCTACTCTACCGCTCAATATGTCAAAACTATGGCCAAAAAACAGCATGTCATATTGCTTTCAATTTGAATGGGGTTGATGGAGGATTAGAGGTGGAGGCTATTGGAGCCGCTCCCCCTGAAAAAAATTAACTTAAAAGTAATCCCTGGTGTCTAGTGAACTTTCTGCCTCCTTAGGGCAGATTGAGTGCGAGCACCCTCATCTACTCATCTACCATTGAGTGGGGAAGAAAGATTAATGGAGCTAGGGTGGGGGGGCACAGGCTACTGACCTCAAATAGCAAAAAAAAACAACCACAAAAAAATCCCTGGTTTCTAAAGCGCTTTCTGACCCCTGGGTCGGGGCAGATAGGGGGCGACTCCATTATCCACTCTCCAGGGTGAACAGAAAGACTAAGGTCCCAGGGCAGGGAGTGTCAGGTGTGCCACCTGTGTGTTATCCTGATTTTGCGATCCCTTCAAGTGGTGGAGCTCGCAGCCATGAAGGCTGCACACTGCACCAGGATACTTGCTCATCGTCTCTGTGTTTCCCCCATTCTCACCTGCTCTTGCCTGTTGGTGTCAGTGTTGGCATCTCGTGCTGCTCCTGACAGTGTCCTCCTGGCTTCTGCTTCCTTTTTCTTTAGAGAACTCAACATCCTCCGTCCTCTCTGGATTGCAGCAGGATTGTTCTCTGGTGTCTGGTACGTCATGCTTTCTATTCCTTCATAGTACTTGCTTCTGATCTCACGGTGACTACAAAAAAAACAAAGGAACATCACAATGAAGCACCAATCTCTTCAATCTGGGTTGCATTATTCCAACTTGAGATAAAATATAAAAGAGACTTAAGAGATCTTGATTTTGTTGATGGAACAGGTAAAGTCTACCGTTCACTCAAGGCCTGATGAATTGACAAACATTCACAATACCAGGAGTAACACATATTATTGATGTATAGTTTGATGAACTGATGAACACTGATAAGAGCAGGATATGAACGCTGATTTGTAACTCTAACTAGTATTACATTTGTTTAACTGATGAACACTCATAATACAAGGAGATTAACCTTGATTTAAAAACTCTTAATGATATTAAGTTTGATGAACTGTTGAACACTGATAATACCAAAAGATGCATATTGATTGAAAACTATGAATAGTATTAATACTGAATTATGATATTGTGATACATTTTCCAGAAGGATTTTTTAAGATAGTATTCAGATTCTTAGAATTCCAGAGTCTAGACAATCTAGGTAGGTGATAGGTAGTTCATGATCCATACCCATATATAGGGTGTATGCTTCCTTGTAAGAGTTGTAATACATTAACAGTTCTGAGTTCTGTTTCATTGATATAGCAAATAGCAAATCCAGCAAAAGGAACTACCTATTAACTAAGAAGGAAGGGAAGGTAGGGAATGCAGGAGTGGGTCACATTATTATAAAAAACCCATATTTGTGAATGTTCGATCTCTAAAGTCATGTTATTTATTTTCTAGAAGCTGTAAAGACAACCCCGACATCGCCAAGGGGAAGGCTGGTGCCTTCCTTGATCAAGCTTCGTCCCTTTGTCCCGGTGGGTCAGGCTTGACCATTTTTGTGGTCTGCTTGATTCACAGGGAAGTAGGGAACTACTTCATGCCCATTTCACTCCTACTTAAAGGTAATAGCCTGAAAACCCTGATGGGTGGAGCACAGGCACATGAATAAATTATTATATCATTTTTATATACTGTATTAGTTGTAAATTGAAACACTAGGATATAAGAATTGTTATTCTTAGTAATAAATTATGCTAAACAAACTTCAGGTCATACCTTCATCCAAAGGTCTTTGGCTACAGGAAATTCATAAATATGTGTGGTAAGGAGCTCACAACTTTTTACGGTAAAAACAATCAGTTTTATTTGGTAATTCAGCTTTTGGCTTTTTCTGTCAGTGCCTGTGGGCACTGATACCTGACATGCAGTCAAACTAGAGTTTACAGTGTTGTAGAGCAACAAACAGACTTGATTGCAATACTCAAGCAAGAGCACCAAGTCATCATTTTCAGTTTTAAATGTTTGATGCCTCTAAAGCAGATTGTGGTTTACCAATTACAATGGAATCAAAGAAATAGTGACTAGTCAGTACATTTCTCAAATAATCTATTTATATTTATTATAAACTGACTAAAGTTTTTCAAATCTAGTGATGAGAGAATCTTATGTTCATTTAATTCATTAACTGATTTATCAGTCAGTGCTCTGAAATAACTGGAAGGCAACTTTACAAACTCCTTAGAAAAAAGTAAATAAATAAATTTTCCTTGTCAATAAAATACCTGTGACAAACTAAACAATGTGAGCCCAAAATGAATCAATAATACCTTTATTTAGTTGCAATTTACAATTGTGCTATGATATTTTATTTTTACTTTAAACTTGGTAGGAAAATTAAATAAAAGTAGCATAGACTGCAGTAACGTAGAGTGTAATGGCATGGGGTGGAGTGTTGTAAAATGGAGTGGCATAGAATGTAATAGCAGATAGTGTAATAACTTACTGTGCAGTGGCATACAGTAAAGTGGTGTGGACTGGAGTGGCATACACTAGGGTGGGGTACAGTCTAATAGCATACAGTGGAGTGACTTAAAGTGGAGTGGCATTCAATGGAATACCGTAGAATTGAGTGGCATAGAGTTGAGTGACATAGATGGGAGTTGTATAGAGTGGTAGTGTTTAGTATAGTGGCACATAGTGAAAGAGTACAGTGGAGTGTTGAGCAGTGGAGTGGTATACAGTGAAATAACAGAGTGGAGTGGCGAACAGTGGAATGGCGTAGAGAAGAATAGAATATAATGGATTAGAGTATGATGAAGTGGCATAGAGTAGTGTGGCGTACACTGAAGTGGTGTAGAGTGGGGTTACGTGGAATGCAATAGCTGACTGGTATAGAGTGGAGTTGTGTACAGTTTAATAGCATAGAGCCGAATGGCGTAGAGTGGAGTTTTGTACAGTGAGTGGGATAGTGTGTAATAGCACATAGTCGAGGAGCATGCAGTGGAATGGTATTCAGTGAAGGTGTGTAAATGACTGGGGAGGCTTACAGTGGAGTAGGGTGAAGTGTAAGAGCATACAGTGGAGTGCCGTACCTTGGAGTGGTGTCCAATGGAATAGCATAGAATGAAGTGGTGTAGAGTGAAGTGCCATAAAATGGAGTGGAATAGAGTGGACTAGTGTACAGTGGAGTGGCATACAGTGGAATGGCAGAGTGTGGAGTAACATACATGGCAATGGGCTACAGTGGAATAGTATATAGTGGAGAGGCATATAGTGGAGAGGCGTACAGTGGAGTGGCGTACACTAAAGTGACTTAAAGTGGAGTTTAGTGCAGTTTATTAATGTAAAGCAGACTGACATGGAGTGCAATTGTGTACAGTGTAATGATGTAGAGTGGAGTGGCATGGAGTGCTGTACTGTGTAGAGGCTTAAAGTGTAATAGCATATGGTGGAGTAGGGCACAGTGGAGTGGCATACAGTGGAGTAGTGTAGACTGGACTGGTAAAGTGTAAGAGCATACAGCGGAGTGGCGTACATTGGAGTGGTGTCCAGTGGAACAGCATAGAAAAAAGTACCATAGAGCAGAGTGCCATACACTGGAGCAGAGTAGAGTGGTGTAGCAAACAGTGGAGTGGCATACAGAGGAATAGTGTAGAATTGAGTGCTGTAGAGTGGAGTAAGTATCAGTTTCAATTTATTTTATTTATGATACGGAACTCCCATGGAGGTCCACATAAGACATACATCTAGAAAGACTGTAGAGTAGGCACCCAAAACCTTCTTGTACAAATTACATTCCCCATTTCCACAAAACAATTTGATATTAAGATTAATACAAACTTAAAAAGCAGTTAAAAAAATTAAACTTTTTATAGCAGAACATTTAATTTGGGGGAGCAAAGAAGGCCTGCAGAAGTTCAGATGCAGTGGGTAGGGAAAGTTGTAAGCAGATAGGGTGTAACCACCATCCGGAAACGCATCACAGAAGAGAAAGGACTCATCCTCGGAGACACAGGGAAGAACAACGTCACCATTGAACCGGAACTCCAAGTCTTCCAACGTGGACGAAGACAACGACGGTGAGTACAACCGCCTAGCACACAAGGGAGGGAGGGAAGAAAATGAGAGTGACACACACACACACACGGCACACACCAGACACACACACACCATACACATGACCAGCTGAACACAAAAACAATGGCACACAATACACAGCAGAATAATGCAAGGACAACAAGAATACACTAATGAGAATATATTGATATCAACAGCTAATGAATAATCCAATTGTACGTGAAACAGATAAGCACAAATGTACACAAAGGGCCACTGCCCAGTCCAATGTACTAAGGGCCAACATGGCAACAGGGCACAGTCCAAGGCCCAACTCAAATCCTGACTTCATCTGGATAGCACTCTGCAGGGCATCAGTTTGCAAGTGGGCAGGCACCTCAGGGGGATAGGGAGGCAGGGGAGGCAGGTTGTCACCTCAGCCGAATACGGGAACAAGCCCAATGGTTCTGGCAGAGGCTCCATGCCCATTTCTCTGTCTGGGGAGTGCAAGGCCACAGTCTCTGGAGTGGGTGACTTTCACACTGGTTCTGGAGGGTACTCCATGCCCATTACTCTGTCCTGGGGAGTGCAAGGCCACAGTCTCTGGAGTGGGTGACTTTCCCACTGGTTCTGGAGGTGGCTCCATGCCCATTTCTCTGTCCTGGGGAGTGCAAGGCCACAGTCTCTCACGTGGGTGACTTTCCCACTGGTTCTGGCAGGTGCTTCTTCCCCTTCGTGACATGAGGCGTGGAATTATGATCCTTCCTGGCAATGGTTGAGGGCTTCTTCCCCTTCATGGCAGGTTGTGCATGTTCCTTAGCCTTCTGGGAAGGAGTCGAGGGCTACTTTCCCTTCAAATCAGGAGGTGCAAGCTTCTTCCCCTTCATGGTAGGAGGTGTGGGATCCTTCACCTTCTTGGGTGGTGGAGTTGGAACCTTAACTGACTGGCCACCGTGACTAGGTGGTGCCACCACTGTCCACGTTGACTGTTTGGCTGAGGTGCTGGGCTGGGTCATTGGAACCCTGCTCTTATGGGCAGGACGGGGGGAGGGGTAAGGAAGAGGTCAAGTTGGGCAAGGAAAAGCTTCTTTGGGACAGTGGGGCGGGAGTAGGGAGGAGGGATGGGAGTGGAGGTTGAGGGAGTGGTTGTAGGAGGTGTATGTCTGCTGGATCTCGGTGCATGTGCATGGTAAGTATGCTGATGGGAGGTGGATGGCTGTTGGGTGTGTGAGTGCTTGCGTTTTTGTCCTTTAGGAGGGGGGACAGACAGGGTGGGAGAAGACACAGGGTACGCTGCATGGATGTTGTTGAGGTGTACGCTAGTGAGGTGTGTGTGCTGCTTGGTGTGGTGATGCTGGTGGTGGATGTTGATGCAGTGTATACAGGTGTGAGTATGGACATGACTGAGAGAGATGTGGAGGAGGAGGTGGGGGAGACAGTGGAGTCAGTGGATGAGGTTGTGTCTGCAACTGTCTGGTGTTTGCGTGAGTGCTTGTGGGATGAAGTGTGGTACCTGTGTTTGCCTGTGCCACTCTTGGGTGTTGTCTTGTGTACATGCTTGCCTGTATGTGTGCATGGGATGGGTTGGGGTTGAGGAGACTAGGACTGGGAAGTGGAAGTTGGAGGGGGAACGGTAGAAACAGGGACAATGGCTGCCACAGAGAGGAGGCCAGAGCCTGTATTGATCTCTGTTGAGCCGCCAATCCACTGTGGATGCCCTCCAGGAATGCATTGCATTGCTGCATCTGGGATGCCAGCCCCTGGATGGCATTCACAATGGTTGATTGCCCTACAAAGGTGGATCTCAGGAGGTCAGTAGCCTCCTCACTCAGGGCAGGAGGGCTCACTGGGGCAGGGCCTGAGGTGCCTGGGGCGAAGGAGATCCCCACCATCCCGGGTGAGCGGCACAGGCAACTCTGTGAGGGGCTATTGGGAGGGCGATGCTGCTGTGGGGTGGCAGCTGTACCTGCAGCTGGGGTGGTCACAGAGGTGTCCGCCACCACCAGGGAGCTTCCATCGGAAGAGGTATCTGAGTCTGTGTTGTCACCTCCTGTCTCCGCCGTGGTGCTCCCCTCGCCCTCCGTTCCACTGGTTCTCTCGGCATCAGTGGGCTCTGCCTCCTGGGTCCTGTGGGATGCAGCTCCCTCTGTTGCTGTTGCCCCTGCTCCTCCACCAGATGATGCTAATGCACACATGGACAGGATGACAGAAGAAAAAAGGGGGGAGATTGAAAAAGGAAACACTGGGTCAGTTACTGCACCAACACCACAGTTGGCATACACAGCACCATCACACACAGGGATCAGGCTTGAGCACTATGCATTGCACTGCCAGTGATTTGGCTAGATGCCATGGCAAGATGAGGGCCACACACCATTAACTGCACCCCTCCTGGGACCCACAAAGCCCTGACTGAAATGGAATTCTAACAAGCTAGGTTACTGCATTTGCCATACACCCAGTACTCTAGAGTTGACTCACGCTGCTATTTCTGGCATGGCCTTATGGGCACCCACTAACTCACATCCACCACCGGGATCCCATCCACCCTGCCAATGATTTTAATAATGCCCGCTGCACTCACCCCCTTGTGGCAGCTGTGATTTCCTCAAGCGTCCATCCTGCTCTGGGTAGGCCACCGCCGGTATGCGAACTGTCAGTTGGGTCAGGTTCTGAAGGGCACCCCTTCCTTGTTGGGAAGCCAACCCCATCGGGGCCTCCACGGACTTCCGTGGCCAGCGTCTCAAGTCCTCCAAATGTTTCCGACAGTGGGTGCTCCATCTGCCATCGACCCCCAGGGTCGCCATAATCCCTTCTTTTGATGGGTGCTGACCTGCAGAGGTAATACAGACAGGAGAACACCATTACACATACTCTCCAGCCTGTCACACATATGGCCCACCAATCCCGTTTCCATCACCATGTATACCACCACAAGACATTTTCCCCCGATGACATGATGCTTGCACACACATCTCCATGCATCTTTCCCACATGCATTGTGCCCAAAGTGTACTCACCTGTTGGTCTGGAGGCCCATACAGCAGTCCGTACTGGGGTAGGACCCCATCCACCAAACACTCCAAATCCTCCCAAGTGAAGGCAGGGGCACTTTCTTCAGTCACACGGGCCATGGTAGGTTCCAGACACAGGTCACAGCAGCACACACAGTGCAGGTGTTCTCCTGTTGAAGGTCAGGAAACAAGTGAGGAATCAGATAGAAATGGCAGTCATGTTCGCAGAGGTGTACACCGTCACAGCCAGTGCAGGTCCCCATTGTCCACTGTACTACATAGAGCCTCATATTATCTAATGAGGAATTGCAAGGCGGTACAAGACTGCCTTTCGCCATGACACACTGTCAGCAGAATTACATCACTTCCACCTGTCCCTACATACAGGACAGGCGGTCACCATTTGCTGGGGCAGGGCAACGGTCACAGCCTAGATTAGCACATACCTCGCCATTCCCGCTGTCCCATAACATAAATGCACTATGTACACTGAAGTTTTGGTTCCATTGTTCAAATTGTGACATCTCACTCACTATTGTGTCCCTTAGATACCAACCGCTGTGGATGAATAGGAGGTAGAGACATACCTCCGTGTACAGATCCCTTGTGGACTTGGCTATACTGGAGGACAGGTCCATTATCCTCACCTATAGACTGGACATGGCCACAATAACTGAGCTGTTTGCCCAATTGGAGCCAGACCTGATATCTGCTATCCGTCATCCCACTGGGATCCTGCCTCTTGTGCAAGTGCTATCAGTGCTCCATTTCCTGGCAACAGGTTCTTTCCAAGTGACAGTGGGTTTGGCAGCAGGAATATCATAGCCAATGTTCTCAATCGTGCTGGCAAGAGTTTTGTCTGCTCTGGTAAAACACATGTGCAGCTACATTCCTTTCCCCCAGGAGGAAGATTTGGCCACAGTGAAGGCCGGATTCTATGCAATGGGACATATCGCCAATATTATTGATGCGTTTGACGGAACATATATTGAGTTTGTCCCCACCTGCCAGAATGAACAGGTGTTCAGGAATCGTAAGAGTTTCCACTCAATGAATGTGCAAATGGTGTGCCTGGCGGACCATTACATCTCCCACGTCAATACTAAGTATCCTGGGTCAGTGCATGATGCCTTTGTTCTGAGGAATAGCAGCATCCCAAATGTGATGGCCCAACTACAGAGGCACATGGTGTGGCTAATAGGTGAGCCTTGGTCCTCACCCACTATATGTTAGTGTATGCCTTCAGGTGTCATCCCTATAGCATTGTGTGAGGCTAAATATTATCCCTCAATACTTGCAGGTAATTCTGGCTACCCAAACCTATTGTGGCTGCTGACCCCTGTGAGGAATGCTAGGACAGAGGCAGAGGAACATTATAGTGAAGCACATGGGCAAACCTGAAGGATCATCGTGAGGGGCCTTCGGCCTCCTGAAGGCCAGGTTCAGGTGCCTCTATCTGACAGGTGGATCCCTGTGCTACTCCCCCGGGAAGGTCTCCCAGATTGTAGTGGCATGCGGCATGTTGCACAACTTGGCCCTCAGATGGCATGTACCCTTTCTGCAGGATGAAGAGAATGGAGATGCCCCCGTGGCAGCAGTAGGCCCTGAGGACAGTGAGGATGAAGAAGCTAAGGATGAGGTTGAGGACAACAGAACATCAGTTATCTATCAGTACTTCCAATGACACACAGGTGAGACAGTGCAACTAACCATTCCTCTGATTATTTGTGTATTCTGTGTGGCTGTAGCATGATGGCATTAACTTCTTTTGCATCTCAACGTACTGTCACCTATGGCTTGTTATTTTACAGATATTGGTGATATAGCTGTGTACTGATGTGCTGACTACAGACAGCTACAGGTCCTTATTTCTTTGCTCTCACAGTGTTCAGATCATTTGCACTAGGTGTGACTGTTTCCAAGAATGCACATTTTCAAACCATAAAATACTAGTAGTAAAGGGTGTTTCTTGTAGTGCTATGAAATTGAGAAAAAAGTGCAATGGAATAGGGTGATGATGGAGGAAGGTCCAGGGTATTGTTCCAGTCTGTTTGTAACACAGGTCAAGTGTCCATAGGGCCATTGGAAGGGGAGCAAAGGCAGTTCAAAGTCGACAAGGTGAAAGTGTTGGACACAAGGGGGACAATCAGGAGATTCTCATTTCCTGGTGGTAGTGTTAGCAAGTGTCTCTAGCATCTGTCTGGTTCGCAGGGAATGTTTGCGGCGTGGTTTACCTTCTGTGGGTAAGGGGTGCTGGTGGCCTGTGGGTCCTGTGGCGGGGTCTCCTGCCCATTAGCTGCAGCGGACAGGGAGGTCTGGTCAATGGACTGGCTAGTGGTAGGGGCCCACTGCTGTTCAGTTGTCTCCCTCATGATGTGGGCCATGTCTGCCAGCACCCCTGCTATGGAGATCAAGGTGGTGTTAATGCCCTGCAAGTTCTCCCTGATCCCCTGGTACTGTCCCAGCCACCTGTTCTCCTGCATGTTGTCAAGGGTCTGCCCCACTGTGTCCTGGGAATGTTGGTAGGCACCCAGGCTCTCGAAAGTGCCTCCTGGAGAGTCAGTTCCTGGTCCTGTCCTCCCCCTGGCACACAGCGGTCCTCCCATTGTACCTGTTGGCCTGTGACTCTGTCCCTTGAACAGTATGCCCACTGCCACTGACCCCAGGTCCCTGATTGTATTGGGTGTGAGGTGTGGCCTGGGGTCCCTGTACACATGGGGGCACTGCTGATTGATGTGTCCTGGGGACAGAGGTGTGGGGATGCTGGGTGGGTGCTGTGTTGTTGGATACTGATGGGGGAGGCTCTGTGGTGGACTGTGAGTGGGATTGGGTTACCGGCTGTCCAGTGGTCCCTGATGGGCCAGGTAGTTCATCCAGATCCTGAAGTCCAGAGTTAGTGTCATCACTGGGGACATCTTATGTTGGGGGAATGGATAGTCATGGCTCCTCCTCTCCGCTGACATTGGCTGGGGTACCTGTGGGGATGTAAGTGATGTATTATGCTTCATGTCTGTGACATATTGTAAATCCCTGACTTCCCCTCTATCATTGCTGTTGCCCTGACAACTTTTGCTTGTGTATGGTGATGTATTGTGTGATTGTTAGTTTCCCCATGCTGTGCATGCTTTGGGTATGTGTGTCCATGCAGGGCTGGGAGGGCTGTCCATGCATTGATGTGGCATGCAAGGTTTGGCATTGTGGTTTAGTCAGATGTGTAGGTGCAGTGTGTGGGATTGAGTGGAGTTATGGGAGTGAGGGTGAGGGTGTGAGCTGGCATGCAGGTATGGGGGGTCATAAGAAGTCAATGTTGACTTACCAGTGTCCAGTCCTCCGGCTACTCCAGCGAGTCCCTTAGGATGCAATAATGCCAAGACTTGTTCCTCCCATGCTGTGAGCTGTGGGGAAGAAGGTGGGCGTCCAACGACAGTCATCTGTATGGCGAGCTGGTGCCTTGCTGCTATGGAACGTCCCTTCCCCGGTAGGTCTTTCCACCTCTTCCTGATGTTGTCCCTTGTTCTTGGGTGTTGTCCCACGGCGTTCACACTGTCCATGATTCTCCACTATAGCTCCATGTTCCTGGCAATAGATATCTGCTGTACCTGTGCTCCAAACAGCAGTGGCTCTATCCTTACAATTTCCTCCACCATGACCCTTCACTCCTCATCAGTGAAACGGGGGTGCCTTTGTGGGGACATGGGTGTTGTGGGTGTGTGTTGATGAGAGTGTGTTGTGTTGAGTGATGCAGTGTTGTATGTGATGTGGGGTGATTGAGGGATGTATGGATGTTAGTGGTATGTATCTAGTTGTATCTGTGCTGTCCATGTCAATCTCCTGGCAGTAATTGTTGTTTGTAAAGGGTTGTGTGTACTGTGGGTGTGTGTTTTATAGTGCTGTGGGTGTGTGTGGTGTGTGTTTGAATGTCAGGTGTTTTTTTCGTATTGGCCAATGTAGTGTTGTTTTGTATATGGGTGTCCATTCTGAGCGCGGCGGTATGTACAGCCATTTGTTTACCACCATTGAATGTCCGCGGTGGCGATTATGTGGGTCATAATGTGGTGGGCCTTGTTTTGTTGGTGTAACAGTATGGGTGTTGGGACCGCCACGTTAACACTGACCTTTGGGCTGGCAGATTTGTGTATGTGGCTGTATTCTGTCAGATTGGTGTGTGTGTGTCATAATATGGCGAACGGATATTCGCCGCCGCTGCGGTATGTTGACTGCCGTCACCGAGGCGGCAAGCGGGATTTACTACTAATGTCATAGTGAGGGCCTCTGTGACAAGTATTTCTGCTTTTTGAGTTACCAAGTATACACTTAAAAGTCAGAAAAGGCAAAGAAGCTGACAGCCAAAATCCCTTACTGACTTAAGTTCTCCCAGTATTCTATCTTTATGCGATCCTAATACACATGATCCCGTCCCCCTTATTCAGCATCACCCTGCGCTCCCATAATACACACTAGAGTCATGTGCTCCTGAACTGTAATGCACTCAGTGCTCCATGATGCACACCATCCAGGACAAATTTCAAGAACCACACCCAGAACAGACCTAGGCCCTCATTATGAACATGGCGGTCCATTCCGTGCCACCGGCAGTAAAAACCGCCAACAGAGGAGCGGGTCGGACCGCCAATAATGAACCAAATGAAAGACAGGCATCCCGAAAACCACCCACCGCCAGCAGAGGAGTGCTGATGATGACGGCAGAGTCCGCCCACAGGCCGACGCAAAGGCCCAAGCCACACATCAAATTATGAACCACCAGTCCACCGCCAGTTCCGGGGTGGGAACCACTGCCACCGAAAGCCAGGTGGAAATGAACCAAATATAAGGAAACACTCACCGGAGGGACACACAATGCTCCAAAGCAGACATGGATAGAGATCTGCAGATCATGCCAGCCCTGCTCCTTGCTATATACCTCCATGACCGAGACAGCCGACGAAGACGACAACGGTAAGTACCGCATTCCACGGAACAAGGGAGGAAAGGGCAAAGTTACATACCCACCCTGTTACGCTCCCCAACCCTTCACAGCAGCACAAGTCATAAACACACAGCAAGAGGTACTCACCTGACACAAGGCTAATCTAACTTGACTATAGTACATACAAATGCCCCACACCCATAAACAATAAAAAAACAAAAGACCAGGGTTCAACAGCATGCCGCCAAAACACAGGCCACACAGAAATCTTTAATGTGAAGCTCACAGAGCCAAACAGTCCAAACAAAGCCAATTTCCAGTCCATATGGCTACAATTGCCATGGGCCACAACGGACCCAACCTGACTCTCACAAGTGCATGGTACTCCACCTTGTGGGGCAACATATGGGCATCCAGGCACCTCACGGAATGGGGGCAGGGGGTGGAGGGGGTGGGGAGTTGCGACGGGGTGGGCCTTGGACTTTCGTTTGGAAGGTGGAGGGGGGTGGGTTTGTCCTTTGAAGGGTGTGGGGGTGTTTAGATTGGGTGGAGCTAGATGGACTCAGCTCAGTCCGGGCCTTTTTTTTATCTGGGGAAGAGGCATGGGAATGTGAAGGGCGGACAGGGGTGGACTGTGATGTGGAAGGAGTGGAAAGGGCAAGAAGGTGAGCACCCTTGTGGACAAGACAGGGTGGGCCAGTGGGTTGGAAGAGGTCAGCACGGGAGAGGAAAAGTTTCTTCGGAGTAATTGGAGTGGTCCTGGATGAGGGCGTGGGAGTGGAGGCAGTGGATGTAGATGGTGTAGGTGTGTGTGTAGTTGGTGCAAGCGACTGGACAGTATGCTGTGGTGTGGTGGATGTCTGATGGGTGGGTGTCTTTGTACGTTTGTGTGTTTTTGGAGGAGGGAGGTGGACACAGTGGGAGAAGACAGTCAGCTAGTGTGGATATATGTTGTGTGGGTGTCTGAAAATCTGGTGAGTGTGCTGCATGTGTCGACTACAGTAGTTGTGGTGAGTGCACGTGTGGTGTATGGGGTGCATGTATGGCTGTCTGCTATTGTGGTGAGTGCTGTAAGAGGAGCAGCAACAGTGACTCAAGGTGCAGTCCATGAGGGTGTGGATGTAGAGGGGACAGACAGTGAGGCAGAGGAGGTGGGCACACTGGGGGAAGTGGATGTTGTTGTGTGTGCATGTGTCTGTTGGCTGTGTGAATTCATGTGGTGACTAAAGGATTTCTTTGTGTTCTGGCATAATCACGTGCCAATAATAGTTTAAATAAACTTGCTCTATTTCCAATCTCCTAATTCTCAGGGGAGCACTTGTTACAGGAAATACATCTTTCCTTAATGTCTGTTTAGCTGTATTTTGGATTCACACCCAAACTATAAATCATGCTAGTTCTTATTGTCATAAATTATTTAAAAGAAAGAGCTCTGTTTTGTTTCATTAAAGCAATTAATTTTTCTTTACCTTGAAATTAAATTACTTGCTTGAAAATTTCAGAACAACCCAAACTGGATTTTTTCACCTTTCTTATTTTCTCTCTTTAACAGGAAATACGGGATTATCAGCAAAAGACAGAAGAGAAGATCCGAGACTCTGCAGGAAGCAGACTGGAAGGCAAGGATTGCTGGAACTCTACTGGAGGCTGTCTGGAGGACAAAAAATGCTGGAACTCAACTGGAAGCTGGTTGGAGAAGAAGTAACACTGGAACTCGACTGGAGGCAGGGTGGGGAACAAGGAACTTGACTTGACTGGAAGCAGGTGAGCAGAACAATAGGTGCTAAGCCAAAAAAAGGCTTCAGACTCACAAGTATATTTAATTAATTAAATGTGCACATGTGCCTTTTGGAAGTTGATTGCTTGTTAAGGAAATGAGCAATTATCCTCCTGATTGTGGCACATGTTCAGTACAGATTTCTTTGTGAGGGGCACATGTTTTGGCAGTTGCAGTTGGAGCAGGTGGAATACATTGTACATAATCAGCAAGCATTGGTTATAATAAATGAGACATTTAACAAGCATTGATTATTGCAAACTTGATATTCAATGATGCAATTAATATACCCAAATAAGTCTGAATGTTGCAAGCAACAGCATCTTCCTTCAATGGAGCTCTTGGATGTGCTAGTATACCCCCAACAGAGGGTTGATGGAATCTATGAATATACTTGACTACAATGTCTTTCCCACTTTGCCATTGGTATAAGATAACTTAAACTGCATCAGCATCAAAAACATAGTGACAATAGACAGGTATGAAGGAAACCCATGTATTTCAGAAATGCCCCACAGATTCTGAGTTTAGTAGCAGTGGTATATGTACCTCTACAAATTTATATGTACCAATAATAGCATGTGATTCAGGGGACATTTTGCTGTATTTCTTCACTTCTAGCTTACATTTGCGTACACTGCATTACATTTGAAAGGCAGAAATGCATATACATTGAATTGGCATTGACTAATGTGTCACTATTCTGTGGTCTTACAAGTCTTCCAATACAAATAGTATGTCACTTGTGTGGCTGGGCTTAGCACCTGAGCACAATCCACCCCAAAAATTGACCTGGAGACTTCATTTTTTGACCCACAGAATCCATGCTTTTTTTGTGGGTAGCTGTAAATTTCGGGTCCTAGGTCAGCTGCCACTAAGGAAAACATACCATACCTAGAAAGGTTTGAAAACTAGACAGCTAGGTGGTGTGGCGTGTGTGGTTCTAGTATGAATCTTTTTCAGAAGACCTGGTAATCCTCAAAATGTGCCTAAAATACACATTTTTCACAAACTTCAAGGAGGGCACGCTCTGGAATCTGTAGGGTGCAACTAAATTCCTACCATCCAGAGTTCCCCTAGTCCCCTGATAAAAACTGGACCTAACTTGTATGGATGGGCCTAGTGCCCATGACAAGAAAAGACCTGGAACACAACATGGACAGATGAAGTCTTTCCACATATAAAACATATCCTCTTCTGCAAGATTAATGACTGAGGAATATGGGCCCTAGCTCAACCAGTAACCAGCGAATGTTGTCACACCTTCAGATTTCTAAAACCTAGAGACCCAGTGATTTCTGGGGGGGGGGGGTAAGATGTTCATAGTTCTCACCAGGCATTATTTACCCAGAAACCCTTGCAAACCTCAAACTTTGCCAATAAATGCACATTTTTCTTCCACATCTGGACCGAACATTCTATCACCCAGCATTACCCCAAATCTCCTGATAACAATTTAACCTCATTTGTGTGCATGGGCCTAGAGCCCACTACAGGAAAAGTCCCAAAATAGAACATGGACATATCACAGTTTTCTACCCCAAATCCCACAATTTTCTTCAATGTTGTTGGCTGTGGAATTTGGGCCGTCACTCAGTCAGCATTCAGGGAAACCTACCAAACCTGCACATTTCTAAATACTAGACAACTAAGGGTGTTCAGGTTAGGGAGACTTAAGTGGCTCTCACCCAGTTTTTCTTTACCCAGAAGCCCTTGCAAATTTTTAACTTTAGCTAAAAATGCTTATTTTCCTCATATTTCTGTGACAGAACGTTCTGGAATTGACAGGGAGTCATAAATTGGCTAACACCCAGCATTCTGCCATGTCTCTCAATAAAAAGGTTGTCTTACTTGTGTGGGTGGGCCTAGTGACCAGTAAAGTCCCAAAACTCAATGTGGGGATATCACAATTTACTGTCAAGAAAAAGACCTGATTTGGCAATGAGGTAGGTGCAATATTTGGGCCAAGGTTCGGTCATCAATAGGAGTCCTCTAGCGAGGACTTCCATTGATACAGTTTTGATCCATTTCTGGCACAGGCCCTAGGCCCAGCCACACAAGTGGGGTAGTGTTTTTATCAGAACAAGTTGGGGAATACTGGGTGGTAAAGAAATGAGGCGGTTCCCTGCATATTTTGGAAGTTTATATCAGAACTGCAAGTAAGTGTGCAATTTTAGGCATAGTTGTAGGTTTGCAGGGCATTGTGGGTAAGAAACCATTGTGAGATCCACAGGAGGCACATCACCCTGGACTCCACCAGTGTCTAGTTTCCAGAAATGTATGGGTTTGGTATGTTTCTCTGGGTGTCTGTCCAGCCAGGACCCAAATAGACTTGTCAACTTTAGGGTCATCTTCCCCCAAACATTGTGCCTCTCTTCCTCCATTTTGCTGAAATTCATTTTTTGGGCCTTTTCCACCGCTAACCATTGATAACAAACTTGTCCTCAGTCCCCTAAAACATGGTTAAATTGACTTCCCAATGGGGTATCCAGCCTTGTGAAACTGTCTTCCGCTACTGCCCTCTCTTTCTCTCTACTGGAAATTTTGGACTTTCATTTCAGGGACTGAAGTCTGAAGGCAGAAATCTTCACTGTGGATTCAACCCAAGGCTATCTAATCTAAAGACTATGCTTCCTTCCCAGTCACTCCTGCTGCCTTGCCCAGCTGAAGTTTACCTTCTAAGAACATTATTCGCAGAAGTTTTTATAAGTCAGAAGGTAAGTGCTGACTTGGTCCAATCCACTTCTTCCATCCTAACCATGCTCCATTGCAGTCACCCATATTTTTTGACAATGGCCTGGTCTTGACTAGCAGTCAAAGGTTGACGCTTTGATCTTTTAGGCACTAGATTTGGCTAAAGATGTTAAAAATTCATAACTCCTTTTGTACTGATTGGCTGTTTTTCATTTTGGTGTCAAATCATTTATTAAAATTTACTCTATTTTTCTAAAATGGGGTGGGACTTTTCTTGTTCTTTATTACTTTAGGAGTACTGCATAGATACCCTACACATTGCCTCTAACTTAAGTCTGGCTGCTTTTTATGCTACCCAATATAAGCACAGGTTAATTTAGTTCATTTTTGGGGTTCACCCGGCAAGGGATTATTGCTTTTACCTGATCATGGCTCACACCCCAGTCAAACAACTATTCAGTGTCTCACACCACCTCAACCCCTATTGCCAATTTTTACATGTTTCATTTTGGGGCCTTTTTTGTTGCCAATTTTAAGGTCAGCCAAACAGGTAAGGTACTGTTTTTATCAGGACAAGTGGGAGAAATGATGGATGGTAGGATATTTTGATTCCCCACAGATTCAGAAACTTTCCTCCACAGAAATGTGATAAAGATGAAATATTTTAGACATGTTTTGAGGTTTGTGTGGCATTATGGTTAAGAAAACATTACATGGTCGATAAATGGCCCACCACCCTGGACTCCCAGGGTGTCTACTTTTCAAAATGTCTGTCTTTAGTTAGCTTTCTTGAGTGGCAAAGCAGAGTCCCAAACATAGCAACCATTCATCATGCCAATTAGGAGGAAATTTGGATTAACTTCTACTCTACAGCTCAATATGTAAAAACTATGGCCAAAAAACAGCATGTCATATTGCTTTCAATTTGAAAGGGGTTGATGGAGGATTAGAGGTGGAGGCTATTGGAGCCGCTCCCCCTGAAAAAAATTAACTGAAAAGTAATCCCTGGTGTCTAGTGAACTTTCTGCCTCCTTAGGGCAGATTGAGTGCGAGCACCCTCATCTACTCATCTACCATTGAGTGGGGCAGAAAGATTAATGGAGCTAGGGTGGGGGGGCACAGGCTACTGACCCCAAATAACAAAAAAAAAACAACCACAAAAAAATCCCTGCTTTCTAAAGCGCTTTCTGACCCCTGGGTCGGGGCAGATTGGGGGAACTCCATTATCCACTCTCCAGGGTGAACAGAAAGACTAAGGTCCCAGGGCAGGGAGTGTCAGGTGTGCCACCTGTGTGTTATCCTGATTTTGCGATCCCTTCAAGTGGTGGAGCGCGTAGCCATGAAGGCTGCACACTGCACCAGGATACTTGCTCATCGTCTCTGTGTTTCCCCCATTCTCACCTGCTCTTGCCTGTTGGTGTCAATGTTGGCATCTCGTGCTGCTCCTGACAGTGTCCTCCTGCCTTCTGCTTCCTTTTTCTTTAGAGAACTCAACATCCTCCGTCCTCTCTGGATTGCAGCAGGATTGTTCTCTGGTGTCTGGTACGTCATGCTTTCTATTCCTTCATAGTACTTGCTTCTGATCTCACGGTGACTACAAAAAAAACAAAGGAACATCACAATGAAGCACCAATCTCTTCAATCTGGGTAGCATTATTCCAACTTGAGATAAAATATAAAAGAGACTTAAGTGATCTTGTTTTTGTTGATGGAACAGGTAAAGTCTACCGTTTACTCAAGGCCTGATGAATTGACAAACATTCACAATACAAGGAGTAACCCATATTATTGATGTATAGTTTGATGAACTGATGAACACTGATAAGAGCAGGATATGAACGCTGATTTGTAACTCTAACTAGTATTACATTTGTTTAACTGTGAACACTCATAATACAAGGAGATTAACCTTGCTTTAAAAACTCTTAATGGTATTAAGTTTGATGAACTGTTGAACACTGATAATACCAAAAGATGCACATTGATTGAAAACTATGAATAGTATTAATACTGAATTATGATATTGTGATACATTTTCCAGAAGGATTGTTAAGATAGTATTCAGATTCTTAGAATTCCAGAGTCTAGACAATCTAGGTAGGTGATAGGTAGTTCATGATCCATACCCATATATAGGGTGTATGCTTCCTTGTAAGAGTTGTAATACATTAACAGTTCTGAGTTCTGTTTCATTGATATAGCAAATAGCAAATCCAGCCAAAAGGAACTACCTATTAACTAAGAAGGAAGGGAAGGTAGGTAATGCAGGAGTGGGTCACATTATTATAAAAAACCCATATTTGTGAATGTTCGAGCTCTAAAGTCATGTTATTTATTTTCTAGAAGCTGTAAAGACAATCCCGACATCGCCAAGGGGAAGGCTGGTGCCTTCCTTGATCAAGCTTCGTCCCTTTCTCCCGGTGGGTCAGGCTTGAACATTTTTGTGGTCTGCTTGATTCACAGGGAAGTAGGGAAATACTTCATGGCCATTTCACTCCTGCTAAAAGGTAATAGCCTGAAAACCCTGATGGGTGAAGCACAGGCACATGACTAAATTATTATATCATTTTTATATACTGTATTAGTTGTAAATTGAAACACTGGGATGTAAGAATTGTTATTCTTAGTAATAAATTATGCTAAACAAACTTCAGGTCATACCTTCATCCAAAGGTCTTTGGCTACAGGAAATTCATAAATATGTGTGGTAAGGAGCTCACAACTTTTTACGGTACAAACAATCAGTTTTATTTGGTAATTCAGCTTTTGGCTTTTTCTGTCAGTGCCTGTGGGCACTGATACCTGACATGCAGTCAAACTAGAGTTTACAGTGTTGTAGAGCAACAAACAGACTTGATTTCAATACTCAAGCAAGAGCACCAAGTCAAAAGTTTTTTTTGTTTCTATCATTTTCAGTTTTAAATGTTTGATGCCTCTAAAGCAGATTGTGGTTTACCAATTACAATGGAATCAAAGAAATAGTGACTAGCCAGTACATTTCTCAAATAATCTATTTATATTTATTATAAACTGACTAAAGTTTTTCAAATCTAGTGATGAGAGAATCTTATGTTCATTTAATTCATTAACTGATTTATCAGTCAGTGCTCTGAAATAACTGGAAGGCAACTTTACAAACTGCTTAGAAAAAAGTAAATAAAGAAATTATCCTTGTCAATAAAATACCTGTGACAAACTAAACAATATGAAGCCCAAAATGAATCAATAATACCTTTATTTAGTTTCAATTTACAATTGTGCTATGATATTTTATTTTTACATTAAACTTGGAAGGAAAATTTAATAAAAGTAGCATAGACTGCAGTAACGTAGAGTGTAATGGCATGGGGTGGAGTGTTGTAAAATGGAGTGGCATAGAATGTAATAGCAGATAGTGTAATAACTTACTGTGCAGTGGCATACAGTAAAGTGGTGTGGACTGGAGTGGCATACACTAGGGTGGGGTAGAGTCTAATAGCATACAGTGGAATGACTTAAAGTGGAGTGGCATTCAATGGAATACCGTAGAATGGAGTGGCGAACAGTGGAATGGCGTAGAGAAGAATAGAATATAATGGATTAGAGTATGATGAAGTGGCATAGAGTAGTGTGGCGTACACTGAAGTGGTGTAGAGTGGAGTTACGTGGAATGCAATAGCAGACTGGTATAGAGTGGAGTTGTGTACAGTTTAATAGCATAGAGCCGAATGGCGTAGAGTGGAGTTTTGTACAGTGAGTGGCATAGTGTGTAATAGCACATAGTCGAGGAGCATGCAGTGGAATGGTATTCAGTGGAGGTGTGTAAATGACTGGGAAGGCTTATAGTGGAGTAGGGTGAAGTGTAAGAGCATACAGTGGAGTGCCGTACCTTGGAGTGGTGTCCAATGGAATAGCATAGAATGAAGTGGTGTAGAGTGAAGTGCCATAAAATGGAGTGGAATAGAGTGGACTAGTGTACAGTGGAGTGGCATACAGTGGAATGGCAGAGTGTGGAGTAACATACATGGCAATGGGCTACTGTGGAATAGTATATAGTGGAGAGGCATATAGTGGAGAGGTGTACAGTGGAGTGGCGTACACTAAAGTGACTTAAAGTGGAGTTTAGTGCAGTTTATTAATGTAAAGCAGACTGGCATGGAGTGCAATTGTGTACAGTGTAATGATGTAGAGTGGAGTGGCATGGAGTGCTGTACTGTGTAGAGGCTTAAAGTGTAATAGCATATGGTGGAGTAGGGCACAGTGGAGTGGCATACAGTGGAGTAGTGTAGACTGGACTGGTAAAGTGTAAGAGCATACAGCGGAGTGGCGTACATTGGAGTGGTGTCCAGTGGAACAGCATAGAAAAAAGTACCATAGAGCAGAGTGCCATACACTGGAGCAGAGTAGAGTGGCGTAGCAAACAGTGGAGTGGCATACAGAGGAATAGTGTAGAATTGAGTGCTGTAGAGTAAGTATCAGTTTCAATTTATTTTATTTATGATACGGAACTCCCATGGAGGTCCACATAAGACATACATCTAGAAAGACTGTAGAGTAGGCACCCAAAACCTTCTTGTACAAATTACATTCCCCATTTCCACAAAACAATTTGATATTAAGATTAATACAAATTTAAAAAGCAGTTAAAAAATGTAAACTTTTTATAGCAGAACATTTAATTTGGGGGAGCAAAGAAGGCCTGCAGAAGTTCAGATGCAGTGGGTAGGGAAAGTTGTAAGCAGATAGGGTGTAACCACCATCCGGAAACGCATCACAGAAGAGAAAGGACTCATCATCGGAGACACAGGGAAGAACAACGTCACCATTGAACCGGAACTCCAAGTCTTCCAATGTGGACGAAGACAACGACGGTGAGTACAACAGCCTAGCACACAAGGGAGGGAGGGAAGAAAATGAGAGTGACACACACACACACACGGCACACACCCGACACACACACACCATACACATGACCAGCTGAACACAAAAACAATGGCACACAATACACAGCAGAATAATGCAAGGACAACAAGAATGCACTAATGAGAATATATTGATATCAACAGCTAATGAATAATCCAATTGTACGTGAAACAGATAAGCACAAATGTACACAAAGGGCCACTGCCCAGTCCAATGTACTAAGGGCCAACATGGCAACAGGGCACAGTCCAAGGCCCAACTCAAATACTGACTTCATCTGGATAGAACTCTGCAGGGGCATCAGTTTGCAAGTGGGCAGGCACCTCAGGGGGATAGGGAGGCAGGGGAGGCAGGGGGTCACCTCAGCCGAATACGGGAACAAGCCCAATGGTTCTGGCAGAGGCTCCATGCCCATTTCTCTGTCCGGGGAGTGCAAGGCCACAGTCTCTGGAGTGGGTGACTTTCACACTGGTTCAGGGGGGTACTCCATGCCCATTACTCTGTCCTGGGGAGTGCAAGGCCACAGTCTCTGGAGTGGGTGACTTTCCCACTGGTTCTGGAGGTGGCTCCATGCCCATTTCTCTGTCCTGGGGAGTGCAAGGCCACAGTCTCTCACGTGGGTGACTTTCCCACTGGTTCTGGCAGGTGCTTCTTCCCCTTCGTGACATGAGGCGTGGAATCCTGATCCTTCCTGGCAAGGGTTGAGGGCTTCTTCCCCTTCATGGCAGGTTGTGCGTGTTCCTTAGCCTTCTGGGAAGGAGTCGAGGGCTACTTTCCCTTCAAATCAGGAAGTGCAAGCTCCTTCCCCTTCATGGTAGGAGGTGTGGGATCCTTCACCTTCTTGGGTGGTGGAGTTGGAACCTTAACTGACTGGCCACCGTGACTAGGTGGTGCCACCACTGTCCACGTTGACTGTTTGGCTGAGGTGCTGGGCTGGGACATTGGAACCCTGCTCTTAGGGGCAGGACGGGGGGAGGGGTAAGGAAGAGGTCAAGTTGGGCAAGGAAAAGCTTCTTTGGGACAGTGGGGCGGGAGGAGGGAGGAGGGATGGGAGTGGAGGTTGAGGGAGTGGTTGTAGGAGGTGTATGTCTGCTGGACCTCGGTGCATGTGCATGGTAAGTATGCTGATGGGAGGTGGATGGCTGTTGGGTGTGTGAGTGCTTGCGTTTTTGTCCTTTAGGAGGGGGGACAGACAGGGTGGGAGAGGACACAGGGTACGCTGCATGGATGTTGTTGAGGTGTATGCTAGTGAGGTGTGTGTGCTGCTTGGTGTGGTGATGCTGGTGGTGGATGTTGATGCAGTGTATACAGGTGTGAGTATGGACATGACTGAGAGAGATGTGGAGGAGGAGGTGGGGGAGACAGTGGAGGCAGTGGATGAGGTTGTGTCTGCAACTGTCTGGTGTTTGTGTGAGTCCTTGTGGGATGAAGTGTGGTACCTGTGTTTGCCTGTGCCACTCTTGGGTGTTGTCTTGTGTACATGCTTGCCTGTATGTGTGCATGGGATGGTTTGGGGTTGAGGAGACTAGGACTGGGAAGTGGAAGTTGGAGGGGGAACGGTAGAAACAGGGACAATGGCTGCCACAGAGAGGAGGCCAGAGACTTTATCGATCTCTGTTGGGCCGCCAATCCACTGTGGATGCCCTCCAGGAATGCATTGCATTGCTGCATCTGCGATGCCAGACCATGGATGGCATTCACAATGGTTGATTGCATTACAAAGGTGGATCTCAGGAGGTCAGTAGCCTCCCCACTCAGGGCAGGAGGGCTCACTGGGGCAGGGCCTGAGGTGCCTGGGGCGAAGGAGATCCCCACCATCCCGGGTGAGCGGCACAGGCAACTCTGTGAGGGGCTACTGGGAGGGCGATGCTGCTGTGGGGTGGCAGCTGTACCTGCAGCTGGGGTGGTCACAGAGGTGTCCGCCACCACCAGGGAGCTTCCATCGGAAGAGGTATCTGAGTCTGTGTTGTCACCTCCTGTCTCCGCCGTGGTGCTCCCCTCGCCCTCCGTTCCACTGGTTCGCTCGGCATCAGTGGGCTCTGCCTCCTGGGTCCTGTGGGATGCAGCTCCCTCTGTTGCTGTTGCCCCTGCTCCTCCACCAGATGATGCTAATGCACACATGGACAGGATGACAGAAGAAAAAAGGGGGGAGATTGAAAAAGGAAACACTGGGTCAGTTACTGCACCAACACCACAGTTGGCATACACAGCACCATCACACACAGGGATCAGGCTTGAGCACTATGCATTGCACTGCCAGTGATTTGGCTAGATGCCATGGCAAGATGAGGGCCACACATCATTAACTGCACCCCTCCTGGGACCCACAAAGCCCTGACTGAAATGCAATGCTAACAAGCTAGGTTACTGCATTTGCCATACACCCATTACTCTAGAGTTGACTCACGCTGCTATTTCTGGCATGGCCTTATGGGCACCCACTAACTCACATCCACCACCGGGATCCCATCCACCCTGCCAATTATTTTAATAATGCCCGCTGCACTCACCCCCTTGTGGCTGCTGTGATTTCCTCAAGCGTCCATCCTGCTCTGGGTAGGCCACAGCCAGTATGCGAACTGTCAGTTGGGTCAGGTTCTGAAGGGCACCCCTTCCTTGTTGGGGAGCCAACCCCATCGGGGCCTCCACGGTCTTCCGTGGCCAGCGTCTCAAGTCCTCCAAATGTTTCCGACAGTGGGTGCTCCATCTGCCATCGACCCCCAGGGTCGCCATAATCCCTTCTTTTGATGGGTGCTGACCTGCAGAGGTAATACAGACAGGAGAACACCATTACACATACTCTCCAGCCTGTCACACATATGGCCCACCAATCCCGTTTCCATCACCATGTATACCACCACAAGACATTTTCCCCCGATGACATGATGCTTGCACACACATCTCCATGCATCTTTCCCACATGCATTGTGCCCAAAGTGTACTCACCTGTTGGTCTGGAGGCCCATACAGCAGTCCGTACTGGGGTAGGACCCCATCCACCAAACACTCCAAATCCTCCCAAGTGAAGGCAGGGGCCCTTTCTTCAGTCACACGGGCCATGGTAGGTTCCAGACACAGGTCACAGCAGCACACACAGTGTAGGTGTTCTCCTGTTGAAGGTCAGGAAACAAGTGAGGAATCAGATAGAAATGGCAGTCATGTCCGCAGAGGTGTACACCGTCACAGCCAGTGCAGGTCCCCATTGTCCACTGTACTACATAGAGCCTCATATTATCTAATGAGGAATTGCAAGGCGGTACAAGACCGCCTTTCACCACGACACACTGTCAGCAGAATTACATCACTTCCACCTGTCCCTACATACAGGACAGGTGGTCACCATTTGCTGGGGGAGGGCAACGGTCACAGCCTAGATTAGCACATACCTCGCCATTCCCGCTGTCCCATAACATAAATGCACTATGTACACTGAAGTTTTGGTTCCATTGTTCAAATTGTGACATCTCACTCACTATTGTGTCCCTTAGATACCAACCGCTGTGGATGAATAGGAGGTAGAGACATACCTCCGTGTACAGATCCCTTGTGGACTTGGCTATAGTGGAGGACAGGTCGACTATCCTCACCTATAGACTGGACATGGCCACAATAACTGAGCTGTTTGCCCAATTGGAGCCAGACCTGATATCTGCTATCCGTCATCCCACTGGGATCCTGCCTCTTGTGCAAGTGCTATCAGTGCTCCATTTCCTGGCAACAGGTTCTTTCCAAGTGACAGTGGGCTTGGCAGCAGGAATGTCATAGCCAATGTTCTCAATTGTGCTGGCAAGAGTTTTGTCTGCTCTGGTAAAACACATGTGCAGCTACATTCCTTTCCCCCAGGAGGAAGATTTGGCCACAGTGAAGGCCGGATTCTATGCAATGGGACATATCCCCAATATTATTGGGGCGATTGATGGAACATATATTGAGTTTGTTCCCACCTGCCAGAATGAACAGGTGTTCAGGAATCGTAAGAGTTTTCACTCACTGAATGTGCAAATGGTGTGCCTGGCGGACCAGTACATCTCCCACGTCAATACTAAGTATCCTGGGTCAGTGCATGATGCCTTTGTTCTGTGGAATAGCAGCATCCCAAATGTGATGGCCCAACTACAGAGGCACATGGTGTGGCTAATAGGTGAGCCTTGGTCCTCACCCACTATATGTTAGTGTATGCCTTCAGGTGTCATCCCTATAGCATTGTGTGAGGCTAAATGTTATCCCTCAATACTTGCAGGTAATTCTGGCTACCCAAACCTATTGTGGCTGCTGACCCCTGTGAGGAATGCTAGGACAGAGGCAGAGGAACATTATAGTGAAGCACATGGGCAAACCTGAAGGATCATCGTGAGGGCCCTTCGGCCTCCTGAAGGCCAGGTTCAGGTGCCTCTATCTGACAGGTGGATCCCTGTGCTAGTCCCTCGGGAAGGTCTCCCAGATAGTAGTGGCATGCGGCATGTTGCACAACTTGGCCCTCAGATGGCATGTACCCTTTCTGCAGGATGAAGAGAATGGAGATGCCCCCGTGGCAGCAGTAGGCCCTGAGGACAGTGAGGATGAAGAAGCTAAGGATGAAGTTGAGGACAACAGAACATCAGTTATCTATCAGTACTTCCAATGACACACAGGTGAGACAGTGCAACTAACCATTCCTCTGATTATTGGTGTATTCTGTGTGGCTGTAGCATGATGGCATTAACTTCTTTTGCATCTCAACGTACTGTCACCTATGGCTTGTCATTTTACAGATATTGGTGATATAACTGTGTACTGATGTGCTGACTACAGACAGCTACAGGTCCTTATTTCTTTGCTCTCACAGTGTTCAGATCATTTGCACTAGGTGTGACTGTTTCAAAGAATGCACATTTTCAAACCATAAAATACTAGTAGTAAAGGGTGTTTATTGTAGTGCTATGAAATTGAGAAAAAAGTGCAATGGAATAGGGTGATGATGGAGGAAGGTCCAGGGTATTGTTCCAGTCTGTTTGTAACACAGGTCAAGTGTCCATAGGGCCATTGGAAGGGGAGCAAAGGCAGTTCAAAGTCGACAAGGTGAAAGTGTTGGACACAAGGGGGACAATCAGGAGAGTCTCATTTCCTGGTGGTAGTGTTAGCAAGTGTCTCTAGCATCTGTCTGGTTCGCAGGGAATGTTTGCGTCGTGGTTTACCTTCTGTGGGTAAGGGGTGCTGGTGGCCTGTGGGTCCTGTGGCGGGGTCTCCTGCCCATTAGCTGCAGCGGACAGGGAGGTCTGGTCAATGGACTGGCTAGTGGTAGGGGCCCACTGCTGTTCTGTTGTCTCCCTCATGATGTGGGCCATGTCTGCCAGCACCCCTGCTATGGAGATCAAGGTGGTGTTAATGCCCTGCAAGTTCTCCCTGATCCCCTGGTACTGTCCCAGCCACCTGTTCTTCTGCATGTTGTCAAGGGTCTGCCCCACTGTGTCCTGGGAATGTTGGTAGGCACCCAGGCTCTCGAAAGTGCCTCCTGGAGAGTCAGTTCTTGGTCCTGTCCTCCCCCTGGCACACAGCGGTCCTCCCATTGTACCTGTTGGCCTGTGACTCTGTCCCTTGAACAGTATGCCCACTGCCACTGACCGCAGGTCCCTGATTGTATTGGGTGTGAGGTGTGGCCTGGGGTCCCTGTACACATGGGGGCACTGCTGATTGACGTGTCCTGGGGACAGAGGTGTGGGGATGCTGGGTGGGTGCTGTGTTGTTGGATACTGATGGGGGAGGCTCTGTGGTGGACTGTGAGTGGGATTGGGTTACCGGCTGTCCAGTGGTCCCTGATGGGCCAGGTAGTTCATCCAGATCCTCAAGTCCAGAGTTAGTGTCATCACTGGGGACATCTTATGTTGGGGGAATGGATAGTCATGGCTCCTCCTCTCCGCTGACATTGGCTGGGGTACCTGTGGGGATGTAAGTGATGTATTATGCTTCATGTCTGTGACATATTGTAAATCCCTGACTTCCCCTCTATCATTGCTGTTGCCCTGACAACTTTTGCTTGTATATGGTGATGCATTGTGTGATTGTTAGTTTCCCCATGCTGTGCATGCTTTGGGTATGTATGTCCATGCAGGGCTGGGAGGGCTGTCCATGCATTGGTGTGGCATGCAAGGTTTGGCATTGTGGTTTAGTCAGATGTGTAGGTGCAGTGTGTGGGATTGAGTGGAGTTATGGGAGTGAGGGTGAGGGTGTGAGATGGCATGCAGGTATGGGGGGTCATAAGAAGTCAATGTTGACTTACCAGTGTCCAGTCCTCCGGCTACTCCAGCGAGTCCCTTAGGATGCAATAATGCCAAGACTTGCTCCTCCCATGCTGTGAGCTGTGGGGAAGGAGGTGGGGGTCCAACGCCAGTCATCTGTATGGCAAGCTGGTGCCTTGCTGCTATGGAACGTCCCTTCCAGTGTAGGTCGTTCCACCTCTTCCTGATGTCGTCCCTTGTTCTTGGGTGTTTTCCCACGGCGTTCACACTGTCCATGATTCTCCACCATAGCTCCATGTTCCTGGCAATAGATATCTGCTGTACCTGTGCTCCAAACAGCAGTGGCTCTATCCTTACAATTTCCTCCACCATGACCCTTCACTCCTCATCAGTGAAACGGGGGTGCCTTTGTGGGGAAATGGGTGTTGTGTGGTGTGTGTTGATGAGAGTGTGTTGTGTTGAGTGATGCGGTGTTGTATGGTGCTTGAGGGATGTATGGATGTTAGTGGTATGTATCTAGTTGTATCTGTGCTGTCCATGTCAATCTCCTGGCAGTAATTGTTGTTTGTAAAGGGTTGTGTGTACTGTGGGTGGGTGTTTTATAGTGCTGTGGGTGTGTGTGGTGTGTGTTTGAATGTCAGGTGTTTTTTTTGTATTGGCCAATGTAGTGTTGTTTTGTATATGGGTGTCCATTCTGAGCGCGGCGGTATGTACAGCCATTTGTTTACCACCATGAATGTCCGCGGTGGCGATTATGTGGGTCATAATGTGGTGGGCCTTGTTTTGTTGGTGTAACGGTATGGGTGTTGGGACCGCCACGTTAACACTGACCTTTGGGCTGGCAGATTTGTGTATGTGGCTGTATTCTGTCAGATTGGTGTGTGTGTGTCATAATATGGCGAACGGATATTCGCCGCCGCTGCGGTATTTACTACTAATGTCATAGTGAGGGCCTCTGTGACCAGTATTTCTGCTTTTTAAGTTACCAAGTATACACTTAAAAGTCAGAAAAGGCAAAGAAGCTGACAGACAAAATCCCTTACTGACTTAAGTTCTCCCAGTCTTCTATCATTATGCGATCCTAGTACACATGATCCCGTCCCCCTTACTCAGCATCACCCTGCGCTCCCATAATACACACTAGAGTCATGTGCTCCTGAACTGTAATGCACTCAGTGCTCCCTGATGCACACCATCCAGGACAAATTTCAAGAACCACACCCAGAACAGACCTAGGCCCTCATTATGAACATGGCGGTCCATTCCGTGCCGCCAGCAGTAAAAACCGCCAACAGAGGAGCGGGCCGGACCGCCAATAATGAACCAAATGAAAGACAGGCATCCCGAAAACCACCCACCGCCAGCAGAGGAGTGCTGATGATGACGGCAGAGTCCGCCCACAGGCCGACGCAAAGGCCCAAGCCACACATCAAATTATGAACCACCAGTCCGCCGCCAGTTCCGGGGTGGGAACCACTGCCACCGAAAGCCAGGTGGAAATGAACCAAATATAAGGAAACACTCACCGGAGGGACACACAATGCGCCAAAGCAGACATGGATATAGATCTGCAGATCATGCCAGCCCTGCTCCTTGCTATATACCTCCATGACTGAGACCGCCGACGAAGACGATAGCGGTAAGTACCGCATTCCACGGAACAAGGGAGGAAAGGGCAAAGTTACTGTAGGAAGTTGGCTCTGTATGTGCTATTTCAAAGTAAGGAATAGCATGCACAGAGTCCAAGGGTTCCCCTTAGAGGTAAAATAGTGGTAAAAATAGATAATACTAATGCTCTATTTTATGGTAGTGTGGTCGAGCAGTAGGCTTATCCAAGGAGTAGTGTTAAGCATTTGTTGTACATACTCATAGACAATAAATGAGGTACACACACTCAGAGACAAATCCAGCCAATAGGTTTTGTATAGAAAAATATCTTTTCTTAGTTTTTTTAAGAACCACAGGTTCAAATTTAACATGTAATATCTTGTTTGAAAGGTATTGCAGGTAAGTACATTAGGAATTTTGAATCATTTCAATTGCATGTATACTTTTCAAGTTATTCACAAATAGCTATTTCAAAAGTGGACACAGTGCAATTTTCACAGTTCCTGGGGGAGGTAAGTTTTTGTTAGTTTTACCAGGTAAGTACGACACTTACAGGGTTCAGTTCTTGGTCCAAGGTAGCCCACCGTTGGGGGTTCAGAGCAACCCCAAAGTTACCACACCAGCAGCTCAGGGCCGGTCAGGTGCAGAGTTCAAAGTGGTGCCCAAAACGCATAGGCTTCAATGGAGAGAAGGGGGTGCCGCGGTTCCAGTCTGCCAGCAGGTAAGTACCCGCGTCTTCGGAGGGCAGACCAGGGGGGTTTTGTAGGGCACCGGGGGGGACACAAGCCCACACAGAAATTTCACCCTCAGCGGCGCGGGGGCGGCCGGGTGCAGTGTTAGAACAAGCGTCGGGTTCGCAATGGAAGTCAATGAGAGATCAAGGGATCTCTTCAGCGCTGCAGGCAGGCAAGGGGGGGCTTCCTCGGGGAAACCTCGACTTGGGCAAGGGAGAGGGACTCCTGGGGGTCACTTCTGCAGTGAAAGTCCGGTCCTTCAGGTCCTGGGGGCTGCGGGTGCAGGGTCTTTTCCAGGCGTCGGGACTTAGGTTTCAGAGAGTCGCGGTCAGGGGAAGCCTCGGGATTCCCTCTGCAGGCGGCGCTGTGGGGGCTCAGGGGGGACAGGTTTTGGTACTCACAGTCGTAGAGTAGTCCGGGGGTCCTCCCTGAGGTGTTGGTTCTCCACCAGCCGAGTCGGGGTCGCCGGGTGCAGTGTTGCAAGTCTCACGCTTCTTGCAGGGAAATTGCAGGGTTCTTTAAAGCTGCTCCTTTGGATAAAGTTGCAGTCTTTTTGGAGCAGGTCCGCTGTCCTCGGGAGTTTCTTGTCGTCGTCGAAGCAGGGCAGTCCTCAGAGGATTCAGAGGTTGCTGGTCCCTTTGGAAGGCGTCGCTGGAGCAGAGTTCTTTGGAAGGCAGGAGACAGGCCGGTGAGTTTCTGGAGCCAAGGCAGTTGTTGTCTTCTGGTCTTCCTCTGCAGGGGTTTTCAGCTAGGCAGTCCTTCTTCTTGTTGTTGCAGGAATCTAAATCTTTAGGTTCAGGGGAGCCCTTAAATACTAAATTTAAGGGCGTGTTTAGGTCTGGGGGGTTAGTAGCCAATGGCTACTAGCCCTGAGGGTGAGTACACCCTCTTTGTGCCTCCTCCCAAGGGGAGGGGGTCACATCCCTAATCCTATTGGGGGAATCCTCCATCTGCAAGATGGAGGATTTCTAAAAGTTAGAGTCACCTCAGCTCAGGACACCTTAGGGGCTGTCCTGACTGGCCAGTGACTCCTCCTTGTTATTCTCATTATTTTCTCCGGCCTTGCCGCCAAAAGTGGGGGCCGGGGCCGGAGGGGGCGGGCAACTCCACTAGCTGGAGTGTCCTGCGGTGCTGTGACAAAGGGGTGAGCCTTTGAGGCTCACCGCCAGGTGTTACAGCTCCTGCCTGGGGGAGGTGTTAGCATCTCCACCCAGTGCAGGCTTTGTTACTGGCCTCAGAGTGACAAAGGCACTCTCCCCATGGTGCCAGCAACATGTCTCTAGTGTGGCAGGCTGCTGGAACTAGTCAGCCTACACAGACAGTCGGTTAAGTTTCAGGGGGCACCTCTAAGGTGCCCTCTGGGGTGTATTTTGCAATAAAATGTACACTGGCATCAGTGTGCATTTATTGTGCTGAGAAGTTTGATACCCAACTTCCCAGTTTTCAGTGTAGCCATTATGGTGCTGTGGAGTTCGTGTAAAACAGACTCCCAGACCATATACTCTTATGGCTACCCTGCACTTACAATGTCTAAGGTTTTGTTTAGACACTGTAGGGGTACCATGCTCATGCACTGGTACCCTCACCTATGGTATAGTGCACCCTGCCTTAGGGCTGTAAGGCCTGCTAGAGGGGTGACTGACCTATACTTGCATAGGCAGTGAGAGGCTGGCATGGCACCCTGAGGGGAGTGCCATGTCGACTTACTCGTTTTGTTCTCACTAGCACACACAAGCTGGCAAGCAGTGTGTCTGTGCTGAGTGAGAGGTCTCCAGGGTGGCATAAGACATGCTGCAGCCCTTAGAGACCTTCCTTGGCATCAGGGCCCTTGGTACTAGCAGTACCAGTTACAAGGGACTTATCTGGATGCCAGGGTCTGCCAATTGTGGATACAAAAGTACAGGTTAGGGAAAGAACACTGGTGCTGGGGCCTGGTTAGCAGGCCTCAGCACACTTTCAATTGTAAACATAGCATCAGCAAAGGCAAAAAGTCAGGGGGCAACCATGCCAAGGAGGCATTTCCTTACAGTTACATACCCACCCTGTTACGCTCCCCAACCCTTCACAGCAGCACAAGTCATAAACACACAGCAAGAGGTACTCACCTGACACAAGGCTAATCTAACTTGACCATAGTACATACAAATGCCCCACACCCATAAACAATAAAAAAACAAAAGACCAGGGTTCAACAGCGTGCCGCCAAAACACAGGCCACACAGAAATCTTTAATGTGAAGCTCACAGAGCCAAACAGTCCAAACAAAGCCAATGGCCAGTCCGTATGGCTACAATTGCCATGGGTCACAACGGACCCAACCTGACTCTCACAAGTGCATGGTACTCCACCTAATGGGGCAACATATGGGCATCCAGGCACCTCACGGAACGGGGGCAGGGGGCAGGGGGTGGAGGGGGTGGGGAGTTGCGACGGGGTGGGCCTTTGACTTTCGTTTGGAAGGTGGAGGGGGGTGGGTTTGTCCTTTGAAGGGGGTGGGGGTGTTTAGTTTGGGTGGAGCTAGATGGACTCGGCTCAGTCCGGGCCTTTTTTTATCTGGGGATGGGGCATGGGAATGTGAAGGGCGGACAGGGGTGGACTGTGATGTGGAAGGAGTGGAAAGGGCAAGAAGGTGAGCACCCTTGGGGACAAGACAGGGTGGGCCAGTGGGTTGGAAGAGGTCAGCACGGGAGAGGAAATGTTTCTTCGGAGTAATTGGAGTGGTCCTGGATGAGGGCGTGGGAGTGGATGCAGAGGCAGTGGATGTAGATGGTGTAGGTGTGTGTGTAGTTGGTGCAAGCGACTGCACAGTATGCTGTGGTGTGGTGGATGTCTGATTGGTGGGTGTCTTTGTACGTTTGTGTGTTTTTGGAGGAGGGAGGTGAACACAGTGGGAGAAGACAGTCAGCTAGTGTGGATATATGTTGTGTGGGTATCTGCAAATCTGGTGAGTGTGCTGCATGTGTCGACTACAGTAGTTTTGGTGAGTGCACGTGTGGTGTATGGGGTGCATGTATGGCTGTCTGCTATTGTGGTGAGTGCTGTAAGAGGAGCAGCAACAGTGACTCAAGGTGCAGTCCATGAGGGTGTGGATGTAGAGGGGACAGACAGTGAGGCGGAGGAGGTGGGCACACTGGGGGAAGTGGATGTTGTTGTGTGTGCATGTGTCTGTTGGCTGTGTGAATTCATGTGGAGGAAGGTGTGGTGCTTGTGTTTTGAAGTGTGTTTCCTGTGTGTTGATGTGCTTGACTGTATGTCTGGATGTGTGCCTTGGAACGGGTGAAGGAAGTGGGGTGCTGGAAGGGGTAGAGGAGGTTGGAGGGTGGACGGAATGGCCAGGGAAACTGGCTTCTGTCCGAGAGGAGGCCAGAGCCTTAAAAGATCTCTGTAGGGCAGACATGACACCGTGAATGCCATCCAGATAGGCATTTGTCTGCTGCACCTCTGATGCTAGATCCTGGATGGCATTGACGATGGTTGTCTGCCCTACAGAGATGGTTCTCAGGAGGTCAATAGCCTCCTCTGTGAGGGCAGCAGGGCTGACTGGGGCAGGGGAGGAGGTGCCTGGGGCGAAGGAGACACCCACCTTTCTGGGTGAGCGGGCACGGGCAACTCGGTGGGGAGCAGAAGGGAGGGCGGTGATGGAATGGGGGTGGCGGAAGAAGTCACGGTAGTGGTGTGGCCACTAGGGTCCACCACCGTCGGGGAACCCGCATCGGAGGAGGTCACGGAGTCACTAACTCCTGTGATAGTTGCCTCCCCTTGGGAACTCCCCTCACCCTCCCACCCACTGGTCCCCTGGACGTCGGTTGTCTCTGCCTCCGAGGATTCGTGGGCACCTGCTTCCCCACTTGCCGGTGCCTCAGCTCCCTCGCCAGATGTTGGTGTTGTACCAAACCAACACAAGAGAACAGGGATGGGGAGACAAAACAGGAGGGACAAATGTAAGTAGCTAAATGGAGGTACATAATGGCCAGACATACACCCACCCAGAAGACACACCCAACAGGCAGCACCGTTCACTATGCCCATGGCCATGCCCCTGACTACTGACCAGAGTACTGCTCTACACCAATCCCCTGGACTACCTAAGGAGGCAACGTATGGGAGACCTGACAAAGACACCCCTACACCCTTTGGGGACCATAAAGTAGATGGACACCAGTCGAAGTACCTGCCTCTAAGCAGCATGAACCCTAATGCACACCCAGACATCCTTCCAGACTGAATTATGTGAAATGAGTACTCACCCCCTTGTGACTGCTGTGCAGCCTTCAAGCGCCCATCCAGGTCTGGGTACGCCACCACCAGGATCCGTCGAATGAGTGGGGTCAGTGCCCGATGGACACCCCTTCCACGTTGGGAGGACTTCCCCAGCTAGGCTTCACTGATCTTACGCACCCAGCGCCGCCGGTCCTCCCACCTCTTTCTGCAATGGGTGCTTTGCCAGCTGTAGACACCCAATGTCCGCATCTCCTTGGCGATGGCATGCCAAAGTGCCCTCTTCTGGTGGGCGCAGACCTAAAAGGGTGACACAGAAATGGAACACAGAGGTCAGGCACTTGCACGACAGGTAAAGCTGGCTATTCGTCCTCCTATGGGACGGACTGTACTGTCAGACAAACAGGACATAGCACACAGCATGCCATGCACCATGGCCCATGCAGGCTCAGAGGTGCACACATATGTCCAATCAACACCATCCATTACATACACACAGTGCCCCCCAAATCAAGACTCACCTGTACCTCTGGTCGTCCGTACAGTTTTGCATACAGGGGCAGGACTCCGTCCACTAGCTTCTCCAGTTCCTCCTGGGTGAACACCGGGGCCCTTTCTCCTGCAACACAAGGCACATCCATAGCCAGAGGCAGGCCACAGCAGTACACAGAGTGGAGTACCTGTCCTCACGCGATCAAGGAGTCAAGTGAATAATCGATGACGAACTTGCGTACGTTTCGTGGCGCTGTGCACCGTCATGGCCATCAGTGATCATGATACGCCAGGATTCCCCATTGGCATCCATGTTAACCAATGAGGGTGCGAACGGCGGTAAACACCGACTTACACTGTGACATCAACCGTTAGCGGTATGAGGTCACTTCCACAACGAAAGGACAGAATTACAGTGGGCAGACATTTTGCCAGGAACTACACATCTAAAAAATAAACTTTTCACAATGCAGGCCCTACTAGCCACATGAAGCAACTAGGCCTCAGTCCATTCACTCTTCTACCACACATGAAATACTTCCCTCTTTGTGATGTACATGTATATCTGTCAGGTAGCAGGTAATGTAGAGTCACTACAATGAACTATGCAGTGCACAAATGATGACAAGTGCGCCTATGTATGTGTCTTCATCACACCTTTTTGAAACCCCTCGTAGGTACCAACCCTTGTGGCGAGGAAGGGCACCATCGTTGTACAGACCACTTTGGATATGAGGACCATTTTGGAGCGTCAGATCATAATCAATTACAGACTCACACGTGCAACAATTCAGGAAGTTTGTGCTTTACTGGATCCTGCACTAACTCCGGGAAATCGTAATCAGCATGCCATCCCAACTAAAGTGCAGGTACTCTCCGCACTCCATTTCTTGGCCACGCGCTCAATTCAAGTGACAGTGGGCATGGGTGCTAGATTTTCACAGCCAATGCTCAGCATGGTACTGACAAGATTTCTGAAAGCATTTGTACGACACCTGCAGTCCTATGTGAGGTTTCCACAAAGTACTGACCTCCCTGCCATCAAGTCTGAATTCTATGCCTTTGCCAACATACCCCATGTTATAGGTGCCATGGATGGCACACACATACCGATCATCCCCCCAAGAGTGAGTGAACAGGTGTACAGAAATAGAAAGAACTTTCACTCCATGAACATCCAATTGGTATGTACTGCAGAGCAATACATCTCACATGTGAATGCCATGTTCCCAGGTTCAGTCCATGATTCCTTTTTGTTGAGGAACAGTAGTGTGCCACAGAAGATGGAACAACTCCAAGAAGACAGAGGGTGGATCATAGGTAAGTGTGCCTGTCACTAACTGACACATAGCAGACAGCCAGGCTGTCTGACTAAGGGGCATAACAATTACGACTCTGTATTGCACCTTTTTCTAGGTGATTCTGGCTATCCAAACTTGTGTTGGTTCCTGACACCAGTGAGGAATCCCAGGACGGATGCAGAGAGGAATTACAATAAGGCTGTATGTCCTGATCAGCTACCTCAGAGAGGTGAGGAGAGTGATGGTGATGATGAGGAAGGGGAAGATGTCAATTCAAGGAACCAAATGATACAACTCTACTCCCAGTAAATATGTGGGACTTGGGCCTGACTTTGGGGTTTGTGACAAATACTGTCAGTGTGCTCAATCATATAGGGAGCGTTGGTAATGATAGGTGAAACATGGTCCACTTCTGCATGGTACAGATTGAAATTTCATGCATTTACTAATTGCCACCATTTAGGCACACCGTACTCCCTTCATGCACAGATTTGACAATAAAGTAGTTCTCAGCCAGTTGCATCCATACATCACTTTGTTCACAACTTAACACAGGGGACAGTGTTACAGGTGTGATATGTGTTTTATTGGTTGATGTGAGTGAATATTGCTATTTACAGTGATGGCAAGTCGTAAGGGGTGGTTGTCCTCAAGACCAACGTGGTGGCAACCTTGTTGGTACTAATGATGGGTCCATCTTGTCTTACAGTAGTTCATATTGCCACTCAGTTGGTGATTGGGTGGGATGGTTGCTGTGCAGATTATTGCTGAGTTACGTTTTGATGGGGGCCTTGTTCTTTGCTGGGGTTTCAATGCCATAACTTGGCCTGAGGGTCAGTTTGGGCACCTGCTGTTGATCTTCAGGAGATGACATGGTAGACTCTTGGGTTTCCTGTGAGGGTAGTTCCTGGGATGTTTCTGCTGATGGGGTAATCTGATGCTGGTTGTCCGGTGCTGATGTGGGCGCCTCTTGTCCTGTGTGGGTGTCAGACTGGTTTTGGACCAGCTGCAGTAGTGCTCCTGCTATGGTGGCTATTGTGGCGTTGTGCTCTTCCCACTGCTCCATGGCCTGTTGGTGGTGTTCCTGCTGCATCCTCTGACTGTGCTCCAGGGTGGACACAATCTGTGCCAACCTGTCATGGGTATGCTGGTAGGCTCCCAATACCTCTGATATGACGTCCTGGGCTGCTGCATCCATCCTGTGACCTCCCCCCTGACCCACTACCACCCTTGCACTTGCCCTAGCCCCCTGTGACTGTGTCCCCTACACAGGTCTGGCAGTACCACTTGTACTGTGGCCCTCGCCTTCCTGCATGTTGGGAGTGGGAGACTGTGGCCTCTGTACCTGTGTTCCACCAGTCTGTGGCCTGGATACACTGGTGTGGGGATGGTTGCCCTGGGATGCTGGTCTTGACTGGGTGGTAGGGGTGACAGTGGTTTCCTGGGTAGGACTGCTGCATGGTGAGAGTCCAGGACTGTGTGATGGGCCTGCCTGCTCATCAGTGTCCAGAGATCCTTCACCAGTGTCCTGTGAGGTACCTCTGTCTCCTCTGCATTGTGATCGGGGGTGTTGTTCCATTGTGGGTACTTACAGGGGTGGGTGGCTGTGCACAGGGGGAGGGATGTGGACCTGTGAGTGGGTTTGTGGTCATGAGGGGGTGGATTTAGTGGCTAATGCCTGGGTGGGGTGGTGGTCATGGTGGGTGTGGGTTGGGTGTGGTGGTGCATGCATTACAGGTATGGTGTATATAGGGTATTTGCTGGTGACTTACCTGAGTCCATTCCTCCAGTGAGTCCCTCAGGGTACAGGATGGGCAGTACCTTTTCCTCCCAGTCTGTGTATTTTGGTGGCAGTCCTCCCCCAGTCTTCTGCACTGCGATGTGATGCTTGATGCTGTCATGACCACACAAACTTGCCAAGTCAAATCAAAGAAGTGCATGAGAAAAGCAAAGAGATATCCTCATGTGGAGACAGCAAAGCCCAAACTGGAAGAAGGTTTGCAGAGTAATCTTGCGCTTATTTCAAAGGAAGAATCAAGAAGAGAAGATCCAAGATGGCCGCTGTGAGTCCTGATGGTTAGTTACAGTTCTAGTCTTGCAATCGGTTGGTTGCTAGGTTACGAGCTCTCCAGCTGGAAGCCTTGCACTTCAACTGAGGTCTGACAGGAATCAGCTGTGTGGAGAGAGCGCGCTTCAGAACAGAAACTCCTGTGAGGTAAAATTACATTTGAAGATTATATTACAGAAAACTGATAAATATTGTCAAGGTTTATTCGAAGAGTTTGATAGTAGACCGTTCCTGTGGAAGTCGGCAAGGCTACAGAGTTAATGAATGAGTTAACCTTATGTTTACAAGGTTCTTGTTTAAGATATTAAAGTCAAAGAAAAAACGAACTTTAAAAGAGCAAGTATCTACAAATGTCAAGGTTATAAACAAAGGCCAAGTTTAAAGGAGAAACGAACTGTTAACAAATAAGCATTTACCAATTCAATGGTAATAAACGAAAATAGAGTTTAAAAGAGAAACGAACTTAAATAAACAAGCATTTACAACTACAAGTTATCGACAGATGTCGAAGTAAGGAAGGAGAAACTAACTGTAATAAACAAGCATTTACAAAAACAAGTTATCAACAAATGTCGAAGTAAGAAAGGAGAAACGAACTTTAATAAACAAGCATTTACAAATACAAGTATTGACAGAAGTCACAATAAGACAGGAGAAATTAAATAACATCAGCTGATTTGAAGAACGCATTATCACCAACTATATATATATATATATAGCAACATAAAACCAATCTCTAACAAAGGTTGAGAAGTTCTTCCAGAATCAGTAATACGCGTTTTTTTTTAAGAAGAGCTATCATTTATAGAGAGAAGCAAGGCTACAGAGAACTCAGGGTGAGTGAAGAAATAATAGAATTAAAGAGAATTAAGTGTTGAGAGTAGAAAGTGAAAAACTGATGTTGTATGTCCCTAGTAATTGCGACTGTGACTCTTGCAGGTGCTGTATCCAATCTTAGATGTGAAGAGGCAGACTGAGTACTGGCGTTCATCATCTCTGTGGCAGTCTCTTTACCATCCCATTCCCCTTTCCCCCTCCGGGGTACTCAGCACAAAGGTTTAATATTCGTTGTGAGTAGCTCGGGTCAGGACTGAGGAGTTATCTTCTGCTTCTGAGGAAATCGAATTGAAGTATCCTGACAGATGCCATGCCCCTGACCTTACCCCGCAGGTCGTTCCATCTCTTCCGGATGTTGTCCCTGGTGCGTGGATGGTGTCCCACTGCATTGACCCTGTTCACAATGGTCTGCCACAGCTCCATCTTCCTTGCGATGGGTGTGTGCTGCACCTCGGCCCGAATATTTGTGGCTCCACCTTCAAGATCGCGTCCACCATGGTCCTTAACTCCCTTTCGGTGAAGCGTGGTTGTTTGGGGGATGACATGGTGAGTGTGGTGAATGGTGTCGGGGCTGGGAATGAGGTGAGGGTGCTCTGCTGTGGATCGGTGTGTGTCTTCTGTTTGATGGCGTTCGCTGTCTGCCTCTGGTTCTCTCTGTCTTCTTGGCCTACTTCCATTGCAAAGGATTGTGGGGTATGTCTGGGGGTGTTTTATGGGGTTCTGGACGTGTGTCACGTGTGTGGGTTATACTCTTATCCAAAGTGCACTTCTTGCTGTTGAGTCCACTTGCCGCCCGTGGCGGTCGCAGCCACCAATGGTCGTCCAGCCTCCACTGTCCGCCGAGGTGATTTGTGCATCAATATTTGGAGGGCGGGATGTGGGTGTGCTTGGCGGTGGTAGGGTGGGGAGGTCCGAGATTCCCACCAACAGGGTCATGGCGGGGAGTGGTTGTCTGGTGATTTTTGGCGGGGATAGGATTTTCATTCATTATATGGCGGGTTTCCATACACTGCCAACAGCGGGATTCTGTTCACTGCTGCCACGGCCTGTTCATAATGACCGCCTTAATTCCCACCACCCATTTCTGCCTTGACTAGCACCTCATGATTCTGTGAGGAACACCACTTAGGGCTTCTCCGAATCCCATCACTTAGGGGGTCATTCCGACCCCCGCGGGCGACGGGAGCCACCCGCCTGGAGGGAGCCGCCATATGGCCGCTCCGCGGTCGAAAGACCGCGGAGGCCATTCTGGCTTTCCCGCTGGGCTGGCGGGCGACCGCCAGAAGGCTGCCCGCCAGCCCAGCGGGAAACCCCTCCCCACGAGGAAGCCGGCTCCGAATGGAGCCGGCGGAGTGGGTATGTGCGACAGGTGCAGTGGCACCCGTCGCGTATTTCAATGTCTGCAAAGCAGATACTGAAATACAAAGTGGGGCCCTCTTACGGGGGCCCCTGCAGTGCCCATGCCATTGGCATGGGCACTGCAGGGGCCCCCAGGGGCCCCACTACACCCCATACTGCCATCCTGTTCCTGGCGGGTCGATGGCGGTATGGGGTGTCAGAATCCCCATGGCGGCGCAGCAAGCTGCGCCGCCATGGAGGATTCTGCAGGACAGTGGAAAACCGGCGGGAGACCGCTGGTTTTCCTGTTCTGACCGCGGCTGAACCACTGCGGTCAGAATGTCCTGAGGAGCACCGCCAGCCTGTTGGCGGTGCTCCCGCATCCCCGGGTCGGAATGACCCCCTTAGTGTTAACGCTGAACGTTAATAATGAATATTCATGTATTATGAGTATTGGATTTGCGTAGAAAATGTAGTAATGTAGAAAAAAAGAATGCACACATTTGAAGGAGATGTGAGAAAGTAGCCTCTTTCTAGCATGGTTACCCCCACTTTTGGCCTGTTTGTGAGTGTGTGTCAGTGTGTTTTCACTGGCTCACTGGGATCCTGCTAGCCAGGACCCCAGTGCTCATAACTAAAACCGTATTTATCAGTGTGTTTTGCCTGTCTCACTAGGATCCTGCTAGCCAGGACCCCAGTGCTCATAGTTTGTGGCCTAATGTGTGTGTTGTCAGTAGTGCTTAACTGTGTCACTGAAGTTCTGCTAACCAGAACGTCAGTGCTTATGCTCTCTCTTCTTCCAAATTAGTCACTATAGTTTAGTGACTTCATATTCCAATTCCAATTGGCACACTTGACCCCCCTTATAAGTCCCTAGTACATGGTACCTAGGTACCAAGGGCATTTGGGATCCAGAAGATCCTTATGGACTGCAGCATTTCTTTTGCCACCCATAAGGAGTTCAGACAAACCATTCCACAGGACTGCCACTGCAGCCTGCGTGAAATAGTGCACACAATATTTCACAGCCATTTTACTGCACTTAAGTAACTTATAAGTCACCTATATGTCTAACCTTCATTTACTGAAGGCTAGGTGCAAAGTTACTAAGTGTGAGCGCACCCTTGCACTAGCAAAGGTGCCCCCAAGCTGTCCAGGGCCAATTCCCCAGACTTTGTGAGTGCAGGGATACCATTACACACTTGCACTACATATAGGTCAATACCTATATGTAGCTTCACAATGGTAACTCTGAATATGGCCATGTAAAGTATCTAAGATCATGGAATTGTCCCCCCATTCCAAATTTGGTATTCGGGGACCAATCACATGCAACCTGGGGGCTCCACCATGGATCCCCAGTACTGCCAAACCAGCTCTCTGAGGCTTGCAATGCAACTACTGCTGCTGCCACCTCACATACAGGGTTCTGGCCTCTGGGGTCGGAACAGCTCAGTCCCAGGAAGACAGAACAAAGAATTTCCTTTGGGAGGAGGGTGTTACACCCTCCCCCTTTGGAAATAGGTGTTACAGGCTTGGGAGGGGTAGTCTCCCAGAGCCTCTGGAAACTCTTTGAAGGGCACAGATTGTGCCCTCCTTGCATGAGACAGTCTACACCGGTTCAGGGACCCCCAGTCCGTGCTCTAGCATGAAACTGGACAAAGGGAATGGGAGTGACTCCCCGGTCCATCACCACCTCAGGGGTGGTGCCCAGATCTCCTCCAGTATGTCCCTGGTATTAGCCATCTTGTTTTCCAAGGTGTGGGGACACTCTGGAGATCTCTGAGCGGCCAGTGCCAGCAGGTGACGTCAGAGACCCCTCCTGATAGGTGCATATCTGGTTAGGTAGTCAATCACCCTCTCAGGGCTATTTAGGGTCTCTCATGTGGGTTCCTCTTCAGATTCAGCTTACAAGTTTCCTCCAGGAATCCTCTGCAACCTCTGCTTCAGCTTCTGACTTTCGGATCAACCGCAGACTGCTCCAGGAACCGTTGTAACTGCAAAAAAGTATCCAGAAAGGCTACTGTGACCCTGCAACTTCAGCTGCACCAAGCAACTGCAACAGTTTCCAAGGTGTGCACACTCTGAGGACTCCCTGCCTTCACCTTGCACCAGAAGAACCAAATGAATCTCCAGTGGAGTGACAGAGCCACTTCCCTGCTCCAGCAGGCACCTTCCACGATGATGACCGATTCCCTGGGGCTCCTCTCCTGGTCATGAGCGGGCTCCCTGGAACACAGGTGGTGGACCCCTTCGACTCAGTCTGTCCTAAGGTCCAGCTGTCCAAATTTGGCAGAGATAAGAGCTTGCCTTCCCGGTTTGCGACAGTACCCCTGTGCACCGCATCATCTCTAGCTCCTGGGGTCTCTGTGAACGTTTTGCAACAATCCTTTGTAGGAGGCTAGCCTGGCTTATAGTGGGTGCCTGATGGTACTTAAACTTTGTGCCTGGTCCAGTTATCCCTTATTAGTAGATCAGTAGTGTCCTAGCAGCTTAGGCTGATAGAGGTAACTATAGCAGAGCAGCTTAGGCTGAACTAGGAGACATGCAAAGCTCCTACTATACCACTTATATCATATAGGTACTATATCATAAGAAACACAATACTCAGAGTTACTCAAAATAAAGGTGCTTTATTTTAGTGACATTGTGCCACAAATATCTCAGAGGATATACTCCCTTAGGAGGTAAGTAAAATACGCAAAATATACACTCAAACCAAACTCAGGTAAGCAAACAGCTAGAAATGTAGTGCAGACACTGTAGAACACATTAGGATGCAATAGGCCTAGGGGCAACACAAACCATATACTAAGAAAGTGGAATGCAAACCACTTAGGGACCCCTGGCCTAGTGTAGTGTGTAGAGGGTCGCTGGGAGTGTAAGAAAACACTAAGGGTGTCCAAGATACCCCACCCCAAGACTCTGAAAAGTAGGAGTAAAGAGATACTACTTTCCCAGAAAAACACTAAAGTCGTGATAGGAGATTCTGCAAAGACCACAACAGACTGCAAAGCACTGAAGATGGATTTCTGGACCTGAGGACCTGTAAAGGAAGGGGACCAAGTCCAAGAGTCACGAAAGTGTCCAGTGGGGGCAGGAGCCAACTAAACCCCGGATGAAGGTGCAAAATGGCTGCCTCTGGATAGAAGAAGCTGAAGATTCTGCAACAACGAAAGGTGCCAGGGACTTCTCCTTTGTGCAGAAGGTGTCCCACAGAGTGCTAGAGGATGCAGAGCTGTTTCTTTGGAGAAAGGCTGAAAACAACCCTTGCTAGCTGCAAAGGTCACGATTGAAGAAAAAGGGTGCTGCCCGGCCCAGGAAGGACCAGGAGGTCGCCACTTGGAAAAGGAGACAGAGGGGGCCTTCAGCAATACAGAGAGCCCACACACAGGAAGGCAGCACCTTCAGAAGTACTTGAACACGGGTTCAAGAAAATGGAGCCCAGCAGTTGTCTAAACACTACAAAAGAGGGTCCCACAATGCCGGTGGTCAACTCAGTGAGTTGAGCAATGCAGGACAGAGTGGTGGGGACCTGGGCTAGGCTGTGCATGAAGGATTCCTTGCAAAAGTGCAAAAAAGCCCTAGCAGCTGCAGTTCACGCAGTACACAGGATTAATGTCTGGAGAGGCAGAACCCTGTCTGTGGGTTAGCAGCAGCGGTAGCTGCAGAGAGAACCCCAGAGAGCTGGTTTGGCCGTACCCAGGGTCCATAGTGGAGCCCCGGGGATGCATGGGATTGGCAGCCCAATACCAGATTTGTCATGGGGGGACAATTCCATGATCTTAGACATGTTACATGTCTATATTCGGAGTTACCATTGTGAAGCTACATATAGGTATTGACCTATATGTAGTGCACATGTGTAATGATGTCCCCGCACTCACAAAGTCCGGGAAAATTGCCCTGAACTATGTGGGGACACCTTGGCTTGTAACAGGGTGCCCTCACACTTAGTAACTTTGCACCCAACCTTCACTAAGTGAAGGTTAGACATATAGGTGACTTATAAGTTACTTAAGTGCAGTGTAAAATGGCTGTGAAATAACGTGTGTGTTATTTCACTCAGGCTGCAGTGGCAGTCCTGTGTAAGATTTGTCTGAGCTCCCTATAGGTGGCAAAATAAATGCTGCACCCCATAGGGATCTCCTGGAACCCCAATACCCTGGGTACCTAGGTACCATATACTAGGGAATTATAAGGGTGTTCCAGTGTCAAAGTTAGAATTGATGAAAATTGTCACTAGCCTATAGTGACAATTTTAAAGGCAGAGAGAGCATAAGCACTGAGTTTCTGGTTAGCAGGATCTCAGTGACACAGTTAGTCACTACATAGGTACACACATTCAGGCCACAAACTATGAGCACTGGTGTCCTGGCTAGGAGGATCCCAGTGAGACAGGCAAAAACAAACTTACATACATGTAAAAATGGGGGTAACATGCCAGGCAAGATGGTACTTTCCTACATCCTTCATGTACAGAGTGGCCCCGGTCACCATCACTCCATCCTGTGACGCACAACTCACTGAGATGTTCTCCGGTGGCGCGGGACCTTCTTTTGTTGTGCTGCATCAACTGCAATTTGCACCTTCTTTGTCCTCATGTCCTGGAGCTCCTGTGGGTGCTGCCTGGTCACCTGTGGGTTCCCTCCAGTGTTGGGAGCCTGTCTGCCTCCTCAGTCTGAGTTGAGGTGCCCAGGTCCCTCCTGGGTCCAGGCATCACCATTTTGATGCAAACCACGACTTTGCTTGATCCAAGGGCTGTTGGATGAATCCAGCACTGCAACTTGCCTGCATCCAAAATCTGACCTTAGGACATCTCTTGCATCATGCAGGAACCCGCAGCCATCTTCTTTGGTGCTCTTCTGCAGACTTCTTCTAACCGGAAAATACTCTTTTGTACCCTCTTCTGTGCTCGACAGGGCTCCTGTCCTTCCTGGAATCTTCTTTGACTTCTGGACTTGGTCTCCTCTCTTCACAGGTCTTCAGGTCCAGGAATCCACCTTTTGTTGCTTGCAGTCTTGCTTGGTTCTTGCAATAACTCTAATCATGACTTGTAGTGTGTCCTGAGGAAACTTGCAGTACTTTACTCCTACTTTCCTGGACTCTGGGGTGGGGTATTTTACTCACTGTTGTGGTTTTCTTACGCTCCCAGTGACCCTCTACACACTACACTTGCCTAGGGCGAAATTTGTGATTCACATTACACTTTCTTAGTATATGATTTGTGTTGCCCCCTGGCCTATTGGATCCTATTGCATTCTATTGTATTTTCTATTGTTTGCACTATTCTGTGAGTATGTACTTACATGATTTTGGTCTCTAGTGTATATATTGTGTATAATACTTACCTAAAGAAGGAGTATTGCCTCTAAGATATTTTTGGCCTTGTGTCACTAAAATAAAGTACCTTTATTTTTGGTAACACTGAGTATTGTCTTTTATTGTGTATAAGTACTGTGCAACTCCAGTGGTATTGCAGGAGCTTTGCATGTCTCCTAGTTCAGCCTAAGCTGCTCTTCTACAGCTACCTCTAGTCAGACTAAGCTGCTAGAACACTGACTACGTTTCACTAATAAGGGATAACTGGACCTTGTATAAGGTGGAAGTATCTAGGGTTCCTACTACAAACCAGGCCAGCCTCCTACAGGAGCGCCCACCTGAGTGGCCATCAATGTTCAGAAAGTGTACTTCTTAATATGATGTCGAGCTTATGTTTGATTAATGTAGCAATACATTATATTAAGGGTTATGCATTATGTATTAGTTTTATTAATTGTAGGGCTTAACTTAGCTTGAGCCTAGTTGCCTGGCCTCATGTCAAGCTGCATTTCTTAATTGACTCATAAAATGGATGCTTGGAGAATCATGGGCCAGATGTATGAAAAAGTTTTGCACTCGCAAACGGTGCGAATCTGTAAATTCGGCCGTTTGCGAGTGCAAAACAGTGGTCTGCGATGCATGAAATGCATTCGCAGACCACAAATAAGAAATCGCTAAAATTGTGATTTCTTGCGTTGCGACCTGGAAATTCCGAGTCGCAATTTGCGATTCGCCAATTCCAGGTCGCAAGGCTATGCTGAAAAAAATTGCAAATTGCGATTTTTCCAAAAATTGCATTTTGCACTTGCAAAATACCATGAAATGCAAGCAGGTGGTAACCTGGTGCAAAATTTAAAAATGGAGTTAAACTGCATTTTTAAATTGAACATGTAAAGGACACATGCCCTTTTGGACTGTGTGCACCTTACATGTTGAAAAAAAGAATTGGGGTGCAGGAAAGGGGGCCTTAGGCCCCCAGCACCCTAGCCTTTTGCAATTCCAAAATTGCGATTTCTGGTTCAGAAATCTCAATTTTGGAAATGCAAACAATTCGCAGCTATGGCCCAACAGGACCATAGCTGCGAATGGGGCCGGTATCGCAATTTGCGATTCGGTAATAGCATTTGCGATTTTTAAGAAATCGCTATTACCGATTCGCAAATGTGATACATGGCCCTTTGCGAGTCGGTAATAGTGATTTCTTAAAAATCGCTATTACCGAATCGCAATGGGCCGTGATGATACATCTGGCCCTAAATTGTGATATTCCACTGTGCTGACCAAGTGCTCGTAGCTGATAATCTTTCTCATGAGAACTGCTTGCTAGAAGATGATGTACTAGCTAGGATACAATGCTTGATGTAGTGTGTGTAAGACTGACCTTCCAAGGAGAAGACAAAGGATGCTCTGACTGGAATGCAAGCTGCAGTAATCTTGACACCTGACAAGCCAAGTGATGGGAACAGGAAGAGAGGAGCCAATCATCGACATGGGAACCATATGCTAGTAGAAGTGTAGATTTGGGGTTTTGTTTTCAATGGACTAAATGCAAACATGCTATTCCGTGACCAATAACGACATGGGAAGTGGTTTTAGGAAATCTAACTTAGCTAGACTGCACAGAGAGAAGATACGCCATTTGCTTTATTCTTTCGAACTGTGTTGGAAGGCCATTCTCCACATTCTTCTTGAAAGTTTAGTTATTTTTCTTTTCCGAATTGCATGAAAAGACTTTGCTTTTTCTGAACTTTGATGCTGAATCCTGATGCCTTACTAACCGAACTGATATCCTCTGAAGAAGACTGTCACAGCTTCCCACACCGTTACGCCAACAGAACAACGCCCACCACATTATGACCAATGAATCACCACAGCGGACATTCAGTGGTGGTAAACCATTGGCAGTACATACCGATGTGCTCAAAATACACACACACATACAAACAACACCACATTGGACAATTCAAACAACACACACCTGACACCCATACACACACCACACCCACACACCCACACCACTATAAAACACAAACCCACAATACCCACAACCCTTTCACATTACAAACCACTGGCACGAGACAGACACCATGACTACTGACAAAACCAGAGCCACACACCACTTACACCTATATACCACCCAGACACCCCACATCACACACCCCAACACATCACCTTACACACCCTTACCTACACAACTCACACAACACCCATGGCACCACAAAGACACCCCAGATTCTCAGAGGGGGTGTCAAGGGTCATGGTGGAGGAAATCTTCTGGGTGGAACCACAGCTATTTGGAGCACAGGTGCAGCAGATATCCATTGCTAGGAAGATGGAGCTATGGCGGAGAATAGTGGACATGGTCAATGCTGTGGGACAGCACCCAAGAACAACAGACGACATCAGGAAGAGTTGGAACGACCCACGGGGGAAGGTGCATTCCATTGCAGCAAGACACCAACTCGCTGTACAGGGGACTGGCGGTAGACCCCCACCTCCTCCCCCACAACTAACAACATGGGAGGAGCAAGTCTTGGCAATCATGCATCCTGAGGTCCTGGCTGGAGTAGCAGGAGGACTTGGCTCTGGTAAGTCAACTCTATACTATTATTACCCACCTACCTCCATGCCATCACATACCGCCACCCTCAACTTCACTCCCATCACTCCACAACCTCACACCCCCCCACCATCACATCTCACTCATCCCAATGCCAAGCCCTGCATGCCATACCAATGCATGGGCACCACTCACAGACCTGCATGGACACCTATCACTAAAGCATGCACACTAGAGAGAACTAATGATCCCAGCATACACCAATGCACACAAGTGAAAAATGCCAGGGCAAATACAAATAAACAGGGCAAGCCACCGATGCACAATAGGTCACGCACAGAAACAACAACACTGCATTACATCCCCACAGGTACCCCAGCCAATGTCAGCAGCGAAGAGGTGCCAGCACTATCCAGTCCCCCCACAGAAGAGGCCTACAGTGATGACTGCAACTCTGGTCGCCTGGATCTGGATGACCAACCTCGCCCATCAGGGATCTCTGGAGAGCCGGTTACCCAAGCACAGTCACACACCACCACAGAGCGTCCCCCATCAGGAAACACCACCACAGCACCCACCCAGCGTACCCATACCTCTGTCTCAAGAACACATAATTCAGCTGTGTCCCTCACTACAGGGACCTTAGGGTACACCTCATACCCAAGACAATCAGGGACCTGGGGTAAGTGGCAGTGGGCACACGGTTCAGGGGACAGAGGCACAGGCCAACAGGGAAACTGGGAGGTGTGCTGTGTGCCAGGGGGAGGATAGGCCCAAGGGAACCGATTCTCCAGGAGGCACTCTCTGAGATCCTGGGAGCATACTAACATTCCCAGGATACACTGGGCCTGATCCTGGACAACATGCAGGAGAACAAGCAGCTGCAGGAGGGACAGTACCAGGGGATCCAGGAGGACTTGCAGGCCATCAACACCACCCTGGTCTCCATTGCAGGGGTGTTGGCAGACATGCCCAACATTATGAGGGAGGCAGTCTCACACCAGCGGCCCCTGCCACTAGCCAGCCATCTGAACTGCCTTCCACCTCCGCTGCTGCTAGTGGACAGGAGGCCCCGCCACAGGACCAACAGGCCACCAGCACACCTTCCCCTGCAGAAGGAGAAGCACCCCGCAAATGTTCCCTGCTATTCAGGCAGAAGCCAGAGACTATTGCCAAGACCCCCCAAGTGGAAATGAGACTCTCCTGATTGTCACCCTTGTGTCCCACTCTGTCACCCTGTCCACCTTGAACTACCATTGCTCCCATTCCTATGTCCCCTTGGACAATGCACCTGTGCTTCAAATAGACTGTAACAATACCCTGGACTTTCCTCCATCATCACTCCATCCCATTGCACTTGCCCCTCTTCTTCTAAGCACTTCAATAAACACACTTTGAAAAAATACTAGTATGGAGTATGTCAAATGTTTTAAGTATGTATTGGTTTAACGAGGTTCAAACATTGCAAGACAACTGTACAGTAATGTTGACATAGTAAAGACCTGTAGTAGGGTGTAGTGATCACACCAGGAGCGATAGTGGGGCACCAGTATCTGCAAAATGAGTTGCCAAAGGGTACAGTGAGTGGGCATAGAAGTGGGAATTAACAGCATGCCAGTGCCATAGATAATTAAAAAAATGACAATAAAATGTGAAGTACCACTGTCTTACCTGTGTGCCATTGGAAATATTGTTGAATCACTGCAGTTCTGTTGTCCTCATCTTCTGTCCACAGGGTCCACTGCTGCCACAAGGCCATCTCCAGCCTCCTCCTCCTGCAGAAAAGGCACATAGCGTCTCAAGGCAAGGTTGTGCACCATGCAGCATGCCACGATTATCTGGCAGACCTCCTTGGGTGAGTAGCATAGGGATCTACCTGTTAGATGGAGGCACCGGAACCTGGCCTTCAGGAGGCCAAAGGTACGTTTGATAATCCTTCTTGTTCGCCCATGTGCCTTATTGTAACGTTCTTCTGCCCTTGTCCTGGCATTCCTCACAGGCGTCAATAGCCATAATAGGTTGGGGTAACCTGGTCACCTGCAAATAACGAGGGGCAACATTTAGCCACACACTATCCTATATGGCCCACACCATACACCAACATCTACTGGTTGGGAACCAGGGCTCACCTATTAGCCACACCCGGTGCCTCTGTAGTTGGGCCATCATATTTGGGATGCTGCTATTCCTCAGGTTAAAGGCATCATGCACAGACACTGGATACTTAGCAGTGACGTGGGAGATATACTGGTCCATCAAGCACACCATCTGCACATTCATGGATTGAAAACTCTTTCGATTTCTGAACACCTGTTCATTTTGCCGGGGGGGGCAAATTCAATATGTGTTCCATCAATTGCCCCAATTATGTGGGGGATATGTCCCATTGCATAGAAGTCAGCTTTCACTGTGGCCAAATCTTCAACCTGGGGGAAAACAATGTAGCTGCACATGTATTTAATCATGGCAGACAACACTCTTGACAGCACTATTGCGAACATTGGCTGTGACATTCCTGCTGCCAAGCCCACTGTCACTTGGAAAGAACTTGTTGCCAAGAAATCGAGCACAAATAGGACTCGCACAAGAGGGGGGATCCCAGTGGGGTGACAGATAGCAGATATCAGGTCAGGCTCCAGTTGGGCACCCACCTCCGTGATTGTGGCCCTGTCAAGTCTACAGGTGAGGATAATGCGCCTGTCCTCCATTGTTGCCAAGTCCACCAGGGGTCTGTACATGAGGGCATGTTTCTATCTCCTATTCATCCACAGCGGTAGCAATCTATGGAGCAAAAGAGTGAGGAGCTGGTCACATACTGAACATTGTAGCCACAACAGTACAATGCATGATGTTAATTTGTAATGGGTAACTGGTATTTGTCCTATATGTCCTATTTTTAATTGTGACACAGTTATTATCCAGGGCCTGACTCCTCCTCCAAAATGGTGTCTGCTTGTCCTGTGTGGTGGGACAGGTGGAAGTGAGGTAATCCCGCTGATGTTGTGCGCCGTTGCGGGAGGCGTTCGTGAACCGCCATGCAACTCCTCGTTGGATAACATTGGGCCCTATGGGGTGCAGTGGCCACAGATGATGTATGCCCGCAGTGACGGTATGCACCGCCGTGGACGTGATCGCCATTTTCTATCTGATCACTCACTTGCTACCTGACCTTCAACAGGAGAGGACCTGCACTGCATGTGCTGCCGTGACCTGTGTCTGGAACCCACCATGGCCCCTGTGACCGGGGAAAGGGCCCCAGCCTTCACTTCAGAGGAGATGGAGAGACTGGCGGATGGCGTCCTACCCCAGTACGGACTGCTGTATGGGCCTTCAGACCAACAGGTGAGTACACTGTGAGCACAATGCACGTGGCATGAATGCATGGAATGGTGTGTGTGAAGGCCTCATGTGAAGGGGGTGGGTGGATGTCCCCTGGGCAGCATGCAGCTTGTGTGCTGGGACCTCTATGTGCAAATGGTGATGTGAAGGGGTATAGTGGACCATAAGTGTAACAGGCAGGACGGTCTGACTGATACCATTTCCTGTGTGTATTTCTCTGCAGGTCAGCGCCCTTCAAAAAATGGGTATCTGGTGTGCCATCGCCAAGGAGGTGCGAACCCTGGGGGTCTACGGCAGGTGGATCACCCACTGTCGGAAACAATGGAAGGACCTAAAACGCTGGGCACGGAATGTGGCGGAGGCCCAGCTGGAGATGGCCTCTCAACAAGGAAGGGGTGCCCATCCACGCCTGACCCCCCTGATGGCCCACATACTGGCGGTGGCCTATCTGGAGCTGGATGGGCACTTAATGGCATCACAGTAGCCACACGGGGTGAGTACAGTGCCCATCATCACTACTTATGCATAGTAGGGGGGTACCTGGGTGGGGGATGTGTGTCAGTGGGTGCCCCTAGGCTAGGCCTGACATTGCAGAGTAGGTCCCATGGTTGGCAGGGTTCTGAAGTGACAATCCTGCTACCCAGCTTGTAGGCATCCACTACTGGTCAGGGCTGTGTGGGTCCATGGTGAGCTGCATTTGGCGGTATGTGCCCTTCCCCATGCCTTGGTGGATAGCATTATCACTGGTAATACATTGCATAGTGCGTAGGGGTGTTCCTTGTGTGTGACGGTGGTGTGTCTGTCAACGGTGGTATTGGTGCAGCCATTGACCAAGTGTATCCTTTGCCTCTTCTCCCCCCGCTTTTTGTTTTGTCATCCTGTCCTTATGTGCATTAGCATCATCTGGCGGAGTAGCAGAGGCACTGGTGACAGAGGGAGCTGGATCCCATAGGACCCAGGAGGCAGAGTCCACCAGCGCTGAGGGCACCAGTGGGACAGAGGGCGAGGGGAGCACCATGGCGGAGACTTGAGGGGACAGTTCGGACACAGATATCTCCTCCGATGGAAGCTCCCTGGTGGTGGCGTACACTTCTGTGCCCATCCCAGCTACAGGTACATCTGCCCCCGTACCAACACTGCCCTCCCAGCAGCCTCTCATTGAGTTTCCCGTGCCCACTCACCCAGGAGGGTGGGCAGCTCTGTCGTCCCAGGCACCTCAGGCCCTGCCCGAGTTAGCCCTGCTGCCCTGAGTGAGGAGGCTATTGACCTTCTGAGATACATCTCTGTTGGGCAGTCAACCATTGTGAATGCCATTCAGGGGCTGGCAGCCCAAATGCAACAGACAAATGCATTTCTGGAGGGCATTCACACTGGCTTGGCGCCCAACAGAGATCAATCCAGGCTCCAGCCTCTTCTCTGATGGCAGCCATTGTCCCTGTTTCTACCTTCCCCCCTTCAACTTCCTCTTCTCAATCCCATTCCCTTCAACACCAACCTATCTCAAGTACACAGGCAGACGAGCATGCACACAGGGCAACACACAAGAGTGGCACAGGCAAACACAAGAACCACACATCATCCCACAGACAATCACACAAACATCATCCACATGCAGACATACCTACATCTACTGCCTCCACTGTGTCCCCCTCCTCCTCCTTCTTCACCTCCCTCCCAGTTGTGTCTACACTCACACCTGCATGCACTACATCCTCAGCCACTATCAGCATCACCACCATGCCTAGCAGAACACACATCTCACTTGCAGACACCTCTACAACAGCCATGCACATGTCCCCTGTGTCCTCTCCCACTGTCTCTGTCACCCCCCCAAGGTACACAAATGCAAGCACTCAGACACCCAACAGCCATCCACCTCAAAACATCATCCAGCCTATGCACGTGCACGTGCACCCAAACACAGCAAACAGATAGCTCCTACAACCACTCCTCTTCCTCCACTCCAAAACCTTCTCCCTCTTCCCGCCCCAATGTCCCTAAGTAGCTTTTACTCTCCACCATTGACCTCTTCCCTACCCCCCCGTCCTTCACATCTGGTCAGGGTGGCAAAACCCCAGGCAAGCACCTCAGCCAACCAGTCCACAGGCCTAGTAGTCTCCACACCCACTCATGGTGGGAAAGGATCCGGGGGGCACCAGCCAGCCTCAAAGAAAAAGTGCCTCCGCAAGCTGCGGCCCGGAAGGGCAAGGAGCCTGCCCCAGCTGCTGCCCGGAAGGGCGAGCCATCCCCAGCTGCTGCCCAGAAGGGTAAGAAGCCATCCCCAGCTGCTGCCCGGAAGGGCAAGGAGCCAGCCCCAGCTGCTGCTCGGAAAGGGCAAGGAGCCTGCCTCAAGCGCTGCCAGAAAGGGCTAGGGGCCTGGTACAGGGACTCAGACGGAGCCCCCTTCACCAACCATGGTTGTGCATCCATCCCAGGCTACAGGGGATGGGCTGGAGCCTCCCCCTACCACCACCAGCAGCAGCAGCAGCAGCACCACCACCACCAGCAGTGGGCAGCAGACCAAGGCTGCAGGGGATGGCCTGGAGCCTCCCCCCACCACCACCACCACCAGCAGCAGCACCAACACTGAGCGGCCGTCACCGCCGGTGGACGGTGTGTAATCCTGACTCCATGGGCTGCTGTGCGGCCTGCCCCCTGCAAATCCTGTGGGTATGACACCCAGCTGTTACCTTGCACTCCCCAGGATCAAGAGCACAGAGCACAATGCCCCCTCCAGAACCAGTAGGTAAGACACCCACTGACCCCAGCCTACCCAGATCAAGTGCCCAGGGCACAAAGCACCCTCTAGAACCAGTGGGTAAGACACCCAGCAACCCCAGACTCCCCAGGATCAGAAGCACAGGGCACGATGCCCCCTCCAGAACCACTTGAGAGACTGTGGACTTGTGCTCCCCAGGACCAAGCACAGCGCATGTTGCCCCCTCCAGAGCATATGGGCAAGACACCCACTTGAAAGACTGTGGCCTTGCACTCCCCAGGACCAAGCACAGGGCATGTTGCCCCCTCCAAAGCATGTGGGCAAGTTACCCACTTGAGAGACTGTGGCCTTGCACTCCCCAGGACCAAGCACAGGGCATGTTGCCCCCTCCAGAGCATGTGGGCAAGACACCCACTTGAGAGACTGTGGCTTTGCACTCCCCAGGACCAAGCACAGGGCATGTTGCCCCCTCCACAGCATGTGCGCAAGTCACCCACTTGAGAGACTGTGGCCTTGCGCTCCCCAAGACCAAGCACAGGGCATATTGCCCCCTCCAGAACCAGTGGTTTTGTTCTATCTGCCGACTGAGGTGCCCCCCGTTCCCTGTCCCCCTGAGGTATCTGCCTATTTTCCAACTGATGCCCCTGCAGTGTTCTCTCCGTGTTGGCAGTTGACAAGTGGGGCCTTGGACTTTGGCCTGTGGCCCACGCACAATGAGGACTGGGCAGTGTCCCTTGAATGTACATATGTATATACCATGAGATTGACTTTTCGTATTTTTACTGTGTTGTTTTTATTACATTCACTTTATCACATTCCTGCAGTCCTTGCATTATTCCTCAGGGGTACGGGGTAAATATGTTTTATTACTGCAGCTGATTGTGTGTATGGTGTTTAGGGCGGGGGTGTTGTGTGTGTGACTCTTGTTTTCCTCCCCCCTTCCCTTGTGTGGTAGGCGGTTGTACTCACCGTGGTTGTCTTTGCCGGCGTGAGTCCTTTCCCTAATATGATGTGTTTCTGCCAGTCTTTTGATGTTGTTGGTACTGCCCCGGAAAAGATGGCAGATTGATGTGTCTTAATATGGTGGGCGGAACATTGACTTCCGCTTGGCTGTAGGTGGCTACCACTGTGGTGGCTGTTGCATCTGCCCTGGCGGTTGGTGTGGTAAAGTGGCTGTCTATCTGAGTTCTCACCGTCATGGTCATAATTTGGCGGTAGTTACCGCCAGTCTGTTGGCAGTATTACTGCCACTTTATCACCGACCACCAGGGTTATAATGAGGGCCAATGTTACTGATTGTTATGTCTATTTGCTTTTGTTTTTAGATGCCAGCTGCTATTCTACTAGACCATAGTTAGATATTTTCCAAATTTGTGTTGACTAAATTGTTTTGCATGAAGTCCAAACATGCCATTCTAATCTGATGTTAGGGTTCTCACTGATTATGCACGTTACAATATAACAACAGTTGATGTTTTTTTCCTTGCTGAATCTAAGGTGGTCATTATGAACATGGTGGTAAACACCATCGCCCACCGTGAACAGAAGACCGCCATTGGCGGTGAACAGAAACCCGCCATATAATGATGCCAAAAACAGAAACTGCCTAAAATTCTGCTACCACCAGCCACCGCCAGGGCCCTTGATGGCAGAAAGGCTGCACAACCAACCCCGCCACCGCCAAGCACACAAGTAACCCACCCTCCAAATAAAGATGCACAAAGCACTGCAGCAGATAGTGGATGCCGAACGACCACTGGCGGTATGGACCCAACAGCAAGAAATGCACACATTGGCAAGTTTGAAACCCACACACCTGACACACATCCACAACACTATAAAACATTCACATACACACACCACAATCATTTGCATCACCAATAGGACAACTGAAACTGACAACACAACACGCATACACAGAACGAAGCATCACACAAGTCACACACCTAACCACACAACAGCACCCTCACCAATATCCACACAACACACACCATGGCACCCATAAGCACCCACGCTTCACAGATAGGGAGCTAAGAGCAATGGTGGACGAAATACTCTAGGAAGATGGAGTTATGGCAGATGATTGTAAACAAGGTCAACGCAGTGGGAAACCATCCACGCACGAGGGACGACATCCGCAAGAAATGGAACTACCTGCACAGGAAGGTGAGGTAGATGGCATCCAGGCACAACATTGCGGTCCAGAAGACTGGGGGAAGACCCCCACCTACACCCCTGACTACATTGACTGGGAGGAAAAGGTACTGGCCATCCTGCACCCTGAGGGCCTCACTGGACTCACTGGAGGAATGGACTCGGGTAAGTCATCTACAATTACCCCATATCCACCACACCTGTAATGCATGCACCTCCAACTACCACCAGGGCCACAACCCCACCCAGGCCACAAACACTACATCCAGTCACCCTGCATGCCCACACACCCACTAACAGGCCCACGTCCTTCCCCCTGTGCACAACCACCTACCCCTGCAAGGAATCACAATGACACTACACCACCCACAGTGCACCTCCACATCCAATGCAAAATGCAATGGAAACCCCACAATAGGTCCCTGCATGGCCTAACAGGGGAATAAACTGCACAAAATAGGGAAGAGCTGTGCATCCTGATTTGACTTAGTACATGTAACATACATGTCCATTCACCCCCACAGGCACCACCCCCCATGCCACCCTGACGGAAAGGCCAAGGAGGGCCAGTGCCCCACATGAAGACAGGGGCCCGGCTCAGGACACTGGAGAGGGATGTATGGACAGTGAGGAATACCCTGGCCCATCACACAGTCCTGGACTATCACCCTCCAGCAGCCCTACCCAGGATACCACTGACACCCCAGCCACTCAGCCACTAACATCAGCTCTGGCCAAAGGACCCCACACCAGTGTCTCCATGCCATAGACTGGCGGACCAAAAGTATAGAGGCCAGAGTCACCACCTACTAACAGGCAGGATGACGATGGCCCCAGTACAGGTGGTACCACCAGACCTGTGCAGGGGACACAGGCACAGGGGGCTAGGCCCAGTGGGAGGGCATCAGTGGCCCAGGGGGAGGCCAAAGGATGGATGATGCAGCTGAGGAGGTGATCTCTGAGGTCCTGGGAGCATACCACCATACCCAGGACAGGATGGGCCAGATCCTGGCCACCCTGGAACAGAGTCAAAGGTTGCAGATAGACCAACATCAAGAGACCATGGATCAGTGGAACCAACTGAATGCCACCATGGCCACTATAGCATGGGTGCTGCAGCACCCTCACCTAACCCAGCCTCAGACTCACACAAACCAGGAAGCCCCTACCACTGCCCAGGAGACAGACCAGCCATCAACATCAGAAGCAGCAACTGGACTGGTGGCACTGGCAAAGGACACACAGGAGACCAGCACCCCTACCCGTGAAGCTCAGCACCAGACCCTCAAACGGTCCCTCAGACCCAGATATGGCACAGGAACACCTTCTAAGACCAAGGTCCCCACTAAGAATTGACTCTGACATGGACTGTCTCCCAAGTGTGCCACTGTGCCACCATCCTCACCTGCCAATAGCAACATAACAACTTGCAAGGGACAGATGGACCTATACCCACTGCCACCATTCACTCCGCTCATGTACCTGTTATGGACATCTACCATTAGCCAACTCCCTATCTCTGTAAAGTGCACCAGTGCATTAAGGACACCAAATAAAACACATGTATACCAATTTGTATGTCCCCTGTCATAATGATGAATCAATTGTAAATTTGAATGCATTTGCGAGTCAATTTCATAATCAGACCTTTATTGCAGGAATGGCACCACACGCACAACATTGTGTGGAGTAAACAGATATGTACACCATGTTTGTCTCCATGGCACATGCCACCTTAATATGCAGTTAACAGTGTCAATGACTACAGACCTCACATCCCCATAGGGAATAAGTCAGACAGATATTATGCATTTCAGGCAATATCATCAGTGAACAGTACCTCACAGTCACTGGAAGTATAGCTGCATCAGCTGGTTCTCAGAGTGGACATCTTCCCCCTCTTCATCCTCACCATCACTCTCATCCCCTCTCAGAGAAAGCAGGTCTGGGTATACAGCACCCTCTTCCTCCAGTAGGGAGATATCTTTCCTCACAGCTACGTTGTGCAGCATGCAGCAGACCGCCACTATTCTACACACCTTCTCAGGGCATTAGCACAGAGAACCCCCAGAGGGATGGAGGCAATGGAATCTAGCCTTCAGGAGACCTATAGTGCGCTCTATCACCTTCATAGTATGTCCATGGGCCTCATTGTAATTCCTTTCTGCATCTGTCCTAGAATTTCTCACAGATGTCAGGAGCCATTGCATGCCCCGCCAGAATCACCTGCAAAAGTGGTAGAAACAGGACTGTAACAAACTGCCATTACTTGCAGACAGCCTGAATGTTAGCTATGTACAGAACCAGTGTCATACACACTCACCTATGAGCCATCCTCTGTCCCCTTGTAGTTGATCCATCATGTGTGGTACACTGCTGTTTCTCAGGATAAATTAATCATGGACTGATCCTGGAAACATGGTATTTACATGTGATATTTACTGGTCTGCAGTACACACCAATTGTATGTTCATTGAGTGGAAGTTCTTGCTGTTTCTATACACCTGTTCCTTTAGTCTTGGGGGGAATGAGAGCTATGTGGGTGCCATCAATGGAACCTATCACATGGGGAATGTTAGCAAAGGCATAAAAGTCAGACTTGATGGCAGGAAGTTCAGCCATTTGGGGAAACTTTACATATGTCTCCAGGTGTACTACAAATGCATCCAGTAATTTGGACAGGATGAGGCTAAACATTTGCTGTGAGAACCCTGCACCCATGCCCACTGAAATGAGCCCGTGGCCAAGAAATGGAGTACAGAGAGCACTTGCACTTCGGTAGGGATTGCATGCTGATTCCGATTAGCTGGTCTCAGTACTGAATCCAATTATGCACATAGCTCCTAGATTGTAGCACGATTCTGTCTGTAGTTCACAATGATGTGACGGTCCACCATGGTCTCCAAATCAATAAACGGTCTGTACACAGATGGGGCCCACCCTTGCCACATGGGTCTGTGCCTAGCGGAGGGATAGAACACATGTGAGGGACACACATGCATCTGCACAACATGTTGTGCATGAATAACTGCTGTACGATATGTAGGTTACTCAGAAGCAATGTATGATGTACAACTATAGGGATATGTATGAAGTGATATGCCTGGACTGTGGTAGGGAACAAACACTCATGTGGGCATGCTACTAAGGGCTGGGGTCCAAAGGGCCTGCATGGGGCCCATGACCTGGATATATCTGCATTGTGCTAGCAAAATGGCAGCCTCCTGCCATCCAGATATGTAGCAGTGTAAGTGACCTCATTCCGCTGGTGGTTGTTGTTTTGGTGTAAGGCGGTGTTCACCGCCTTGCAACCATTCATTGGTTAACATAGTTGTCAATGGGGAACCTGGGCCTATCATGATCGCCGCCGCCGGTGACGGTGCACACCAGTGCAGAGCATACACCATGTCGTCACCCCAGGTTCACTTGACTCCCGGATCCCGTGCATGGAAGTACTCCACTGAGTGTGCTGCTGTGTCCTGATTCTGGTTACTCAAATGACACTTGTCACAGGCGAAGGGGCCTTGGCCTTCACCAGGGAGGAGCTGGAGAAGCTGGTGGACGGGGTCCTACTCCTGTATGCCAAGTTATATGGGTGACCAGAGGAGCAGGTGAGTAGGCGGATGACGTGCATGGATGTGTGTGATGGTGGTGAATGCCCGTATGCATGTGTGGTCAGTATCTACCTGCACAGGCATAGATTGTGTGGCAAGTACAGTGAATGAGGTGGTGAAATGATTTTGTGAAGTATCCGTCCCATAGGAGACGTATAGTCAGTGGTATCACATGGCCATTTTCTGAACTCCTTTTTTTGTTTTCTGTGTGTCCCATACAGGTCAGCGCCCATCAGAAGAGGGCACTCCGGCAGGCCATCGCCAGGGAGGTGCAGACCCTGGGGGTCTACAACCAGTGGAGCACCCACTGCAAGAAGCGGTGGGAGGACCTGTGGCGCTAAGCCAGGAAGACCATCTCTGTAGGGCAGGCAACCATTGTGAATGCCATCCAGGGGCTAGCATCCCAGATGTATCAATGCAATGCATACCTGGAGGGCATTCACAGTGCCATGTCTGGCCTACAGAGATCTTTTCAGGCTCTAGCCTCCTCTTTGACAGCAGCCAGTGTCCCTGGTCATTCCGTCGCCCCTTCAACCACCTCTGCCCCTTCCAGCACCCCACTTCCTTCACCCATCCCAAACACATGTTCAGACAGCCATGCGCACACCTCACCACACAAAAAGCATACACAGAAACACAGGCACCACACTTCCCACCACAGACATACACACAGCCAACATACAAAAGCACACACAACAACATCCAGTTCCCCCAGTGTGTCCACCTCTCCCGCCTCCTTGTGGGTTACCTTAACATGAAAACCAACAAGCACTGCACCCTCATTCACTGTTGCTGGCACCATTCTTGCAGTCACCACAACATCAGGCATTCAGTCATGCACCCCAGACACCACACCTGCACTCACCACAACGACATTGACTGACACATGCAGCACACTTACCAGACCTGCAGACACCCAGACAACATCCATGTACACTGGCAGCCTGTCTTGTCCCACTGTGTCCACCCCCCTCTTCCAAAAATACTCAAACGTTCCCAGACACCCACCACACATCCACCACACCTCAGGATACTGTACAGGCACCTGCATCCACGTCCAGCACACCTACACCAGTTACGAGCACTCCCTCTACCTCCACTCCCAAACCTTCCTTCATGTCCACCCCAACTGCCCCTAAAAAACTTTTCCTGTCCTGTTTTGACCTTTTCGAACCCACTTGCACACCCTTTCTCATCCCTAAATGTGCCCACCTCCTTGCCCCGTCCACTCCTTCCATGTCTTAGTCCACCCCTGTCCACCCTTCCCGTTCCTGTGCCCCTTCCCCAATAAGCAAGAAGCCACGTGCTGGCCCAGGTCCATCTGCCACCCCCCGGTCCAAGCCCACTCCCCCACCTTCAAAGGGCAAACCCAAACCCCCCTTTACCTCCCAAACATAAGCCCAAGCCCCCCCTCCCAGATGTAAGTCCCCACCCCCACCACTCCCTGCCACTGTTCTCTGAGGTGCCTGGCTGCTCCGTTGATTTCCCTTTATAGTGGAGTACTATTTGCACATGTGGGAGTCAAGTTTGGGCCATTTGGGCCCTTCAGCCTTTTACAGTTGGACTGGCCAATGGCCTTATTTGGACATTGAATGTTCCATTTTAATTAAAGTTTGAGTGCACAGTGTTGCTGTTGGAACACTCTGGAGACGTGGTTCATCGTTTCATTGTGGGGGTGTGGTGTGCACATTGTTTACTTTGGGCAGGTTGTATTGGCCTTGTGTCGGGTAAGTACCTCTTGTTCTGGTGTGTATGGCTTGTGATGGTGTGAGGGGTTGGGGGTGCGTTGCAGGGTCGCTGGGGTGGATGGGTGTGTAACTGTGCCCTTTCTTCCCATGTGTACTAGGTTATGGTACTTACCATCGTCGTCTTCGTCGGCTGTCACGTCGTGGAGGTATATGGCAAGGAGCAGCACTGGCATGATTTCCAACTCTCTCTCCATGTCTGCTTCGGCGTGTTGTGTGTCCCTACGGTGAGTGTTTACTTTTATTTGGTTTATTTCTGCCAGGCTTTGCATGGCGGTGGTTCCCACACTGGAACTGATGGTGGTCTTGTGCTTTATTATTTGTTGGGCGTGTGTTCCTTTCCATCGACCTGTGGGTGGACTCTTCCATCGAAGTCGGCACTCCTCTGCTGGCGGTGAGTGGTTTTCACACTGGCTGTTTTTCATGTGCTTCATTATTTGGTGGTCCGGCTTGCCAGCCTGTTGGTGGTAGTTACGGCCATGGCCGGCGGTGCTGTCTTTCATGCCATGGTCATAATGGCCACCTAAATGTAAGTTATTTCATTTTCTCTGTAATTCTTGCTATTAATTTGCACTGTAACTTTAGAATGTGTAGTAGCTCAAGCTTTAATTAGATTGTGATTCTTTCGCCACTTTGGTCAGCCAGTGTTATTTCTGTATGTTTATCATTTGATTTTGAGACTAAGTTATGTGACCTTAGCATTGTTGATATAGGTAAATGAACATTCAAGCTTTTACATGAAGGTGTGGTTATTCATGACTGAAAGTTCATGGTTTGTGGAAATTACTGACTTCTATTGATTATTGATGTCATTAATTTTTATCGTTATTGATTTGTATTGGTATGGGGTTCATGGTGGGAAAAACTTGAAGCGCAGTCAAAAGGTCCATCGGCTTATTCACGTCTCCCTTGTAAGTTCACTTAATAGGGTCTGATGTGCTAACACTAGTCATCCCCTGTATCACTTCACTGAGTGCTTCATTTGTGTACATTACCTAGGCCTGGGCAGAGTTTGTGGAGTTGCGTTATGCAAGCTCTACGAAGTGCCCAAAAAACTCTGCACGCTACGTGAAGTTCTGCAAGTGGTGGAGTGCGTTAGGTCACGCAGTTCGCACTAATTTTTACCACCAGGTATTTGTCCCTTTGCTGAAAAATGAGCTTGCACGGCACCCTGCGCAGCGCAAGAGGGCGCTACTTAGTTTCTGCTGCTCGAGTTGATTTTCTACTGAAGCGACAGCTACCTCAACGCAAATGAAAGATTTCTCAATGCGAGCGGTCACAACTATCTGTAACCGCCCATGTTGGGAAATCTCACCGGAAGGTAGTCTTGAGTAAGATTTTTCTTGCTCGGGCTCGCCAACTCACAGTTGACAAGTGCGAGCAAGGAAAAACTCTGCTCCACTATGCAGCATTTTTCGGAATTCCACGCTCTAAGCGGAGAGCGGAGTGGGACAAACTTCGCAAACGCCACGAGCAGAGTGGAGTTCACCATTCACCTCTGACATTACCTTGCTTTCCCTCCTTGTGCTCTCCTGCTGTACTTCACCATGTGCCCTTTACTGCAGACCATCCTGTGCTTCCTTCATGCACATTTCCTAAACGTCCCACTGCACATGGATAAGTAAGACTGTCTGTAGGCATAGATACCTGCATCTCTTTTGGTCTGTGTGTGGGTGCCTGTTTCTATTTCGAACTTTGAAAATTAATTTCTATCCTGGATTAGTTTTTGTGCTTAATCAATAGGTGCCGCATACTCATATACTGAGTTAGTGTGAGGGAACTCTGTCCCTTGGATTTGTCAGTACTTGTTATTAGTGTGATCCCTTATTATTGTAGTCTGATGACTGGAAAATTCCTTATCACCTTTTAATCAAAACCGTGGTGTTTTATCCACCGGTAAGCACACGGTTACATTTTGAAAACTGCTTTCTCACAACTAGCATTTTCCTGGCAGTAATTAAAAGTTTTTAGCCAGCTGAAAGAATTTGACCTTTGACTCGCTACTAAAGAAAGCCAGTTGAAGCATGCAATAATCCCAGAATAGTCAACTAGTTTCCTATGCAGAAGCTTGGTACTTTAGCTTAGATCAAAGGCACTTAGCCTGAATCCCCAAGCCCACACATACTTAGTATGTATGGCTTCTAGGATTGCTTTGAACGTGTATTAGCGGCAAGGCTTTTACAATGTGTAGAACAGTAAATGTATTGACACCATAGGCCTATTACTTACAAAGGAAAATGCATACACCTTAAACTGAAAACGCGAAATTATGAATTACTTTGATAACACGTTATGTCATTCTCCAATGTCTATACTTAGCACACGAGGAGAGATTAGCTAGAACCGTAAAATATAGTGGGAAAACGCATGTTTTCAGCATTCAAGTAATACAAATTATTTGGCTTCACTCTTTTGCATAAAATTGTCGACATCATGAAGAAAACAAGGGCAATTCATTTTTATATAACCTTTTAAACAGATATGTGCTGATTTGTTCACATGACTTCAGCTAAAATGCGAACTTAAAATTATTTTAAAAAAATCCTCCAATTCTGCATGCATTTTGTAAAAAAAAAATTGTTCCAGAGTTTTTAAAAAGGCCCGAAACCTTCCTTCAAAATATTCACAAGTCACTGGTAAATAAGCCTTACTGCCAATTAGGGCAATATACATAGGGACTGATTTAAGGAAAGTGCACCTAGTGCAGCACCACTTTTCTGGCAACCCTCAGGCGCCCCCCTAACACCACCATATGTGCACTGTATCTAAGATACAGCGTACCAAGATGGTAGATAGGGAAGTAGCGTCAACATTTTTGACGCTAGTTCAGAGCTTTGCAGGATTAGCGTAAATTATTTTTCCTATTGAGGCCCATTGTAAACAATGGTGTGCCTCCTTTTAACACCTGCTCTGTGCAGGCATTAAAAGTGCTGATAAAAATGAAGTAAAGAAATCTCTTTCAGGGTCAGGGTGGACCCCATGGTAAAGCAGAACATTTTTGTGTGTATGTGACAGGGAAGACATCCTTTGATTTCCATAGTTCCAGTAGGGATAGGTTGCTTTGAAAAGGTGTGAAGAAGAGGAATTCTGTGTTTTGAGTGATGTGTATGAGGAAACTCTCTGACATTGATCTATGCAGTTTATCAAAGCACGTAGAAGGAATGGGGGTATCCCAGTAATCATTTTTTTAGGTGGATTTGTGGGCCTGATACATATTAGAGTATGAGCCAATGTGCTCAAACATCAAACTCAGTAATTTTCCTTCTTCATTTGGCTTAGGAAAGGAGGAAAACCAACTCAGAACTTGCAAACAAAAGCCAATATTGTATTCTAAACTTTAGATGAACCTTCCATAATCAACTATGTGGAAAAATGCTGATAGGTCTATAGGTAAGAAAGGAAGGGTTGTTTGCGTTGTCTTGTATGTGGCATCCTAGATTTTCAGCATGACTTTTTCTTTGCTGAAAACAGTGTGAAAACCAAATATGTAGCTTAGAAGTGTATCTTCCTTGCCAGTGATGATATCCAATTGTATTGTGTCACATTTCTGTTTGGCTTTCTGGAGCTAGCAAAGGAAGGATGTGGTCAAAAGTTGGACATCAGATCGAGATTTAGAGCCTATTTTAGAGTTTAAAATTGTGTTATTTTTTGTTCATGTTGTGGCTGAGGAGAGGATGGATTTCAACTCTATATATAAGAAGGCCATTTCCATTGGCCAAAAGGAGATGCTGTTAATAATTTTGAATGCACTTTTGTTTTCTGTCATAAGGCATAATACAGGTCTATTTAACAGATGTAGAGAAAAAGTCATTTAACCATGTGGCGTGCTATTTGTTTTATTATTGGTTAGATTTATGTATCTTTAGGTTCACACCACAGTGATTGTATGGTTACTCTGCTTAAAATCTATAAGGACGCTTCACTTGGGAGACAAATCAAGGTTCATTTCCGATCCTCTTAGAGAGTAGACTCCATGTTAGACTGGCAATTGACTAAAGTAGGGCTTAGCTTCCACTGTCATTCTTTAATTTACATTTATTTGTGTAAGAGCATGTTTGACTTGGTTGACTAACCATATAATATTGCCTTCTATAATGATTCTTTAATTTAAATAATCCACCATGGTTTGAAAGTTGAATTTTGTCTAGTGCAGATCTGGTAAGGATGGAAATGGGACAAGGAGAAACCACTAGAGGGTGCAAAAGAGGAGCACAGATATATTTCAACATCAGTAGTGTGTTAGAACTTGTTTTGCATTCAGAGCTGCAGGCTGGGTTGGGCGCCTCAACAGAGAGAATGACCTAACAAATTGTTTTTTAATCACTGTCATTTATAAGAAAGGAATATTAACCATCCTCCTCACCCCTAATTGTCCAAAATCCACCAACAGTAATTGAAGGGGTTTTACTCCTTTGTAAATGTGAAAATACTAACCTGTTCATTTGACTAACTGATATTGTGAGTGCTTTGATGGATGGTCCTTGTAGTAATTAGCGTTTTGCTCACAGAGATGTATTAAAGAATAAAAATGTGAAAAACGTGACAACTAGTCAGGGCTTTTGGCTCAAATACCTTCTGAGTGATGACTCTACATAGGATTAATATGACTGCAATTTGACATGTTATTTTTGTCCTTGAAAAGCTTCTCAGTATAAAGAACACACAGATTCCATCTATTTGTACACTCCAGAACCTGATATCACAACAGGCAATTTGCAATTATTTCTAATAAGCTGCAAAATGTATGCACTCTCTCATGGAGATGATGTTTGGAACACTGAAGTTTTAAGGCACTCTGCATTCTCTACCGAGCTTTTCAAGAAAAAAAGAGGTTATACCTACAAGTTAAATTCAAGCACTACACACCAAACAGAACACTGTGCTCAAGGATTGCACCTCATTGCATCATACCACCTTATCATAAGACATCTGCAGGATGCACTACTTTGTCAGCACAAGATGAAAAGCTCTGAAACACAGTGCCACTCAGCATTAGAAGCACACAGTAGCACATACAATTCTGAAGACAGTTGAAAACTTGGCTATTTCCTAGATAACTACACCATCTGAATCCCGGCATCAGAGCCCAGCAAAAAGTTACACACTCAAGCACAAGACTGAGCTTACAGACCATGAATTATAAACACCTCAACCAACAAACTGCTTTCTTTATGTAGCTATGCAAAAAAAAGGATCCATGGTTTCCAGTGGCGGTATAAAGTTATGAACTTCCATATCAATATTATTCATTACTCACAATAATACTGAAACCATAATAACCAGTAATAAATTGTAACGTATACCTCTTAAATTCACATATTGCATATCAGATAAAAGGTTTGTCCATTACCAGCACTCTACAGCCAAAAACAAACCATCAAATAAACAGGCCTGGAATAACTGAAGAGATTTCTGGACAATTTCGTATGATAGTCCATTCACTGTAGGTCCCAAATATTTATACAATTTGTTTTAGCAAAGCTTCTTTTAAGTGGAGATGTTTTATTAGTTTTGTCAATTGCTCTTCCATGCAGAATCTGTTATTAGCTTTCTTGCACAGCATGTTATCTTGTGCTTGGCCCAAGGCTGTGTCTGATTTTTTAATGAGAATTGTTGGATCAAAGAGTGCAATTTCTACCTTACACGGAAAATATGTATTATCATGTTAGGGCAGTTCTTAGAAGAGCAACATGTTTTAATATAAAATAACACACTGCTCAAATGAAGGCAGAGGGGACATTCCAGTCAGCCAGTCATCTTATGCTGGTCCAAGTCATCATAATTCTGTTGAACCCAGAGTCTTGTCTCCATCCACTTCGGAGAACTGCCAGCAGACCAACAGATTACCTTCCTACCTATCGCTCAGGTATGGGGATTGGGATTCCTTGCAGAGACTAGATAGACAGATTAGGGCTAATGTTGTTGTTCCTCTCATGTAGGCTTTTACTAGTGCATGTAGAGATTTTAGATTCACTATAGTGACAGAATGTTGAGACCTTTTATCTGTTTCACACACCAATCCAACAAAATACTGCCACACACACAAATCCGCCAGCCCAAAGGTCAGTGCTAAAGTGGCTGTACCAACACATACCCGTTACGCCAACAAACCAATGCCCACCACATTATGACCCACAAATCACCATGGCGGATATTCAATGGCGGTTAACCATTAGCGGTACATACCGCCGCCCTCAGAAGGACACCCACATACAAAACAACACCACATTGGCCAATATGAAAAACACACACCGGACATCCATGCACACAACAAACCCACACACCTACACCACTATAAAACACACACCCACAGTACCCACAACCCTTTGCCAACACCAAAAGACTGCAAGAGTAAGCCACCGACATCACAGAGACAACTACAAACACATCACTGACACCCATACATCCCTCACGCACCCCACATCACACACCCTACCACATCACGCAACAGACTCTCACCAACATACAACATACAACACCCATGGCACAACAAAGGCACCCCCGATTCACTGAGGAGGAGTTAAGGGTCATGGTGGAGGAAATAGCCGGAGTAGCCGGAGGACTGTACAATGGTAAGTCAACATTTTTCACTTAGCACCCCATACCTGCATGCAATCTCACACCCTCACCTTCACTCCCATCCCTCCACTACACCCCACACACTGCACATACACATATGACTAACCCCAATGCCAAATTCTGCATGCTATACAAATGCATGGACACCCCTCCAGCCCCGCATGTACACCCATCACCAAAGAATGCACAGCATTGGAAAACTAACAATCTCACAATACATCACCATACACAAACAAAAGGTGGCAGGGCAACACCAATCATACAGGGGATGTATTATGCTTCATGTGGAAAATATGCCATACACATGAAGCATAATACATCACTTACATTCCCACTGATATCCCTGACAATGTCAGTGAAGACGAGTTGCCATGATAATCCAGTCCCCCAACAGAAGATGCCCCCAGTGATGACAGTAACTCTGGACTTCTGGATCTGGAGGATCTACGTGGCCCATCAGAGACAACTGGACACACCCAAGCCCACTCTCAGACCACCACAAAGCCTCCCCCATCAGGATCCAACACCACAGCACCCACCCAGCGTACCCACACCTCTGTCCCCAGAACATGTCAGTCAGCAGTGTGCCCACCTGTACAGCGATCCCAGGCCACACCTCGCCCCCTAGACAAGCAGGGACCTGGGGTCAGTGGCAGTGGGCACACTGTTCAGGGGACAGAGGCACAGTCCAACAGGGACACTGGGAGGACTGCTGTGCGCCAGGGGTAGGACAGGAGAATAGAACCAACTCTGCAGGAGGCACTCTCCAAGATCCTGGGAGCCTACCAACATTCCCAGGACACGATTTGCAAGGTCCCAGACAACATGCAGGAGAACAGACGGCTACAGGAGGGACAGTATCACGGGATCAGGGAGGACTTGCAGGTCATCAACACCACCCTGATCTCCATAGCAGGGGTGCTGGCAGACATGGCCAACATAATGAGGGAGACAACAGCACACCAGCTGGCCCCTACCACTAGCCAGTCCATTGACCAGCCCTCCACTTCCACTTCCGCTAGTGGGCAGGAGGCCCCGCCACAGGACCCACAGGCCTCCAGCATCCATCCCCCTGCAGAAGGTGAAGTACCCCACAAACATTCCCTGCGGCACAGACAGAAGCCAGAGACACTTGCCAAGACCACCTCCAGGAAATGAGACTCTCCTGATTGTCCCCTTGTGCCCCACACTGTCACCTTGTCAACTTTGAACTGCCTTTGCTCCTCTTCCTGTGGCCTCTTGGACACTGCACCTGTGCTACAAACAGAATGGAACAATACCCTGGTCTTTCCTCCATTATCACCCCATTCCATTGTACTTTCCCCTCAATTTTTTGCACTACAATAAACACCCTTCAACTACTTGTATGTCATGTGTTGAAAATGTGTATTCATGGAAACAGTTACATCCAATGCAAATGTATTGTACATTGTGAGAGCATAGAAATAATGACCTGTAGCTGGTTGTGGTCAGCACATCAGTACACAGTTGTTATATCACCAGCATTTGCTATATGACAAACCATAGGTGACAGTAAGTAGAGGTAAAAGGAAGTGAATGTCATCTTGCCACACCTACACCGAATACACCAAATGTTAATCTACACTGTCTCACCTGTGTGTCATTGGAAGTACTGATGGATTACTGATGATCTGTTGTCCTCATCCTCATTCTCAGCATCTTCATCCTCACTGTCCTCAGGGTCCACTGCTGCCACAGGGGCATCTCCAGTCTCCTCCTCCTGCAGAAAAGTTACATGGAGTCTGAGGGCTAGGTTGTGCAACATGCAGCATGGATGGAGGGTGAGGGAAGCACCACACTGGAGACAGGAGGAGACAACACAGACTCAGATACCTCCTCTGATGGAAGCTCCCTGGTGGTGGTGGACACCTCTCTGACCACCCCAGCTGCAGGTACAGCTGCCACCCCGTACCAGCACTGCCATTCCAGTTGCACCTCAGCGCGTTGCCCGTGCCCGCTCTCCCAGGAGGGTGGGAATATCCGTCACCCCAGGCACCTCAGGCCCTGCCCCAGTGAGCCCTGCTGCTCTGAGTGTTATGAGATCCATCTCTGTAGGGCAATCAACCATTGTGAATGCCATCCAGGGGCTGCCATCCCAGATGCACCAATGCAATGCATTCCTGGAGGGCATTCATGGTGGATTGGCAGCCCAACAGAGATTGATTCAGGCTCTGGCCTCCTCTCTCATGGCAGCCATTGTCCCTGTTTCTACCATCCCCCCTCCAACTACCATTTTCCAGTCCCATTCTCCTTATCCCCAACCCTTCCCAGGGACGCATACAGATGAGCATGCACACAAGACAACACCCAATAGTGGCACAGGCAGACACAAGCACCACACGTCATCCTATCAGCACTCACACAAACACCATACAGTTGCACACACAACCACATCCACTACCTCCACTGGCTTGCCTGGTTTGTAGTGGGTACCTTGGGTACTTACACCTTACACCAGGTCCAGTTATACCTTATCAGTGAAATGTAGTAGTGTTCTAGCAGCTTAGGCTGATAGAGGTAGCTATAGCAGAGCAGCTTAGGCTGAACTAGGAGACATACAAAGCTCCTGCAATATCACTTATAGTCACTGAGTACTTCTACACAAGTAAAGACTCAGTGTTACCAAAAATAAAGGTAGTAGTTTATTTGGGTGACATTAGGCCAAAAATATCTGAGAGGATATACTCCCGCTGAAGGTAAGTATTATACACAATATATACACTAGACCCCAAAGTAAGGTAAGTAATTAGACATAGGATAGTGCAAACAATAGGAAATGCTATAGAATGCAATGGGAGAAAATAGGTCTAGTGGCAACACAAACCATATACTAAGAAAGTGGAATGCAAATTGCAAATTCCCCCCTAGACAAGTTTAGTGTAGAGAATCGCTGGGAGAGTAAGAATACAGTAAGAGTAAGTAATTTACCCCACCCCAGAGCCCAGTAAAGCAGGAGTAAAGTACTGTAAGTTTCCCTAGGACACACTACAAGTCGTGATTAGAGTTATTGCAAGAATCGAGCAAGACTGAAAACAACAAATGGTGCATTCCTAGACCTGAAGACCTGCAAAGGAAGGAGACCAAGTTCAGAAGTCGAAAGAAGTTCCAGGAACGACAGGAGCCCCTGCCAACCCAGAAGAGGGTGCAAAAGAAAAGTCCCCAGTTGGATGAAGACAGAAGAAATGCACTCAAGGAAGATGTCAGCAGGTTCCTGTATGATGCACTGGATGTCCCACAAAGAGAAGTTGGATGCAGGCGAGTTTGGCACTGGATCCCTCCAACAAGCCTTGGTTCTGGCAAAGTCGTGTTTTGTGTCAATTTAGTGCTATCTGGACCCAGGAGGGACCTGGGGGCCTCAACTTTATGTGAGGAGGAAGAGGGGTCTCTCAGCACTTTAAAGAGCCCTTAGACGACCAGATAGCTCCCGCAGGAGTCCCAGGACACTGGGACAAAGGAGGTGCAAAATGCAGTTGTTGCAGCACTACAAAGGAAGGTCCCACGCCACCAGAGAACAACTCAGCAAGTTGAGCATCTCAGGATAGAGTGCTTGGGACTTGGGCCAAGCTGTACAAGAAGGAGTTTAGCAAATAGTGCACAGAGGCCTCAGGAGGTGAAGAAGACGCAATGCACCGGGGTACTGTTGTTCTCAGGGAAGGCAAGGTCTTACCTTCTCCAAATTGGGATAGCAGGTCCTCAGGACAGTCTGTGTCAATGTGGTCCACCCTCTTTGTTCCAAGGAGCATGCTCGTTGCCAGGAGAGGAGTCTAAGAGAACTGGTCGTCGACTTAGAAGGTGCCTGCTTCAGCGGGGAAGTGACTCCATCACTCCATAGCCCTTCTAGATACTTTGTTGCTGTTACATCAGTTCCTGGAGCAGTCTGCAGTTGATCCGAGGTCAGAGGATGAAGTAGTAGTTGCAGAGGATTCCTGCTGGAACTTGCAAGTAGAATCTGAAGAGAACCCACAGGAGAGACCCTAAATGGCCCTGAGATGGGGATTGGCTACCTTCTCAGGTATGGACCTATCAGGAGGGGTCTCTGACATCACCTGCTCGCACTGGCCACTCAGAGGCCTCCAGAGTGTCCCCACACCTTACAAAGCAAAGATGGCGGAAGTCTGGAACACACTGGAGGAACTCTGGGCACCACATCTATGGTGGTGATGGACAGGGGAGTGGTCACTCCCCATTATTTTGTCCAGTTTCCCGCCAGAGCAGGGACAAGGGGTACCTGAAATGGTGTAGACTGGCTTATGCAAGGAGGGCACCATCTGTGTCCTTCAAAGAATTTCCAGAGGCTGGGAGAGGCTACCCCTCCCCAGCCTGTAGCACCTATTTCCAAAGGGAAAGGGTGTAACACTCTGCTCCAAAAGGAAATGCTTTGTTCTGCCTTCCTGGGACTGAGCTGCTCAGACCCAAGGAGGTCAGAACCCTGTCTGTGAGGTGACAGCAGCTGTAGCTGCATTGCAAGCCTCAGAGAGCTGGTTTGGCAGTTCTGGGGGTCCATGGTGGAGCCCCCAGGATGCATGGAATTGGCTCCCCAATACCAGATTTGGAAAGGGGGGACAATTCCAAGATCTTAGACGCCTTACATGGCCATATTTGAAGATACCATTGTGAAGCTACATATAATTATTGACCTATATATAGTGCACAAGTGTAATGGCGTCCCCACACTCACAAAGTTCCGGGAATTGGCCCTGAAGTATTCAGGGGCACCTTTGCTAGTGCACAGGGATAGTAGAGGCACCTCCTAGTTGTGGAGGCAGGACTGTGAGGGATTCCACTCCAACAGCCAGAAAGGGGAAGGAGCCTACAACACCTACAGCCAGGAAGGGAAAGGAGCCCACAACACCCACAGCCAGGAAGGGGAAGGAGTCCACAACAATAACAGCCAAGAAGGGGAAGGATTCTACAACAACTACAGCCAGGAAGGGGAAGGAGTCCAGACTTCCTGCCATGGAGGGAATGAAGCCTTCAACTCCATCAGAGGCTGGGAGGGTGAAACCACCAACACCACTGCCACCACCTGTGGTCACGAAGCCCTCACCATCAGCAGAGGCAGCCCAGGAGGCATCATCACCTGTTGCCACAGAGCAGCACTTCACCCTGGCTGAGGCAGTGCAGCTATCACTGCCGGCAGAGGCAGGCCAGGAGGCACCGTCACCTGTTGCCACAGAGCTGCATTCCACACCAGATGAAGCAGTGCAGCTATCGTCACCAGCAGAGGACAGGTAGACCACCCACCAGGGCCTGCTGCACAAGGGGCCCCCTCCAGAACCAGTGGGCATGTTCCCCAGCTCAGAGACTGTAACCTTGCACTCCCCAACAATGAGAAATGGACATGGAACGCCCTCCAGAACCAGTGGGAATGTTCCCCAGCTCAGAGACTGTAACCTTGTACTCCCTAGCAAAGAGGAATGGGCATGGATCCCCCTCTAGAACCAGTGGGGAAGTTCCCATATTCAGCTGAGGTGCCCCCCTCCCCCCTGAGGTGCCTGCCCACTTGCAAAATTATGCCCCTGTAGTATTCTCTCTGGATGTGTCAGGATACTAGTTGGGGCTTGAACTGTGTCCTGTGGCCTTGTGTGCCCTTATGAATTTGGACTGGGCATTGGCTCTTTATGAACATTTGTATATATTTGGTTCGTATGGTGGGTTTTGCTATGCTAATACATTGTCAGTACTTCAGAAATCTGGTCCTTGTTTTATCATGCCACATGTCGTGTGCCATTGGTTTACGTGTGCAGCTGGTTGTGTGTCTGGTTTGTGTTGTGTGTGTGTGTCACTCTTGTTTTCCTCCCTCCCTCCCTTGTGTGCTAGGCGGTTGTACTCACCGTCATTGTCTTTGTCGGCATTGGTGTTCCAGGTGGAGCATCACATGGAAAATCATCGGGAACACTTGCAGTTCAGGTTCCATGGCGGCGTGGTTCTTCCCTGTGTCTCCAATGGTGAGTCCTTTCACTTCTGAGCTCTGTTTCCGCCAGGCTTTTGTTGGTGTTGGTACCGCTCCAGAAAAGGTGGCAGTTTGCAGTGTCTTAATATGGTGGGCGGTACTTTGTCTTCCGCCTGGCTGTTGGTGGCTACCGCCGTGGCAAGTGTTGTTTCCACCCTGGCGGTTGGTTTGGTTCATTGGCTGTCTATGGGAGTTATCACCGCCATGGTCATAATTTAGAAGAACTTACCGCCAGCTTGTTGGCCGTATTACTGCCACTTTTTCACTCACCAGCAGGGTCGTAATGAGAGCCATAATCTCCAAAGAGTACATCTGTGCCACCCTTCTTGATCCATGGTATGAATTTTTTTTGCCTACTTTAATTACTTTTTCTGAAGGGGATGTTTCAAAATGCTAGAGGAGGATTGTTGAGCAAGGTGGACACCAAGAAGAAGAATGGCTGGAACTTAGAGTCCCACTGTGCAATTCTGGGGTGCAGCTTGTTGGCCGTATTACTGCCACTTTTTCACTCACCAGCAGGGTTGTAATGAGAGCCATAATCTCCAAAGAGTACATCTGTGCCACCCTTCTTGATCCATGGTATGAAAAAATTATGCCTACGTTCATACCTTTTTCTGAAGGGGATGTTTCAAAATGCTAGAGGAGGATTGTTGAGCAAGGTGGACACCAAGAAGAAGAATGGCTGGAACATAGAGTCCCACTGTGCAATTCTGGGGTGCAGCCTTCAACTTCCAGAGAGGGCTGCCTGTGTCTCATAACAGCAGCCAACACCTGCAACAAGAACCTACAACAACAGCAACATAAGAATTGGACCCAACCTCTGCATTGGCTTGGTTTGAACTGGCAGGTCTTAAGTCCAGTCAGGAGGCGAAGACAAAGGAGAAAGTGGCAGTATCAATGACCATTCAGAGGATGTTCCAGGAGTATCTAGATGACCTGAAAGAGGTCTATGTGGATCAAAACCAATTGCTGTATTGATATGAGAAGACCCGCCAATGGCCAGAGCACAGCAGGCTGTCAAGAAAGTATCTGGCTTGTCCTGTAGCCAGTGTGTCTGCTGAGCATGTGTTCAGTGCAGCTGGAGCAGAATTTACAGTGAAGTGGACCAGAGTCTCACCTCACAACATGGAGAGATTGACCGTGATCAAAATTAACCAACATTTCATACCACACAATTACAATGTTTCAGAAACCACACAGGAGGAGGAAGATGAGTGATCAGAATAAAGTGTGTTAGCTGACCAACTTCTGGGTGAACCACCTGAGTTTGAGGACAAACTCTACTTCACAGTCTGAGTATGCCAGTGCCCCATAGAACGTTTTAATTATTTCTCGTTGAACTTCTTTCTTTGTCAAAAAACTAGCTAGTGGAACATTATGCTTGTGGCAGATTTATGCTGCCACACTATTTTTTAGTTTCATGCAGGGTCAGGTTGGAGTTGGACCAGTGGGCGGTGAAGAAGCCTGCACAATAATTCCTTCATGAAACTGGAGACAATGCCTGCCTTCCTTGCATGCCTATCCTTTTTTTGTATCACTTATCAGGGCTGCCTCAAAAGATCATTGATTTACAGGAGTGGCAATACTAAATTCCCATGTGTTGCCTGCGTCAAAGACACAATTTTGTGCGTAATCTACCCTTGCTTGGATTGGAAGAAGTAACTACAACTATTATAGCAATGAGTAAGTGATTGTGAGTGGTGATTGATAATTTATGTGGTGGCAGACAGTGAAGGAAGGTGTTCAATTAAAAGTAAACTTGATTTTTATGAATTGCAATGTTTGATGCTTGATGGGTTAACATTTTTCCTGTAGGTGATTGGCCTTTACAAATTTACTTAGTGAAAATCTACCTCAGTAGGTTCACTCCTTTTTTTGGTTCTTAAGAGACCAGACCAGTCACTTTTGTTAACACACACAATCTACACAAAATACTGCAAATCTACTTCTCTATTTTTTCTTCAACTCAGGGTGGGACTACCTCATCAACAACAGTTAGAAAAAAGAAATTATCGACTTCAAAGGGAAACCATGACTCTCAAGCCTAGAACTCAGCTATGTGGAATGGTGAGGGGTGTGTTGATTTGAGAAATGCTGTTGAGTGTGTGTGTTGACAAAAGTGAAACTCAAAGTTCTCCTATTTTTCAGTCTTCCTCTGTGTCTTCTTGGTACACTCCTCATGAAGCTTACCTTCTTTCAGTCCTTCTCCTGATTCGACAATACAGTTTCTGTTTTACAATCTTCAGAACTTCTCTCCTGCATGAAAGAAAGGCAAAAGCTGAGCACAACACTCCTGCTTACCTACTGGACTGGTTCAGACAGGCACCCAAGAGTGACAGACATTTCAGAGGAGAACACAGAGGCACTGTCCAAATTGGCAATTAGAGTATCATTTTTCTTTTAACAATCATATTCTCAGAACTGGGAGGGTTCAATTCACTCCTCCATAATTTGATTTTGAAACCTAAAATACAGAACATTTAGTTATCTAATACTTGGGTCTCTGGGGCAGAAGGCCTGTTTGCAATGCATTTATCTGAACAGCGTAATACTCATTCCTTTGTTTCCTTACACAACAGATTGATTATGATGATGATCTGCTGCTCATCACCCTGATGAACAATGTTTTTGTGTTGCATTTGTCTTTGTCATACCTTTTTCACAAATCCCCTTTCCCATCCATTCATCAAGCCCCTGACCCTGTTTCCCTGGGCTGTGTGATTTTTTGAAGGTGTGTCTAAATTTATACAAAATATATCACACACTTGGTGGGGTGGATGGGGCTGTTTGCAACCCACTCTAGTACCTGAGCAATAGCTCACACCAGCCCCACTTACCCAACCACACATAAATAAGAATGTAATTTCTCAACATAAACATCATCATTCAGGCATTTGTTATATGTAAATAAATGCTTAACTTTGTTGACTACAGAGTACAGGCTTTGAGTACATTTGTCATGGCTTGAGGATGTCTTCGGTTTTCAAATTCAATGCTCACCATTGCTCAGAATAATGTACTATTGCTATCTTTTGTTATAATAAGTGGTATTCTTTGATGTATCATGGTGGTAGTAGTCTGCCCTCAGCCTTTCTAAAGCTATGATATAAATGTATATGTATAACCCACTAACTCTCAGTTTTTCTTTCACTTTAGGTGTTTTTGATTACTTCTACAGTTAGAGTTCCTTCCTTTTTAGCACACTACCACTACCTTAAAGAAGACATGTTGGGAAACCCTCCAGTAAGGTGATAGAAGACTGACAGACAGAGCAGTTGCCAGCTATCACTTCATCTATTCAGGGAGGAGAACTATGGGGTGAAGTAAACTACTTTTCTTTGTACGTATCTAACTTCTACTGCATATAAGAATGAGATGAGTACTTCTTCATCTAGTTTCTGTAGGCAATATAGAGAATGTTGGCATACCCTCCTGATTGGCATACAGTTTAAGAAATAGATTAACCTCTTAGCTGCTGGGCCTTCCCCCCCCCCAGTGTTGAGCCCTTTTTTGGCTATTTGGGGTAGTTCGTGCTTCGGCCTTCATAACTTTTTGTCCACATAAGCTATCCACGCCAAATTTGCGTCCTTATTTTCCAACATCCTAGGGATTCTAATGGTACCCAGAGTTTGTGGTTTCCCCTGGAGGAGACCAAGAAATTAGCCAAAATATAGTGAAAATTTAGTTTTTTTCAAAAATATGGGGAAAAGGGCTTTTGAAGAAGGCTTGAGGTTTTTTCCCTGAAAATGGCATCAACAAAGGGTTTCTGGTGCTAAAATCACCATCTTCCCAACTTTCAGGAACAGGCAGACTTGAATTAGAAAACCCAATTTTCTCAACACAATTTTGACATTTTACTGGGACATACCCCATTTTTACTATTTTTTGTGCATTCAGCCTCCTTCCAGTTAGTGACTGAAATGGGTGAGAAACCAATGCTGGATCCCAGAAAGCTAAACAGTTCTGAAACGTAGACAAAATTCAGAATTCAGCAAGGGGTAATTTGTGTAGATCCTACAAGTGTTTTCTCCGAAAATAACAGCTGAAATAAAGAATATTGAAATTGAGGTGAAAAAAAACAGCCATTTTTCTCCACTTTTTACTCTGTAACTTTTTTCTGTGATGTCAGATTTTTGAAAGCAATACATTGTTACGTCAGCTGGACTCTTTTGGTTGCATGGGTATATAGGGCTTGTAGGTTCATCAAGAACCCTATGTACCCAGATCCAGTAAATGAGCTGCACCTTGCAATGGGTTTTCATTCTATACCAGGTATACAGAAATTCATTTGCTGAAATATAAAAAGCGAAAAATAGAATCAAGAAAACCTTTGTATTTCCAAAATGGGAACAAGATAAGGTGTTGAGTAGCAGTGGTTATTAGCACATGTCCGAATTCCAGAGGGCCCATACTAGCATGTGAATTACAGGGCATTTCTCAAATAGAAATCTTTTTTACACACTGTCTTACATTTGGAAGGAAAAAATGTAGAGAAAGACAAGGCGCAATAACACTTCTTATGCTATTCTGTGCTCCCCCAAATCTCCCGATAAAAATGGTACCTCACTTGTGTGGGTAGGACTAGCACCCGCAACAGGAAATGCCCCAAAACACAATGTGAAAACATCACATTTTCACAAAGAAAACAGAGCTGTTTTTGCAAAGTGCCTTCCTGTGGATTTTGGCCTCTAGCTCAGCCGACACCTAGGGAAACCTAACAAACCTGTGCAGTTTTGAAAACTATACACCTAAGGGAATCCAAGATGGGGTGACTTGTGGGGCTCTGACCAGGTTCTGTTACCCACAATCCTTTGCAAACCTCAAAATTTTGCCAAATAAACACTTTTTTTTCTCATTTCGGTGACAGAGATTTCTGGAATCAGAGAGGAGCCACAAAATTCCTTCCACCCAGCGTTCTCCCAAGTCTCGCGATAAAAATGGTACCTCACTTGTAGGGGTAGGCCTAGCTCCCACAATAGGAAATGCCCCAAAACACAAAGTGGACACATTACATTTTCACAAAGAAAACAGAGCTGTTTTTTGCAAAGTGCCTAGCTGTGGATTTTGGCCTCAAGCTCAGCCGGCACCTAGGGAATCCTAGCAAACCTGTGCAGTTTTGAAGACTAGACACCGAGGGGAATCCAAGATGGGGTGACTTGTGGGGCTCTCACCAGGTTCTGTTACCCAGAATCCTTTGCAAACCTCAACATTTGGCCAAAAAACACTTTACCTCTCATTTCGGTAACAGAAGGATCTGGAACCAGAGAGAAACCACAATTTTCCTTCCACCCAGCATTCCCTCAAGTCTCTCGATAAAAATGGTACCTCACTTTTGTGGGTAGACCTACTGCCCGCGAAAGAAATGCGCCAAAACACTATCAGGAAACATCAAAATGATCAAAGACAAAACTGCCTATTTTTGCGGGGGCACCTGTGTTTCTGGTCCTGGGCTCAGCAGCCATCTAGGGAAACCTACCAAACCCAGACATTTCTGAAAACTAGACACCCGAGGGAGTCCAGCGAGGTATGACTTGCGTGGATCCCCCAATGTTTTGTTTTCCAAAATCGTCAGCAAACCTCAAATTTAGCTAAAAAATCACATTTTTCCCACATTTCTGTGTGGGATCACCGTACCGGGACAAATTTCATACCACCCAACGTTACCCTCAGTCTCCCGGTAAAAATTATACCTAATTTGAGCGGTGGGACAAGTGCTTGTGACAGGGAAGAGCCAAAAACATGTTGAAATTGAGGCAGAACCAAAGTGGGTCCAAAAGGGCAGTTTGAAAAAAAAACATTTTTAGGCTGACAACTGCAGTAGAATTATGATCAATATAGATGAGATAATGCTGTGTGGTAGGAATTTTTTGGATTCCTGCAGATTCCGGAAGGTTCCATCACAAAAACGTGGGAAAAATGTGTAATTTCCAGCAAAGTTGGAGGTTTGCAGGGCATTGTGGGAAAGAAAATGGTGCGGGTGCATGTGAAACACACCACCCTGGAATCACCCAGATATTTAGTTTTCAGATGTGTCTAGGTCTTGTGGATTTTTCTACATGGCAGCGTCCCAAAGTCCATAAAGTGCAGTCCTCAGCATTCCAAGTGGGACGATTTTGAGAGTTAGCCAAGCTCTCATGGCCCAAATGTAAAACCAAAACCCCAAATAATCAAAAGTCTTCTTGCTTGCAGTGGCATAAGATGTTTTAGAGTGCATGGGAGAGCTGAAAGACTGTTACCCCCTTCAGTTGGGGTGGGGGCATAACCAGGTCCACACTGGTTGGTAGCCACCACCCCACTGTTTTTAAAAAAAATTCCCTGGCATCTAGTAGACTTTCTGCCCCCCCGGGTGTGGATCAAGGGTAGTTGCCCCATCTGCCCACTGGTGGGCAGAACAACTTTGGCCCCATTTATTTGGGGTGGGGGCATGGCAATAACTCCACCCTCTTATTTTGGAAAAAAAACCTTCCCTGGTCTCTGGTGGGCTTTCTGCCCCCCTTGGGGGCAGATGGGCCTTCCAAAAATAGGCCAATCTGCCCCCAAGGGGGCGGTTATGGCCAACCATAATGTGCCCCCATGGGGAGTGGCCCTTACCCAAGCGGCTGCCCCCCCTAAAGAAAACACACACACACACCAATCCCTGGTGCCTAAGTGGTTTCTGCACCCCCGGGGGCAAATTGGCCTAATAGAAATACGCCAATCTGCCTGCCGGGGAGCAGGAATGGCCTAAAATAAATTAGCCCCCCCCCCGGGTAGTGACCCTTGCCTAAGGGGTCGCTCCCCTTGCCTGAAATGGTTGCAAAAAATCCCCGGTGCTGAGTGGTTTCTGCCCCCCTTGGGGGTAGATTGGCCTAACAAAAATCGGTAGATCTGCCACCAAGGGTGGCAGAAATGGTCTAAATACAATTTGTCCCCTAGGGGAGCTACCCTTGCCTAAGGGGTCGCTCCCCACCTCTAAAAAACAAAAAAAACAAAAAAATAATCCCTGGTGCCAAGAGGTTTCTGCCCCCCCCTGGGGGCAGATAGGCCTAATAACTATAGGCCGATCTGTCCCCGGGGGGGGCAGAAATGGCCTAAAATAAATTCCCCCCCCCGGAACAACCCTTGCCTAAGGGGTCGCTTCCCTTCCGTGAATTTGCCATGAAAAAAAACTCCCTGGTGTCTAGTGGTTTCTGCCCCTTTGGGGGCAGACTGGCCTCATAAAAATAGGCCGATCTGCCCCCAATGGGGGCAGAACTGGCTTAAATATAATTTACACCCCAGGGGAGCGACCCTTGCCTAAGGGGTTGCTCCCCAACTTAAAAAAAAAAAGAAAAGATCCCTGCCGCCTAGTGGTTTCTGCCCCCCACGGGGGCAGATCAACCTAATAACAGTAGGCCGATCTGCCCATAGGGGGGCCAGAAAAGGGCTTGAAAAAAATTGCCTCCCTGGGGAGCGACCCTTGACCAAGGTGTTGCTCCCCTTATGCCAATTTCCTTTTTACAAAAAATCTCTGGTGTCTAGTGGGCATTTCAGAAGCCGGATCGCTTTACGATCTGGCTTCTGAAATACTCTGAGAGTCTTCAAAGGGAAGGAAATTCCTTTACCTCCCTTTGAAGCCTCTCTGGCCCCCATCACATGATCGGAAGAGAAATGCAATGCATTTCTCTTCCGATCGCCCTGGAAGTTGAGCTTCCAGCGCAATGGGGACGTGGCTTCTGATGAGGTTAGCGCGCGAATGCGTGCTGACGTCATCAGACGTCACTTGGGGGGTCAGGGGTGGAAGGGGAAGGGCTTCCCCTTCCATCCCTGCCTTTGGGTGGTGGGAGGAAAGCCCACAGAGGGAGTGCTAGGGCTCCCTCAGAGCTCCGTGCCGGGGACGTAATGGTTACATCCTCGGTACAGGAGCACTATGCCGGTGGACGTAACCATTACTTCCCCGGCACAGAAGGGGTTAACAAAAGCAGACGGATATTGCACAGCCAACACTGCATTGCTGGATGAAACCATGCTGCAGTTGGGCTTTTGAAGCACAATGAAGGGGTAGAATAAATTTGTCAATGAAGGCTATACGGTTTGTGCAGGCAAATTCAATAACTGTCCTCATGCAACTTTCCTGCCAAGCTACACTGTCATCAAAACTTCTGGGATACTGAATAAAATACATACTACACACCATTGGTGGGGGATCACCATAACCATGGCCACTCTCTCGTCATTTGAGCATAAGCAAGAACAAGACACACAGCCTTTCACAATGGTGCAAAATTTAATGTGAACTGTCTAGCATACCATTTGTACTGGAAGCACACTCTTCGGTATAAATTCCTATAACTAGACACCTTAAAGATCAATTGCATACACTAGATATGTCCTGTGCACCACAACACACAAGCAATGTGTGTGTTCTTTTGAGTAATTAAATTATTGCCACACAGAGTTCCCACACTTCTCGCCTTATTAATGCTTGCTTCAAGGAGGTCTTGGTATAAAAACTGATGTGTGTTTTGCACTGACCTGCTCTAGTAACACCTATTGACTCAAAGTAACGTGAAACACTATTTAACACTAAGAAAATGTCATGTTTGCAGCACAAAATACTTTTGGGCCTGGAATTTAAATTCTACTGCAGCACTTTGCATCATTTTATGACACTTTGCAATGGTATAAACCTTAATATATCTGGGTCTATGGGTCACATATGCAATATGCAACCACAGAAGCAATACAGTTAAGAAATGAAATAGCCAAAACCAAGATATTTATAAAAAAACAGCTTTCTGGCAAAAATTAAACTTGAGTTACCTGTTAGTGAAGAGATCCGTAAAGAACAAACACAATGGTGGTCATTATGACCCTGGCGGTATTACAACCGCAGGGCCAAAACGACGGGAGCACTGCCAACAGGCTGGCGGTGCCTCCCGGCGTATTATGACCGCTGCGGTATCGCCGGCGGATTACGACTCCCCGACCGCCAGCCTATTTCTGGCGGTCTGAACCGCCAGGAAAAGGCTGGCGGTAGGGGGAGTCGTGGGGCCCTTGGGGCCCGTGCACTGCCTATGCCACTGGCATGGGCAGTGCAGGGGCCCCCTGTCAGGGCCCCATGCTGCTTTTCACTGTCTGCTGTGCAGACAGTGAAAAGCGCGACGGGTGCAACTGCACCCATCGCACGGCCGCAACACCGCCGGCTCCATTTGGAGCCGGCTCCCATGTTGCGGCCCACATCCCCGCTGGGCCGGCGGGTAACACCCGCCGGCCCAGCGGGGATGTCCAAATGGGCACTGCTGGAGTGCGGCCGCATTGGCGGCCGCACAGCGGTTACAGCTTGGCGGGCGGCGGTAGCCGCCCGCCAATGTTGTGATGAGGCCCAATATGTCTTTTCTCAAAATAGTCTCAGGAAACTGTGCACTAATTTTGGAACTAAAAGAAAACAACAGGATCTCAGCAACTCTTTTCAAATTTAAATATCTTCATAAAAGAAATGTGTTCAACTCCTTAACCCCTGTAGTTTCTCTGCCTTTCTCACCCCCAGTGCTGAGTGTTTTTGATGTGTGTGGTATTTCATGCTTTAGCCCTCATAATGTTTTTCACAAGAGGTATACAGGACACATTTTTCAGTCTTTTTTCCACACGTTTTGATGATGCTAAAGGAGCCAAAAACTGTGTGGATTCCCCTATGGTGAACAAAGAAAACAGTCAAAATATAGCAATATTTGGTTCTTTTTGTAAAACATGGGGAAAATGTTTGGAAACCTATACTTTTCTGAATAGCAGAAAAAATTCAGAGATCAGCATGGGGTCACTTGTGTGGATCACTCATTGTTTTCCTAAAGAGGCGAATCATTGAAATTAAAAATAGCATGAAAACACAGATGACACTAGTAATTTTTTTCCCCAATTGCTGATTTACAAAAATTGCAGGCCTCTTGATAGCAGAGATATATTGTATATGTTGGTTGTCTAAGACATTGGAAACACATAGTTAACAAATTTCCTGCAAATTTTAATGATTTTTCAAATTCTATATTAAAATCTGGGGCCCGATGTATAACCATTACACATTGCAACTCGCAATTTGCATTTTTTTGCTTGTCGCAATCTGTAATGTACAACAGTGTCTAAGGGGGTCATTCCGACCCCGGCGGTCAAGGACCGCCGGGGCCGGGGATGCGGGAGCACCGCCAACAGGCTGGCGGTGCCCCGCAGGGCATTCTGACCGCGGCGGTTTGGCCGCGGTCAGACCAGGAAAACCGGTGGTCTCCCGCCGGTTTTCCGCTGCCCTGGGAATCCCCCATGTCAGCGCAGCTTGCTGCGCCGCCATGGGGGATTCCGACCCCCTCACCGCCATCCTGTTCCTGGCGGCTCCGACCGCCAGGAACAGGATGGCGGTGAGGGGTGTTGTGGGGCCCCTGGGGGCCCCTGCAGTGCCCATGCCAATGGCCTCATGCACAGGAACGGTGGTTAGCTGGTGACAGTAGACCACCATGTCTGTAACTGCTTTTTAAATAAAACAGTATTAGCACAGTTTTGTGTGACATAAAAATCAAGTTCATAAAACACACAGGGTATCCTACAACCTACACTCACTATAAATGTCAATCCTTTGGGGTGTTTTTCTGCCCCAGAAATCCTATTGTGTGGATCAGTCTGTCCACCTAACCAAGCTTGTGAACACTACCTGTTACATGGGGTGGGAACATACCCCTTTACATACATGTATCCCCATTTACTTCTGTCAGTGAGGCATAAAGGAGTAGATGGGGACACAAGTAGTGCTGCAGGTGACAAGATACCCTTGAGGAAAGTATAACTCCAGGGGCATGCCCCCCCTTCTATGTGACACAGAGTAATACAAGCCTTGGGAATTCAGACAAATAGTCCCTGGAACAGGGGAGAGTAGCACCTTGCCTAGCATGTTTTATGTGTTACATGGGATTGTGCGTCCTGACTAAAATGGTTAGGTTGATAGACTGACCTCGCACATTTAGATCTCTGGGACAGAAAACCTAGGCCTGATAAAAGCCCTGGACCCAGTGGATCTGTGAGATCCAGCTGAAACATGTTGATGATACAAATGATGTAAGGTCTTCATTCCACACAAACACCCCAAAGAAATTGTGTTTTTAATCATATAAAAACAAAACTACAAATAAAGGGTTACGTGGATGATCTGTGTTTTTCTTTTTCTCTAGAAGACCCCGGCACAATATTATCCAAATTGTTCCCTGGAAAAAATGATTGCAGTTTTTTCTGTAGGGTCAAGCATACTTTGCACTTATCAAGCTGGTTTGCATTAACCAGGCAAATACTGAATGCCAACTCTAGTCACGATAGGTTGAAGGATACCCTGTGTGTTTTGAGTATAAGATCAGGGAGGACGTATGACACAATCCTTGGAATGCCTCTCTCCCTCTTCTTAGTAGGCAACATTTTTTATTTATTAACTGGACATTTAAATTTGCAAAGATGTCAGGTTTTCACCTTCAAACATAATTAATTTTGGCTATGTGGGTCAGGGAAAACTACTAAACCTAGACATTTCTAAAAACTAGACATGCAGGTAAGCCTAGGGTGGTGCAATTTTCTTTGCAAACCTCAAACATTGGCTAAAATAACACACTTCCAGAACATGTGAGTGGCCACAATCTCCTACCACCTAGTGTTGCCACACTTTTTTATACAAATGGTAATCCTCTTTTTTTTTTATAAAGTATTGTTTTAAATGCAAACAAATTTCTATTTATGTACAAAAAATAATTTCACGTTCTTATAGACAAGAAGTCATTTCATCTTCTTTTCAACATATACAGTAATATGCATTTGAAGGAATAATCACCAATACAATTTAGGCTGGGAGCACTTGCACTTTAGCACTGGTCAGCAGTGGTAAAGTGCCCAGATTCCTAAAGCCAGCAAAAACAAAATGCAGCACCCAGTCTAAAACAGGAGGTCAAAGGCAAAAGGATTGGGGATAACCCTGCAAAAAGGGTGATTTCCGACATTGGTAAATTATATTTACTTTATAACTACATGCACCTGTTCATACATATTTTTGCTACTGTTGATGAGATGATAGCAAAGAGTATTTTACACATTACAACCAAAAAAACGTTTTTCAGTGTCCCCCTGTAACTTTACTGGTCTGTAATTGGGCATTTAAAATGTTAAAGGCATGACAGTGACAGCAAGTAATAGATATTAAGAGTAATAATATAATTCTTTATGACTGCTTTAAAACAGGGATTTCCATTGTACAGCCCAGGGGCCACATGCTGCCAGTCTGCCCTTTACGTGGACCCCTAGAGAAAAGCAGCACTGGGCTGCTGTTTACTACAGCAACATTCTCCAAGATGCTAAACGGGCACGTTAACTGAAGTTAGTGGTAGTTCACCACTTACATTTAGGAACACCATGATGTGTAAAGACATTATGGAACACATATGTAAAAATTTTATAACATCTCTTCAAAATAAAAAAATGCATCTCACTGACATGTCGAAGGGTTTCACCTTAGTACATCAGATTATATCACTGCTTTGAGTGGCGTGTATAAGAATAGCCAGTTTTCAAACATGAACGTACAAATATTCATGACCTCCCACAATCTCTTACAACAATGCAATAAGTGAACCAAGAGGTAAGTTAGCTGTCATGTGCGCCCTGTGTTTGTTGCTACATATCGAACAACATTCTAGTTTTCTAAATGAAACACAAGAGAAGTTTTTGCACTGTGCATATCCTGAACTCGTATAATTATGAGGAACTCTTGTGATAATGAAGAAAAAGAAAGCAATGTGATACAAAACAATTGCTTTGGATCACACAATTTAGTCAAGTGATGAAGCTGGGATTTATCCCAAGTTTCTTTAGATTATACTCTGCATTTCAGCCACTAGATACCTATCCCTCTCTTGTTATACATCAAAAGTTTATGCCTTGTCTTTAATTCTGGGCACATGGGCGACAGTGCGGGTGGCAGACAGAAACCACATGAAGGCTCAGCTGGTTTCGGGCTTGAGGATCTAGAAGGACTGTGCTGGAGTCTTCAGTGCCTCATCAACCGGTGTCAAGTAATGGCAATGAAGGGGACAAATTTATAGGAAGCACATTATTTGACCATGATCAAGCAGTTTGTCAGAGCAGGAAAAAGAATACAATGGTGCAGGACTCCTTGTTTCAAGGTCCATAACTATCTCACTTTATATTTTAGTGAGAGGATTAAGAGGCTGGATATTCTGTTCCCTACGGTTAAGAGCAAATGATTTTTATGTTAGAGACGTATTTTCTTGCCACGTACTAAATGCATAATCATCAACATAATCAAACGGTGTCAAGGAAAGAGAAAGAAGAGAATACCAGGAGAAAATAACAAGGATAGGGGTGACCAACGACAAGAAACGGAACGATCAGTGCCAAGGTGGGGGAGGAGGAAACAAGGGGGGGAGTAAGCGGGGAAGGCCGGCCTAGCAGAAGTCTGCTGGCAAAAGAAGGGGTCGGCTAACATAATTAGGCAGCGTTCCGAGGTGTAGCCGACTCTCATGGTCCTTGGAGCTCTGTGTGTCATCTCCTCCTTCAGCAAGAATTCATATGGGCAAATATTCAGTGCAACTGCCGCAAACGGGATCCGTCCTGTAGCAGAAGCTATCGGACAGGGTATATGCGGGGATAAGGGGAGCAGCACCGTGGCAGTTGGGCAATTTGAAAAGCCAGAGTTATGAAGATATGTATGGAGGAAAGGTAAGATGTCCAGGTCTTGCAAGTTTAATCGGGAGATGAATGGAAAGGAGAAAAGAGCAGGGGAAAGGGAACGGGGGAGGAAAGGGAAGGAAGACAGGGACAAAAGAGAGAAACAGGAAGGGGGAATGACAGACGGGAGGAAGGGGGGAGGGAACTATTGTCAAAAAAGAGAAAAGAGTGAGAAGATGAAATTAAAAATAAACATAGGTGGGGGGTGGGGGAGGAGGAGTGAAGGAGGAGACCGGGACCAGATGGACCACAGTGCAGTGGTTCCAGGGCAAGGGTAGCAAAGAGGGGAAGAGTGTGGAAAGGGAGAAGGATCAGGGGGTATTGGTGGGGGGGAAGGGAAAGGGAAGGCAGAAAGTTAAAATGGAAGGTGCATGGGGTTAGCTGGGGGATGGCAGTGGCGATGATGGTACAATCTAGCCATCAGTGAGGAAGGGGGCCCACACCTGAGCAAAAATGGCAGCCTGGTCCTGGAGGTTATAAATGACTCTCTCATGTGTAGCTATGCTAGTCATCGCCACAATCCATTCCTCGGGCGCAGGGGGAGTTGCGGATCTCCAGTGCTGTAGGATACATATTTTTGCAGTTGCCAGGGCTGTATGCAGAAGCCTTTTTTGCGTTCGCGATAAGGCCAGAAGGGAGGCCGTGTCGTGCAGCATGAGCAATGAAGGGGGTAAGGGAGTTGGAAGCAACATGGATTTCGCCAGGACATGTGCTACCGCTCTCCATAGAGGCTGTACCGACGGACAGCTACTGAGTGCATGGAGCAAATCACAGTGAGGATCTGTGCAGCGCCAGCATGACGCATGCGGGAGAAGGCCAGTCCTGTGTAGTTTCACCGGGGTCCAGTACCAATTGTGGATGATCTTGAAGAGATCCAACGCTTCTACCGTGTCTACCCAGTCCCCCTCGTTAAAGGTCTGCTGGAGGCGGGTTTGCCATTGCAGACGCAGCTTATCCAGGACCGTAGTGAAAATAGATGACTTATAAGGACTTCGTATAGGCCAGCCATAACACCCATGTGCTTCCCCCATGTCGCCAGGTAGGCTATTATAGGTGAGGGCTGTAGTCCCCGATGGACCATATCGGGGTTTTGACGTATGCAATGCTGAAGTTGCAAGTATTTCACTCTTGTGCAGGATGGAGGCGGAATACCTCCCGCAGGCTGGCGAAAGGTTTGAGCCTGCCAGTACCTGGTCTAGACGATTAATACTGGCGTCCCTCCATTGCGGCCAGTTAAGAGCCCTTACCCCTATGCGTATACCATTGTTGTGCCACAAGGGAGCCTGGGCGTGGAGAAAGGGGTATACCCCCAGAAGTCGGTGGGCCCTCTGCCAAGCCACACCTGTAGCCTTCAGAATCGGATGCGGGTCACTAGAGGACGCGGAGGTCGTGCGGGAAAGCCCATTAAGGCCTCCCCTGTGGGAGAGCAATTCTCTCTCCACGGATATCCATTGCGGCGACTCTGCGGGGTCAGACAGGGTGGCAGCCAGTGATGACAGGTGGAGGGCTAGAGCGTATTGTTCCACCAAAGGGAGTCCCATTCCACCGTGTGACCTACGTGCTGTTAATTTGGCCAGTGCTAGACGGGGGCGCATAGACCCCCACACAAAAGACCTAATCGTGGCGTCCACCAGTCTCAAAGTAGTGAGGGGTATCTGGAGGGGGAGAGGGCCCAGTACATAAGTGACGCGTGGTACCATGACCATCCGCACCGCCTGCAGCCTGCCCCACATGGAAAGACCTAGTTGGGCCCATTTGTCAAAGCAAGTCTCATACGTGCAATGAGGGGATCTAGGTTGTCTGCCGTCATTCGTTCCAGGCCGCGGTTAACGAGGACCCCCAGATATTTAAGGTGCTTCTGGGTCCTGCAGAATGGGAAGCCCAGGAGCGCGGATTTCGTCATCCCTCGTGACAGGGAGAGGGCCTCGCTCTTGTCCCAATTTACCCGATAGCCAGAGAGAGGAACAAAGCCGTCAATAATCTCCATAAGGGCAGACAGTGAGTGGTCAAGGTCGGTTAGGGTGAGCAGGACATTGTCAGCGTACAAGTAAAGTATAGAGGTGGTACCACCCGGCAGAGGAAGGCCCGCTATCCCGGGGGATGCTCAGATGGCAGCCGCCAGCAGCTCCACTGCCAGCAGGAACAGAAGAGGGGAAAGAGGGCACCCCTGCCGCGTTCCTCTGCAGATAGGAAAAGGATCCAAAAGGAAGCCCACACAGTTGAGCCACGCCGTGGGATGATCATATAGCAGCCGGACTTTGGAAATAAATTGGTCACCCAGTCCGAACTTTGCCAGTGTTGCAAAGAGGTATGGCCATTCTATACGGTTAAAAGCTTTTTCGGCATCAAGGGACAGTGCTAGTGATGCCTCTGGGATGGCCCGAGCCCCCCCAGAGGGCATGACATAAGGTACGGAGATGGTTCCTTGAGCTGCGGCCTGGCACGAAACCGACCTGCAATTGGTGTATGAGAGACGGTATGACCTTGTGCAGGTGATTCTCTAGGACATTGGCCAATGTCTTAATATCGCCATACAGAAGGGATATGGGTCGGTAACTGCTGCAAAGCAGAGGATCCCGACCAGGCTTTGGTATGACAGCAATTATGGCGGCGTTGGAGATCACACCCAGAGAATTTGTCTGACACGCTTCGTCCAGTGCCCGTGTAGGACATCTAGCATTTCCTCCCTTGCCCACTTGTAAAACTATGCTGGGAATCCATCTTCTCTGGGTGACTTGTGATATCGGAGACCGGAGACAACCTGCAGGAATTCCTGACGTGTAATGTCTGCCTCCAGCAGTTCTCGCCCTCATCGGAAAGCGAGGGCAAGGTAACATTATTGAGAAAAGCCTCTGGGCAGGAGAGGACTGCAATTCCGGGGCGTAAAGATGGCGGTAAAAGGTCGCAAATTCACCCACTATCTCTTGCAGATGTGTGAGAGTCTCCCATGTTTGGGCTTTAATGGCCAGTATAGCTAGGATTGCCACTCTCTGGCGAAGTTGTGCGGCCAGTAAGCGGCTAGCCTTCTCCCCTTGCTCGTAATGCCGCCCTTGCAGGCGTTGCAGCGCATATTCAGCCTGAGAAGTAAAGAGTTAGTTCAAAGCCATATGGGCTCTCTCTAGCTCCCTACGAATGGAGAGGGAGGGGCGGACTGCATATTGTCGCGTCAAGCTTGCTGCGAAGAAACAGGAGTTCTTGGTCTCTATCCTGGAAGGAAGCGGCTTGGGCCTTTACTGTTGTCACCCGTTGTTCCAAACCCAGTACGCGGGTCTGAAAGCTTGCAATATCCATACGGATGGATTTTGTTTCCTCAGTCAATGAGGCCATTGCACCATCCATCCCCTCCAACCTGCGACCAACTGCCGAAGTTTCCTGGAGGATACGATCCATGGTGGATTCCTGGGTTGAGTCTGCCAGAACGTGATATTTGGTAGGTGGCAGTGCCGCCGAGGTAGGGGGTGGCCCCTTGGTCTGAAGTAAGGCCTCAGAGAAGAGCAACTGTCTCTCCGGCTTGCCCAAGTTCTTATTAGAAGACTGGTCGCCTGGCATCTCTGGCCCTATTGCAGAGCTTAGCAGCGGTGGTGTGGGGGACCAGGGTTCCTAGAAGCCCTCTCCTGAGGTTGGAGTTGATCAAACTCTGCGTGGCCTGATGGATGGAGGGAGGGGGGGAGAGACGGAAGGGCACCGACCCCCACAGCAGCATGTCCGATGAGTAGTGCAGTCCAAGTGGAGCCCGCGGTACAGCCCGTGCTCCAAGGAAGGGAGAAGGTCCCAGCCCGGAGGTAAAGAGGTGTCGGTCCACCGTGAAGGAGAGGTGACGACAGGGTGAGGGCCTCGGTCTCAGTGAACAGGGGCGAGGGTATACCACCAGACGGGGAACACCGGCTGCCCCACGCGTCGTGTCGTGGCCGGCTCCTGACAGTACTTGTGGTAGGCAATGTGCCCCTCCGCACCCGCCACTCACAATGGTGGAAAGAAAGGGGGAGGGGAGAAGCGGGAGGCATGGGCTACATGCGTCATTCCAACCGTGCGGTGCAGGACCTCTGATGGTCCCAGCTAGCCTCCAAGATGATGGCTATGAAACCGGGATCCCACGTTGCCACTCTATCAGTGCAGTGAATCTGCCAGGCTCCATCCAAGGCAGCTGGGAGAGAACATAAAGTCTGGAAGGCGGCCCAGCATGGGGTGCCACTCTGGTCGTAGTGGCAGCCTCCCTCCTGCACCCCCCAGCCGTGCACCCGGCTCCACTGGAGTTCTGTCCAGCCAGGGCTCCCAAACGTTGCAGGTAGCAAGGGGTGCGCAGGGGCACTGGCCTCAATGAGCGTGTAAACCTTGCGCCGTCAGGTCACTCACTATCAAGGAGAGTTCGATGTGCCCATCCATCCTATCCACCCCTCACCCCCAGCGCCGCCTTCGCAGCCTCCAGTGGTCCACAGCCTCTCCCTGCAGCAGCAGGGGTCCCTCAGCCGGGAGGGGGGGCAAGCACAGGGAGAAAGATAAAGTGGTATAACTCCTAATGGGGGGGGCGGAGCCCCGCCGGGCCCCCAGCACAGTGCGGGTCCTCCTATAATGCCCAGCGCCAGCCCCTCTTCTTCAGTTCTAAGGGCGGCACCAGGCCTGGTCCGGAAGGCAGACCACAAAGGGCTGAGGATCCGGGCCCCCACTGCAAGCCACATACCAGCGGCAGTAAATAAGGCTGTCCAAGACTGTGGTGGGGGGGCACCTACGAGCGCCCGCTCCCCACCAGCTCCATCCGGCCACATGCGGGAGCGCCGGGCTCTGAAAAACACTGGAGGCCGTGGCTCCGGGCTCCGCCCCAGGCCACCTCCACGCAGCACCAGTCCAGCCGGGGTTGCAAGCCTGCGATGCCCCCGGGAAGCGTTGTCACCACGGCAGCACCCTCCAGCCACCTCCACAACACCGAGGAGAAGCTCCGTGCCCCCACAGCGCCCCCGTCCCTGGCCCGAGTTCCGCCGCCTCACGGAACACACGCTTCAAGCAGCCATCATGTCTTGTGTCCAGACCACGCCCCCGGTACTCCTCTTGATTGGTTAACCAATCACTTGCAGCTTGAAAGTATTCAATGTTGAGACGTCAAGTTTTTTACCTTGGAAATTGACTCATTTTGGAGTTGTGTGTAGCTGCAGTACTTGGGCCCTGGTTCAGCTGCCGCCCAGGGAGACCTGAAAACCTTAACATTTCTGAGAACTAGGCATGCTGGGAAATCCAGGCTGCTCTGTCTATTCCACTACATTTCTTCTCAAGACTGCTTTGCAAAACTTAAAGTATTGTTAAAATAGCTGATTTTCCTCACACTTCTCTGAGGGAAACTTCCAGAACTTGTAGGGATCCACAAAATTCTCACCAGCCAGTGCTCCCACACTTCTCCTGATGAAACCGTACTCCACTTTTTAACATGACTTTCCAGAGATTTCCTTGATTCTTTAATTTTCATTGTTTGTTATTGAAATGTTATTACACATGCATTGTCTGCCTCGTAAGAAAGATTCTGTGCTCTGATAGTCCAAGTAGAATTATAGTAGAATTGCTTATACCCGAGGTGAAAGTTGTGTGTGAGTTGGTGAGAACTTGATAGGAGTAATGATACCTGGTTATTAATGTAGGCCTTGTGACATAGGTTAGAATGAAAAAATGAAATGTGTGGAGTTGAGAAAGCCAACTCAACAAAGAAGAGATAATTGAAATGAAAGTAGAAGCTGCAAAGATGTGAGGAAAGGTAACATCTGGCCTTTTCTTAGGACGGGGCCAGTTAATGGATAACATGAAGTGCTCTTTGTTTGCACTGTCCTTTACCGCTGGTGCCCAATGGATATCAAACATGTGCCTTTAGTTTAGATGACCAAACTATTCTATTTTGACATTCAAGAAGTAGAACATTTGAAAAGTCAAGATTTACTCTGGGATATTGGGGAATTGGAGTCTCAGTAATTTTATAGCACAGTCAATGAAACTTAATGATTATCGTCAAATGTGAAAATAAAAACAGATGTTAAATATATCATACAAAAACAGCAAGAGAATTTGCTATAAATTGCTAGAAGCCCTCCAGGTTGGAAGTGTGACTCCTAACGTTTTAGGTCTGGCCTGGAGACAGGTTTAGCAGTCTCCCTGGGGCTTTTGCAAATAATGAAACATGTTATAAAGTACTAAATCGAAGGGGCTTTGGCCCGCCACCATTTAGCCTTTGCTTACCTAATGAGTCAGTCATACTCTAAAATGGCCCACAGGCTGCATATGTAGAGTAGGGTAATAGGGCAGCCCTATTCAGCTGTTGGTTTAATTGAGTCATATGATGGGTATTAGCTGTTTAGCTTGTCAAGTAGCTTGATTTTCAGCATTTTGCCTCATTACATCTTACTCCAAATCATAATAACAATTTTCTCCAGCAGCACATCATGATTTCCCCAGTGTATACTGAAGATGTGATGCTGCATATGTAGCAAGGCTGAAGTAGTAGTGTGCACCCGCATACATACAGTAAGAGAAATTGAGAAAGTTAAAAGCAAAAACAACAGCTTATTGAGCCCCATGTTACTCAATGGGATTCACTGCAAACCAAGATGGCCATTGTAATATCATCCAATGCTCAATGACAACTGAACTCAGTCATGATTACACTTCCAATTGCAGACTTGGCATTTTTGTTGCTTGCTCTGCTTTCAGTGAGAAGCATTTACATGAGTAAGATTGTTCAGCTACTAATATAAGACACTGACTATTCCATCAAACAAATGCTCAGTCGTCTGAACAATTTAAGGCTTGTATGCCGGTACTTCACTTTGATGCTAATATAATTAAAGTTCTAAATTTGCCTCCCTTTTAAAGTTGGCATAACATACTTTGTGGAAACGTATTCTTAATTGACCCGTTTAGAGTAGAACATGCTCTTCATTTTGCTATCCATAGTGTGCATGTTTACTTCAAAATGGCAGCTATACTCTAGGTGTCAAGTTCTTTTTTTGTTTCACTTGTTGTAATGGCTGCCTCATTGAGCTGGGAGACAACATGCAGATTTGTTTTAAATGGAAACTGTGCTTTTTTGGTGCTTGCCACTCTTGACTGTGCACCATACAAAAGGTAATATTTCAGTGCCGCTGGTGCAATTATACCTATGATTTACGTTTGTCTTCTTATTCTAAATCTCAGGTTGAGACCTGTGATTCCAAAGCAGCACAGTGGAAAATCCCTCTTTTATGCATGGTCACCCAAGCCTTTTTCTTGAGCCTATTTTTGCTGGCATTGGACTGTATGCACTTTACACCTGCTAAACATGAGTAAAGTACATATGTTCCATCTTTTAACAATGTTAAATTGGCTTATCCCTGAAAATCTACCCAGGACCTGGAATCTAAGTGCCACTGTGGACTAAAGCACTTTTTGTGTCATCCACAGGATTGTCTTGTAAAACATTGTTTTGGGCCAACCACGTGTATCCTATCTGCAGCATCCTAAAGACTTACTATCAACCTGTCAACATAACCCTTTTTGACAGGTAGGAAACCTTGCCTTTAAATATTAATAAATCACCCCAGAGTACACCACAAGGTAGAGTTCCTGATATCAAAAAGTGAAACATGCGTGAAAATGTTGTTGGCATGTTCCTTCAGTGGCTAGACACAAATTCTATATTTACTGGCAGGGACATAGCTGGATTAAAGAAAATGTCGAAGTATAGATTATAAATTTAAATCTGTAATATATGACAGAAATGTCAGAAATAATCATTTGAAGCCTATTTTACATATTTATTAAAAGTAAGATTCATTGGTGAAATTACAATTTTTAATACATATTTAGGAAAACTAACTTTTAGAAAGCAAGCTTTTCTATGACTGAAGGTCCTGAATATTAATTTGCACTAGCTTGCCAGCAACTGCTCAGCTAATGCTTGACCTAGATTTGAAAGCTGCCTCCCCAGCAGAACAATGCCTTAGGCCTGATGACAGGATGCACTGGGTTTGGGCATTTCATACCTATCAATTCAGTAAGGACAATTGGGGTGGGCATAGGAACTTCATTAATTTTAAATCCTAGGTTGTAGTAAATGATTGATATTTCAAAAGTTACAGAAATATGAAGTGAATCTGTGAACGTCTTAACACTAGATGAAATGTCTAGTGTGGTAAGCACCTTAACATTTGAGAATGTACTTGCAGTGATGTTAAACCTGACAGCCTTATGGTGGTCTTCCCCCAAACCTTTTGTCTTACTACTCCATCTTTGCTCATCTTGTTTTTGTTGACTTTAGGACCCTGAGCACTTTACCACTGCTAATCAGTGCTAAAGTGCATGTGCTCTCTCCTTTAAACATGGTAAAACTGGCTAATGTGCAATTGGCACAGTCAATTTAGTTGTAAATGTCTAGTACAGTGGCCTGTAAATTAACTGCTACTAATGGGTTTGCAGCACTTATTGTGCCACCCACTTAATAGCCCTTTACACCTGTCGTAGGCCTGCCAGTGCGGCCTTTGTGTGCAGTTTCAAACTGTCATTTCAACCTGGCAAAATAAACCTTTTGCAAGGCCTAAAGCTTCCTTTTTAATAGCTCCAAGTCACCCTTCAAGTAGGTTCTAAATAGACCATAGGACAGGGTGCAGTAGAATTAAAAAACTGGACATACACATTAAACATTTACATGTACTGGTGGTGAAAAAACACTCACAATAATTTTTCACTACTGCAAGGTCTATCTTTCCGATAGGATAACCTTGGGTTACCTATTTACATTTAATTAAAAAGTGATATAATTGTGTGCAATGGGATTTCCATTTTTGGGGTCTAAAGAATTGTAATTTCGAACCCTCTTTAATGTTTAATGGTACAGATGGATTTTAAGGCACTATTCTGAAAATGCCACTTTTTGAAAGTTGGCATTCTCTTGTCCCAACCATTTGGTGCCGACAGCCTCTATCATATGTTACATGACTAGGTGTAGCTGACAGTTGGTATTGGTGTATTGCTCCCAGAAAGTGGGTCAAAGGGAAACAGGTTTTGGCAGGACACTTCCACACCACAAAGCCTCTGCCTGAGCACACTCTCAAAGGGTTTGACACTAGTCTTTTGTGTCAGGCAGGCAGGAAATTCCAAACACTTCTAGTGGTGAAAACCTTCAGCATCTTCTCCTACTTCAAAGTGGGTACCAATTATTTTGAATCCAGGACCACCAAAGCAATTTCAAGGGCACGTTTCCTGACCTTCTGTTCAGAGTGTCAGAGACAGAGTAGGCTCCAACCACCCTGAGTCCAGAACCTGGACTCTCCCTGCTGTGAGTCTTGCAACCCAAGTGGTGGCGCCCCACCCCTGGACCCTTAAAAGTGGGCATGGAGGTGCTCTCCAGTCCAGTTATGTTTTTTGGTCAGAACTAATGCAGCATGATTCAGCACCGCAATGGACCCACTGCATTGGGATGCATCTCCAATACATGACCCTGCAGCCTCTAAGAACCACTGCTGAACCACACATTCTTGATGTAGGACCTCTCATCACAGCTCTGAAGCTCTCTGAAATGACAGTTGTGTGATGCATCTCTAACACAGGACTTCGCATTAAAGCTTGCAGCTCCTCATAACTGCTGCTGTGTGACACTTTCTCAACTCAGGATCTCACAGCCACTGCTTCGCAACATATCCTCATGCAGGACCTCACAACACACCACAAGCCTGATTGAGTACTTTGTATTAGCTAGCCTATTTTGGTTCATGTAATCTGCTCATGCTCCACACAGTTGACCTTAACTTGTGTCTTTGTCCTGGTCCGGCACAACCAGATAACCACAGTTGGAGCTTTGTGATTTAGGCAATATTTTCTCTTACATCTTTAAAATAGTATAACTTCAGATCTACTGATTGCTGGTTTGGTCGCAAATAAATGATTACATTTTACTCTACTTTTTCCAGATTGGTGGGATATTCTTCTTGTGTTGTATTTTCACTTTATTACTCTTTAAAGTGCTGCATAAATATTTTACATATTGTATCTAAGTTAAGCCTGACTGTTTTGTGACAAACTACCAGAGGATTAAGCACAGGTTAATTTTGTGTTTGTTTGTGTTTCACCCTGACAAGAATTGTGGTTGTTGATTGAGTAGGGTTCCCCCCTCAACCAGTAACCCGATTTCCAACAAGTGAAAATCTAAGAGATACAAGAAAGAAATGGGCATAAAAAACACCTTTTATGGCTCATGCCACAGATGCAGTTCAAAGATTTATTTGTGTAACATCCCCAGTGGTCCTGCCATCAATTAACAGTGTAATAAATGAAAGAAGGAAAGGATGTTTTTACAGTGTATGCTGGAGTGGTGTTCCTGTTAATGTTAGCCATATATGTGTTGGAGTGGAAAAAAACAGTGAGCATGTTAGCAAATTTGTGTTAACTCTGAATTTGAAGATAGAAGTGAATGGTAGTGTCAAAGCGAAAGCACTTAAGTGTGTAATAAGCTTTTGGAACATTCAAGTTTAGGTCATGGTAGATTGTGGTTCATCTATAACAATAATGTCTGGGAAAGCATATAAGAAGAAATTGGAAAATGTCCCATTGGCAATTTCCAATTTTAACCCAAAAGCATTTGGGGAATTTGACATTTGCATGGTTGCATTCTTCACAGATAAAACAGTATTTGAGCAACAAAAAAGTTACTCTAAAATTTAAGTGGCAGAAAATGCCAGGGACTTTTTACAGTGGCAAGATCAGGCAAAGTTAGAAATCATACTTAAACTGAGTTCAGTGTGTGATATTTCTTAGGGAAGGTACCTATATTCCGTGCAGAAGTTACAGAAGATTTTGAAACCTTTGAGAGTGTTTTAAATTTAGGGATTGGTTGTGTGCATGAAGTGGAATATGTTATTCAGTTTGTTAAACCTATTGCACAGAAATTACAGCAAGTACCATTGAGTTCCAGACATGATCTCACAATATTCTTGGAACATTTATGTAATAAATAAATCATTGCTCTTAGTGAATTTGCAGGTCGGTTTTCCGTGAACATGATCAGAAAAAATAATCAGGTAAGAACCTTCCGTGTGTGGATCTCCTCTTGCCTAATACAAATATTATGTTAGAATGTTGTCTATTGCCACAAGTACATGGTATCCTTGCTGCTATGTCAAATTCCATATATTTTTCCATTCTTGATTTAAGATTTGCTTGCCATCATGTCTAACTTTCCAAGGGCTCTCAAAGTCTTACTGCTTTTATGATACCATTTGGTATTTACAAGTACTTGAGGTTACTTTTGGTTTGGCTTCAGCTGCAAGCGTGTTTCAAAGATTGTGAGAAAGTAGCCTCTTTCTAGCCTTCTTACCCCCACTTTTGGCCTGTTTGTGAGTGTATGTCAGGGTGTTTTCACTGTCTCACTGGTACCCTGCTAGCCAGGGCCCAGTGCTCATAGTGAAAACCCTATGTTTTCAGTATGTTTGTTATGTGTCACTGGGACCCTGCTAGTCAGGACCCCAGTGCTCATAAGTTTGTGACCTATAGGTGTGTGTTCCCTGTGTTATGCCTAACTGTCTCACTGAGGCTCTGCTAACCAGAACCTCAGTGGTTATGCTCTCTCTTTACAAATTGTCACTAACAGGCTAGTGACCAATTTTACCAATTTACATTGGCTTACTGGAACACCCTTATAATTCCCTAGTATATGGTACTGAGGTACCCAGGGTATTGGGGTTCCAGGAGATCCCTATGGGCTGCAGCATTTCTTTTGCCACCCATAGGGAGCTCTGACAATTCTTACACAGGCCTGCCACTGCAGCCTGAGTGAAATAACGTCCACGTTATTTCACAGCCATTTTACACTGCACTTAAGTAACTTATAAGTCACCTATATGTCTAACCTTTACCTGGTAAAGGTTGGGTGCTAAGTTACTTAGTGTGTGGGCACCCTGGCACTAGCCAAGGTGCCCCACATTGTTAGTGTGTGGGCACCCTGGCACTAGCCAAGGTGCCCCCACATTGTTCGGGGCCAATTACACGCGTGCACTACATATAGGTCACTACCTATATGTAGCTTCACAATGGTAACTCCGAATATGGCCATGTAACATGTCTATGATCATGGAATTGCCCCCTCTATGCCATCCTGGCATAGTTGGCACAATCCCATGATCCCAGTGGTCTGTAGCACAGACCCTGGTACTGCCAAACTGCCTTTCCCGGGGTTTCACTGCAGCTGCTGCCAACCCCTCAGACAGGCTTCTGCCCTCCTGGGGTCCAGCCAGGCCTGCCCCAGGATGGCAGAACAAAGGACTTCCTCTGAGAGAGGGTGTTACATTCTCTCCCTTTGGAAAATGGTGTGAAGGCAGAGGAGGAGTAGCCTCCCCCAGCCTCTTGAAATGCTTTCATGGGCACGCATGGTGCCCATTTCTGCATATGCCAGTCTACACCGGTTCAGGGACCCCTTAGCCCTGCTCTGGCGCTAAACTGGACAAAGGAAAGGGGAGTGACCACTCCCCTGACCTGTACCTCCCCTGGGAGGTGCCCAGAGCTCCACCAGTGTGCTCCAGACCTCTGCCATCTTGGAAACAGAGGTGCTGCTGGCACACTGGACTGCTCTGAGTGGCCAGTGCCATCAGGTGACGTCAGAGACTCCTTCTGATAGGCTCCTTCAGGTGTTGCTAGCCTATCCTCTCTCCTAGGTAGCCAAACCCTCTTTTCTGGCTATTTAGGGTCTCTGTCTCTTGGGATTCCTTAGATAACGAATGCAAGAGCTCATCTGAGTTCCTCTGCATCTCTCTCTTCACCTTCTGCCAAGGAATCGACTGCTGACCGCGCTGGAAGCCTGCAAAACTGCAACATAGTAGCAAAGACGACTACTGCAACTCTGTAACGCTGATCCTGCCGCCTTCTCGACTGTTTTCCTGGTGGTGCATGCTGTGGGGGTAGTCTGCCTCCTCTCTGCACTAGAAGCTCCGAAGAAATCTCCTGTGGGTTGACGGAATCGTCCCCCTGCAACCGCAGGCACCAAAGAACTGCATCACCGGTCCCCTGGGTCTCCTCTCAGCACGACGAGCGAGGTCCCTTGAATCCAGCAACTCTGTCCAAGTGACTCCCACAGTCCAGTGACTCTTCAGTCCAAGTTTGGTGGAGGTAGGTCCTTGCCTCCCCACGCCAGACTGCATTGCTGGGAACAGCGACTTTTGCAGCTACTCCGGCCTCCGTGCACTTCTGGTGGAAATCCTTTGTGCACAGTCCAGCCTGGTTCCACGGCACGCTAACCTGCATTGTACGACCTCCTAAGTTGTTCTCCGGCGACGTGGGACTCCTTTGTGCGACTTCGGGTGAGCACCGTTTCACACATCCTTGTAGTGCCTGTTTCTGGCACTTCTGCGGGTGCTGCCTGCTGCTGAGAGGACTCTTTGTCTTTCTCGACGCCCCCTCTGTCCCCTGACGCAATTGGCAATATCCTGGTCCTTCCTGAGCCACAGCAGCATCCAAAAACACTAACTGCACAATTTGCAGCTAGCAAGGCTTGTTGGTGGTCTTTCGGCGGGAAAACACTTTTGCACGACTCTTCACGGCGTGAAGGATCCGTCCTCCAAAGGGGAAGTCTCTAGCCCTTGTCGTTCCTGCAGAAACCTAAGCTTCTACTGCCCAGTAGCAGCTTCTTTGCACCCACAGCTGGCATTTCCTGGGCATCTGCCCATCTCCGACTTGCTTGTGACTTTTGGACTTGGTCCCCTTGTTCCACAGGTACCCTCGACTGGAAATCCATCGTTGTTGCATTGCTGGTTTGTGTCTTTCCTGCAGAATTCCCCTATCACGACTTCTATGTCCTTTGGGGAACTTTAGTGCACTTTGCACTCACTTTTCAGGGTCTTGGGGTGGGCTATTTTTCTAACCCTTACTGTTTTCTAATAGTCCCAGCGACCCTCTACAAGGTCACATAGGTTTGGGGTCCATTCGTGGTTCGCATTCCACTTTTGGAGTATATGGTTTGTGTTGCCCCTATCCCTCTGTGTCCCCATTGCATCCTATTGTAACTATACATTGTTTGCACTGTTTTCTAATACTATTACTGCATATTTTGGTATTGTGTACATATATCTTGTGTATATTTGCTATCCTCATACTGAGGGTACTCACTGAGATACTTTTGGCATATGGTCATAAAAATAAAGTACCTTTATTTTTAGTATATCTGTGTATTGTGTTTTCTTATGATATTGTGCATATGACACTAGTGGTACTGTAGGAGCTTCACTCGTCTCCTAGTTCAGCCTAAGCTGCTCTGCTAAGCTACCATTATCTATCAGCCTATGCTGCTAGACACCCTATACACTAATAAGGGATAACTGGGCCTGGTGCAAGGTGTAAGTACCCCTTGGTACTCACTACAAGCCAGTCCAGCCTCCTACATTGGTTGTGCAGTGGTGGGATCAGTGCTTTGAGACTACTTACCACTCTTGTCATTGTACTTTTCATAAGAGAAAAATATACAAAACAAGTTCAATGTATGTACACCTAACGAAAAAGTTTTGCATTTCTTTTCTCACTTCTTTTCTAAAGTGCTGAAAAGTACTTCTAAACTTTCAAAAAGTTCTTAAAAAGTTTTAAAAGTTTTTTTTTTGTCTTTCTAAAAGTTCTGAAAAGTTTTTTCTCTTTTTCTATCACTTAAACTCTTTCTAAAAATGTCTGGCACAGGCCAAACTATTGATCTGTCCAAACTTGCATATGACCACCTTAGCTGGAAAGGAGCAAGGAGTCTCTGTGTAGAAAGAGGTTTGAGTGTAGGGAAGAATCCTTCCTTGGAATTACTGCTTAACATGCTTAGAGAACAAGATAAGGCCAAAAGGGCCCCATCTGTTGAAAAAGTAGCTAATGGTTCCCAATCTGATCCAGGGACACCCCTAGGAAAAGATTCAGGAAAGAAACTTCAGAGCCTGCCCATCACTAGACAGTCTAGCACAGTTGGTACTGATGTTGAGTCACACCATACAGATAGTGTTGTCTCACATCATAGCAAGAGCTTTCATTCTCACCACAGTAGAAGTGATGTTTCTGTTAACCAAGCTGTTAGGGTGCCTTCTGTAAGGGATAGGTCTCCTTCTGTCCATTCTCACCATACTTCTGTTTCAAGGCATGTCGCTCCCACCAACCCTGATGACAGATTGTTAGAAAGGGAGCTCAATAGATTGAGAGTGGAACAAACCAGACTGAAGCTCAAGAAGCAACAGCTGGATTTCGATAGACAGACTTTAGAAGTAGAGAAGGAGAGACAGAAACTGGGTTTAGAAACCCATGGTGGCAGAAGCAGTATTCCCCATAGTCATCCTGCAAAAGAGCATGATTCCAGGAATCTGCACAAGATAGTTCCCCCTTATAAGGAGGGGGATGACATTAACAAGTGGTTTGCTGCACTTGAGAGGGCCTGTGCTGTACAGGATGTCCCTCAAAAGCAGTGGGCTGCTATCCTATGGCTATCATTTAGTGGAAAAGGTAGGGATAGGCTCCTTACTGTGAAAGAAAGTGAAGCCAATGATTACAAAGTTCTTAAGAATGCACTCCTGGATGGTTATGGCTTAACCACTGAACAATACAGGATAAAGTTCAGAGAGACCAAAAAGGAGTCTTCACAAGACTGGGTTGATTTCATTGACCATTCAGTGAAGGCCTTAGAGGGGTGGTTACATGGCAGTAAAGTTACTGATTATGACAGCCTGTATAACTTGATCCTGAGAGAGCATATTCTTAATAATTGTGTGTCTGATTTGTTGCACCAGTACTTGGTGGACTCTGATCTGACCTCTCCCCAAGAATTGGGAAAGAAGGCAGACAAATGGGTCAGAACAAGGGTGAACAGAAAAGTTCATACAGGGGGTGACAAAGAGAACAATAAGAAGAAAGATGGTGAAAAATCTCAAGATAAGCATGGGGATAAGGGTAAAACCAAAGATCCCACTTCAAATCTTAAACACTCTTCAGGGGGTGGGGATAAAACAAATTCTTCCTCTTCTTCTCAACCTACACAATTTAAAAAGCCTTGGTGCTTTGTGTGTAAAAACAGAGGCCATAGGCCAGGGTATAAGTCCTGTCCAGGTAAACCCCCTGAGCCTACCACCACTAATACATCAAGCTCTAGCGCCCCTAGCAGTAGTGGTACTAGTGGTGGGACTGCTGGCAACAGTCAAGTTAAGGGTGTAGTTGGGTTCACTTATGGGTCCATGATAGAAACTGGGGTAGTCAGTCCCAAGACAGTTTCTGTCACACCTAGTGGCATTGGCCTTGCCACACTGGCTGCTTGTCTTCTTACAATGGATAAGTACAGGCAGACAGTTTCAATAAATGGTGTTGAGGCCTTGGCCTACAGGGACACAGGTGCCAGTATCACTTTGGTGACTGAAAACCTAGTGGCTCCTGAACAACACATTATTGGACAACAGTATAAAATTATTGATGTCCATAACTCCACTAAGTTTCTTCCCTTAGCTATAATTCAGTTTAGTTGGGGTGGAGTTACTGGCCCTAAGCAGGTGGTAGTATCACCTAGCTTACCTGTAGACTGTCTCTTAGGTAATGACCTAGAGGCCTCAGGTTGGGCTGATGTAGAGTTTTATGCCCATGCAGCCATTCTGGGCATCCCAGAGGAATTGTTCCATCTCATTTCTACTGAAATGAAAAAGCAAAGGAGAGAAGGCCTGAAAACTCAGGATCCCTCTCCATCAACAGGTAAAAAGGGTATCACAGTATCCCCTAACCACCCTGCCATTCAGGATACCATTCCTGTGGTGGGAGAAATCTCTCCTGGGGTGGCACCTGTTCCAAGGGAAGCATCAGCTGGCAAAGCTGTACTCCCTGAGGTAGAAGTACCTCTCTGTGGGATAATTAACATTGGTGAGAAAAAGAGCACCATTTTAGTTAACATGGAGCATCCCTCCAACCCTTCCAGAGAAACTTTAGTGCAGAAACTCTGCACTGCCTCACAACACTTAAGACAGCAGCCCTGCCCTAGTGTGGAGCTCATAGGACAGCATCCCTGCCCTGCTCCAACTCAAGAGAAACAGCATCCCTGTTCTCTCTTCCAGCCATATGGACAAAGTTTTTGCCCAGCCATGGCTTTTCTGAGACAGCATCCCTGTCTGGCATTTCCATCACTACAAATAGGTTCAGTGGACAATTCCCACTGCTCTAAACTAAAACTTACTGATAGAAACTCTGAAAATACATCTTCACATTGTTGCTTAGCTAAAAAACTTCAAACAGGGTGGTTTACATCCCCACAGGGAAGTAACCATATAGTGGATGATAAAGGGAGTAACCAGTCTATTGCAGAGCTACTCTCTACTTATCACCACTTAGACAATAAAGTCTCAACTGGCCAAGGTTAGCCTTATTGTCCTTCGTTTGGGGGGGGGGTGTGAGAAAGTAGCCTCTTTCTAGCCTTGTTACCCCCACTTTTGGCCTGTTTGTGAGTGTATGTCAGGGTGTTTTCACTGTCTCACTGGTAACCTGCTAGCCAGGGCCCAGTGCTCATAGTGAAAACCCTATGTTTTCAGTATGTTTGTTATGTGTCACTGGGACCCTGCTAGTCAGGACCCCAGTGCTCATAAGTTTGTGACCTATAGGTGTGTGTTCCCTTTGTGATGCCTAACTGTCTCACTGAGGCTCTGCTAACCAGAACCTCAGTGGTTATGCTCTCTCTTTACAAATTGTCACTAACAGGCTAGTGACCAATTTTACCAATTTACATTGGCTTACTGGAACACCCTTATAATTCCCTAGTATATGGTACTGAGGTACCCAGGGTATTGGGGTTCCAGGAGATCCCTATGGGCTGCAGCATTTCTTTTGCCACCCATAGGGAGCTCTGACAATTCTTACACAGGCCTGCCACTGCAGCCTGAGTGAAATAACGTCCACGTTATTTCACAGCCATTTTACACTGCACTTAAGTAACTTATAAGTCACCTATATGTCTAACCTTTACCTGGTAAAGGTTGGGTGCTAAGTTACTTAGTGTGTGGGCACCCTGGCACTAGCCAAGGTGCCCCCACATTGTTCGGGCCAATTCCCCGGACTTTGTGAGTGCGGGGACACCATTACACGCGTGCACTACATATAGGTCACTACCTATATGTAGCTTCACAATGGTAATTCCGAATATGGCCATGTAACATGTCTATGATCATGGAATTGCCCTCTCTATGCCATCCTGGCATAGTTGGCACAATCCCATGATCCCAGTGGTCTGTAGCACAGACCTGGTACTGCCAAACTGCCTTTCCCGGGATTTCACTGCAGCTGCTGCCAACCCCTCAGACAGGCTTCTGCCCTCCTGGGGTACAGCCAGGACTGGCCCAGGATGGCAGAACAAAGGACTTCCTCTGAGAGAGGGTGTTACACCCTCTCCCTTTGGAAAATGGTGTGAAGGCAGGGGAGGAGTAGCCTCCCCCAGCCTCTGGAAATGCTTTCATGGGCACACATGGTGCCCATTTCTGCATAAGCCACTCTACACCGGTTCAGGGACCCCTTAGCCCTGCTCTGGCGCGAAACTGGACAAAGGAAAGGGGAGTGACCACTCCCCTGACCTGTACCTCCCCTGGGAGGTGCCCAGAGCTCCTCCAGTGTGCTCCAGACCTCTGCCATCTTGGAAACAGAGGTGCTGCTGGCACACTGGACTGCTCTGAGTGGCCAGTGCCATCAGGTGACGTCAGAGACTCCTTCTGATAGGCTCCTTCAGGTGTTGCTAGCCTATCCTCTCTCCTAGGTAGCCAAACCCTCTTTTCTGGCTATTTAGGGTCTCTGTCTCTTGGGATTCCTTAGATAACGAATGCAAGAGCTCATCTGAGTTACTCTGCATCTCTCGCTTCACCTTCTGCCAAGGAATCGACTGCTGACCGCGCTGGAAGCCTGCAAAACTGCAACATAGTAGCAAAGACGATTACTGCAACTCTGTAACGCTGATCCTGACGCCTTCTCGACTGTTTTCCTGGTGGTGCATGCTGTGGGGGTAGTCTGCCTCCTCTCTGCACTAGAAGCTCCGAAGAAATCTCCTGTGGGTCGACGGAATCGTCCCCCTGCAACCGCAGGCACCAAAGAACTGCATCACCGGTCCCCTGGGTCTCCTCTCAGCACGACGAGCGAGGTCCCTTGAATCCAGCAACTCTGTCTAAGTGACTACCACAGTCCAGTGACTCTTCAGTCCAAGTTTGGTGGAGGTAGGTCCTTGCCTCCCCACGCCAGACTGCATTGCTGGGAACCGCGACTTTTGCAGCTACTCCGGCCTCCGTGCACTTCCGGCGGAAATCCTTTGTGCACAGTCCAGCCTGGTTCCACGGCACTCTAACCTGCATTGCACGACCTCCTAAGTTGTTCTCCGGCGACGTGGGACTCCTTCGGGTGAGCACCGTTTCATGCATCCTTGTAGTGCCTGTTTCTGGCACTTCTGCGGGTGCTGCCTGCTGCTGCGAGGGCTCCTTGTCTTGCTCGATACCCCCTCTGTCCCCTGACGCAATTGGCGACATCCTGGTCCCTCCTGGGCCACAGCAGCATCCAAAAACACTAACCACATGATTTGCAGCTAGCAAGGCTTGTTGGCGGTCTTTCGGCGGGAAAACACTTCTGCACAACTCTCCACGGCGTGAAGGATCTGTCCTCCAAAGGGGAAGTCTCTAGTCCTTGTCGTTCCTGCAGAAACCTAAGCTTCTACTGCCCAGTAGCAGCTTCTTTGCACCCACAGCTGGCATTTCCTGGGCATCTGCCCATCTCCGACTTGCTTGTGACTTTTGGACTTGGTCCCCTTGTTCCACAGGTACCCTCGACTGGAAATCCATTGTTGTTGCATTGCTGGTTTGTGTCTTTCCTGCAGAATTTCCCTATCACGACTTCTATGTCCTTTGGGGAACTTTAGTGCACTTTGCACTCTCTTTTCAGGGTCTTGGGGTGGGCTATTTTTCTAACCCTTACTATTTTCTAATAGTCCCAGCGACCCTTTACAAGGTCACATAGGTTTGGGGTCCATTCGTGGTTCGCATTCCACTTTTGGAGTATATGGTTTCTGTTGCCCCTATCCCTATGTGTCCCCATTGCATCCTATTGTAACTATACATTGTTTGCACTGTTTTCTAATACTATTACTGCATATTTTGGTATTGTGTACATATAACTTGTGTATATTTGCTATCCTCATACTGAGGGTACTCACTGAGATACTTTTGGCATATGGTCATAAAAATAAAGTACCTTCATTTTTAGTATATCTGTGTATTGTGTTTTCTTATGATATTGTGCATATGACACTAGTGGTACTGTAGGAGCTTCACTCGTCTCCTAGTTCAGCCTAAGCTGCTCTGCTAAGCTACCATTACCTATCAGCCTATGCTGCTAGACACCCTATACACTAATAAGGGATAACTGGGCCTGGTGCAAGGTGTAAGTACCCCTTGGTACTCATTACAAGCCAGTACAGCCTCCTACAAAGATTGATGGGCACTTCTTTCAGTAGTATAAGTGGGATACAGTCATATCAAGATGATGTTAATCCATGCTACTTGCAGAGCAACACAGTGATGTATTGAAGAAGGTGTTAGAACATTTAAAGGAAAGTTGAATGACATTCAAAAAAGAGAACTTCATTGTTTTGACCAATTCAGTGGTATATGTGGTGCGTTTAGTCTTGTTCAATAGTTTTAAATCTAAACATGAATTCGTAATAAAATCAATCAATCAATCCTCCACCAGATGATAAGAATGCATGCCTATCTTTATTAGGAACAAGGGAATATTATTCATGTTTTATGTGTTAGTGTGCCAGTGTATTTGAACCTTTAAGTAACATGTTGAAGAAAGGGCTAACATTTGAATGGATAAGTAAAAAGGACAGAGCATTTGATTGTCTATAATGTAATTAGCAATTCCCTATCACCACAATCATTTGTATCTGGGGTAAGATGTACAATGACAGTGGATGCCAGGCAATTGGAATTGATGGTGTATTATATCAAATGGTAGCTGGTAAGGAGAACACTGGAATCTCTTCTGAAAGCATTATGAGACCCAGAAAAACATTATAACACAATTGAAACGGAAGCTCTGGCTTGCTCCAGGACAGTAATAAAAGTCATATTTTTGGGGCACTTCATAGATCATAAACCATTAATTTATGTAATTGACAGAAATGGTGTGGGAAAAGCATTATCAAGGTTGGTTTGACTGTGCTTGATGCTACAGGAGAATGACTTTACTATTAAGCTTATTGTGGGAGGTAAGAACATAAGGGAAGATTATCTTTCTCATCGACCTTGCAAGCCATGTTAATATGGGGGCACCATGACATATTTGCTGAAAGTTTGATGCCCGAATAGTCGAACGAGTCAACACTCTCTAGAGCCTTATCCCCTAACAATAAGCTGCCCTTGGACTTTTTGTGGTTACTGGACACCATGAATTTCATTTTGGCAGAATCTATTTTGAGGCAGTGGTCCTGGCAAAAAAACACCAAATTTATCCAGAAGTTTTTGCAGACCACTCGAGGTTTTTGAAAATAAAGGAGTGTGGTCAGCAAATAACAATGTAGGGGTTCTGGTAGTAGCTATAGTGAAAGCATCCGCAGAGCATTTAGATAAATAACCTCTCAGCCATTTAGATGTAAGGAGAAGAGGGTAGGGGCCAATACGCACTCTTCCCTGACACCTTTCACACTGGTATCTTATCGGTCAGCTAGCCCTGTACTCCCCATTTGACCCGAGCAAAAATTTTGTCATGCAGCCTAATCAGTAAAGATAAATTGCATTAAGGCATATCCATCTACTTCAACCTGCCACAACCTCATTCACATGACTAGGTCAAAAGCGGATTTTAAATCGATTAAGCTGATGGGCTTATAATTAGCTGGGAAATACTTATCCCCCTTTTTGTGTACTGGAATAACCTCAGCTTCTTGCCACGATTCAGGATTGGAAGTGCCCAACTGTTGGAAAGTGGATTATTGCTAAGGGCAGGCAAGTACCTCCACTTAGCAATAGGCCACTAACCTCCACTTAGGTCCAGTTAGGTCTCAATAACTTAAACGCAGCTCATCCCTTGGTACCTTGGCAACGAGAGGCAAAGCTTAACTTAGGAGGCAAGTGTGTAAAGCATTTAAAAAAATCACAAAAAAGTAAATAAGTAAAACACAAAACACAATAAAAATCCAAACACCCATTTTTAAAATTGATTATATTTGTATCTTTAAAATGACACAAAAATGAATTAAATCAGATAAGGAGAATCAATCAATCAGTGCTTTTATAGCGCAACTACTCACCTGTTAGGGTCTCAAGGCGCTGGGGGGGGGGGTGTAGCATTTACCGGTGATGTGGTTTTTGAAAAAAGCCATGTCTTCAGTTCCTTTGTGAAGCTGAGGAGGGAGGTGGTATGTCTGATGTGGCCATGGAAGGCATTTCTGGCTGTGGCTACGAGATAGGAAAAGGAACGTCCTTCTGTTCTGGTTTTCCTGATGTGGGGTACTTCTGCGAGAGAGAGCTGGGCTGAGCATAGGGTCCTGTGGGGTGCGTGGCGGTTGAGTCACTGTTCATGGTGGACTGGTCTGGTGTTGTGGAGGGCTTTGTGTGCGTGGGTGAGGATCTTGAAGGTGAATCTTTTCTCTATGGGAAGCCAGTGCAGTATACGCAGGTGTTGTGAGATGTGGCAGTGTCGAGGTAGGTCGAGGACCAGTCTGACGGCGGCGTTCCGGATGTTTTGTAGTTTGCGAATGAGTTTCTTGTTGATTCCGGCATAGAGTGCGTTGCCGTAGTCCAGTCTGCTGGTGATGCAGGCGTGTATGAAGGTATTTCTTTGTTCAAGGAGGATCCACTTGAAGGACTAGCGTAGGAGGCGGAGGGTGCGGAAGCAGGTGGAGGTGACTGAGTTGATTTGATGGGTCATGCTGAGGTTGGAGTCCAGGATGGTACATAATTCTGTGATTCAGGTTCCTGTGGGGTGACGCCAGTGGCGACCAACTTCTAGAAGCGCAAATGATTCTTAGAGGAATGTGCTTCTGCTATATCTTTCCATCTATTATCATCCCATTCCTTCTTAGCAATCAGCCTACTAAGCTAACATTCCTTCCTGGCAGGTGACATCAGACATAAGTTTTTCTTCTTAATAGCCTGACCAGGGTATGCCTTACATCCTACATTCCCTCTTAAACCATCTATTGTTTTTCAGGGGAGGCTTCTTCATGGTAATAGGGGGGATTAGAAAATAAGCAGCTATATCCTAAAAGAACACCCTATTTCCATTACTTTCAGAAATCATGGTCAGTGTCACCTTTAGATTTTCCCTGAGATGTAAGAGAGATTTTAAGTCGGTGCCTATCAGATGTGTGTGAGACCATGCCAGTGCTGGTTAATCTTAGAGGGTCAACTAAATGCTTATCAAACAATGTATGAAACTTAAGGCACAAAAGGTTGTGATCACTCCCCACTCTTTCCCGTACTACTATATCAACAACGCGGGCCGCAATCTTAGATCATCCAAGATATAATCAATACAGCTTTTAAAAGCATGGTTATTGAAAATGTATGACCTTATGATCTGATTTTGTAAGGCCGTTAGTGGCCTTACCCTCAGTTCTATGGTAAGTGCTTTTAGTTGCAGGGCGGCCTGCATCCAACTTTTAATTGGGGCAAGCTCCAACAAAGGGATGCCCCATGCTTCATCCTTCTCTGTAGTAATTTCTATGTCCTTCATATCAAGAGGCTCAATTGTATTGTTGAAATCCCCAGCGAGGATCAGACTGAACATCATCTATAAATGCTTCAAGAGACTGAATAGTCTCAGAAGCACGGTCATATTTGACCTCACATGTATAAACATTAAAGAGCATCATGTTAGTGTTCCTACTTACTTCAATACCTAATATATCAGGGCAATGAACTGCTATGGGTGAATTTTACAATTCAACAAAGACTTCACTCAAATTGTTAGCCCAACCATTGGCCTTCCAGACTTACTCAGTGTAGCGGGAATTTGATAAGATAAGTGCCCCACTTTATACAAGGGATCAACAGCCCTCTTTAACTTCTAGGTGGTCATTACAACATTGGCGGTAAAAGCTGATTACCGCTGTGCAGAAGCTCGCAAACACACCGCCGCGGCCGCAGAATTTCGTCACAGCTCTTTTGACCCACAGCACGGAATCCGCCAAAATTCAGATACCCACACAAGTCCGCCACACCAAAGGTCAGAGATAAACTGGCAAAAACAAAACCTCCACCGTCACGCCAACAGAAATACGCCCACACTATCACGACACACGAATCCACGCAGTGGTCTTTCAACCGCGGTATTCCATTGGCGGTACACACCGCTGCGCTCAAAATACACACACTTTTACAAAACACAGCCACATTGGACAATTCGAAATACACACACCTGATACACATACACACACCACTCCCACACACCCAATACAATATAAAACACACACCCACATCACCCATAAACCCCTACGACCAGAATCACAGAGAGAAGGCCAGAGAGAGACACCACCATCAACAATACTGGCATCCACAGGCACACAACACCATCACCCACATAACTTCCACACACCTCACACAACACCCCACTACATATCAGCACACTTATCACCACACACACCACCCCACACATCACCCACACCACCCCATGGCACGGCAAAGACACCCCAGGTCCTCGGAGGACGAGCTCAGGGTCATGGTGGAGGAAATCGTCCGGGTAGAGCCACAGCTATTCGAATCACAGGTGCAGCAGACATCCATTGCAAGGAAGATGAAGCTATGGCGAAGAATAGTGCGACAGCACCCAAGGAATCGGGAGGACATCAGGAAGAAGTGGAACGACTTACGGGGGAAGGTGCGTTCCGTGGTCTCAAGACACCACCTTGCGGTACAGCGGACTGGCTGCGGACCCCCACCTCCTCCCCCACAACTAACAACATGGGAGGAGCAGGTCTTGGCGATGCTGCATCCTGAGGGCCTCGGAGGAGTAGCAGGAGGAATGGACTCTGGTAAGTAAAAGCTTAACTATTACATCCCACACCCTACCTGCATGCCATCACATACCCCCACCCTCACCCTCACCTCCATCACTTCAACTACTCACAAATGTCCCAATATCACAAACCACACATCCCAACACCAAGCCCTGCATGCAACAACAAAGCATGGACACCCATCACTAAAGCATGTCCACTGCACATACCCATCCACCCGCCTAAACCATCATCACACAAGGTCCCACACAGGAATGCAAGCACTGGGGTACACGGTCACCCACCCATTGCACATCATGCCACACACAGATGTAATAAACATCCTTTTATTCCTCTGCAGGACCCCTACCCAACGTCACCGGACAGGAGGGTCCACACATGTCCACACCAACAACAGAAGAGGACCACAGTGATGACAGCACCTCTGTCCAACTGGATCTAGATGACCAGCCCGGCTCATCGGGGACCTCGGGACAGTCGGTTCCCATCACACAGTCACAGGTCACTACAGAGCTTCCCCCCTCTGGAAACACCAGCACAGCACACACCCAGCGGGCCCATACCTCCGTCCCCAGGACACGTCAATCAGCAGTGTGTCCACCACTACAGGGAACCCAGGCTAACCCACCACCCCAACAACAACAGGGACCTGGGGGCAGTGGCAGTGGGCACACAGTCCAGGCGACGGAGGCACAGGAACACAGGGGAACTGGGAGGACTGCTGTGAGACAGGGGGAGGACAGGCCAAGGGAACCCACTCTCTACGAGGCCCCCTCCATCATCATGGGAGCCTACCACCACTCCCAGGAGACGATGGCAACGGTACTGGCCAAGTTTCAGGAGACCCAGCGCCTGCAGGAGGAACAGTATTTGGGCTTCAGGGAGGAACTCAGAGCCATCAATTCCACCCTGGGCACAATCGTATAGGTGCTGAAGGAAGTACTCAAAACAAGGAGGGACACTGTGGCACTACAAGGGGCCCATGACACTAGCCTGGACGATGAACTGCCCACCACCTCCACTGGCGCTAGTGGACAGGAGGCACCGCTACAGGACCACCACACCAGCACCCCACCCCCTGCAGAGGGAGAACCACCCCGCAAACGGTCCCTGAGATCCAGGACAAAGACAGAGAACGATGCCAAGACCCCCGCAAAGAAATGAGACCACCCTGAATGTCAACCTTCTGTTCCACTTTGTCACCCTGTCCATCCTTAAACTGCCCTAGCCCCTTTGGACTACGCACCTGTGAGACTAATAGCTTGGACTCTGCCATGGACATTTCTCCACCATCCCTCCTCACCATTTTACAACCCCCTCCAATATTGAGCACTTAAATAAACACCCTTAAAGCACAAAACAATCTGGAGTCTGTCTGTGATTTTGAATTAGTGTATTAGCAATTACAGTGACTAAATGCTCTTTCAATTGTAATGTCAACATACCCATGTCACACAGCTGTAGTCCATGAGGAATCAAAGCAGATCTGTGAAATCGTAAGGGAAAGTGACAACTCAGTGACCATGCACTGGGTGAAAGCAACAGACAGGAGAGAGGTAGTAATGTTAAAGTACATGTAGTAGGCAGGTTTGTATTCTTACCTGTGTTTCACTGGAAATATTGCTCGATCACTGAGTCCCTGTTGTCCATGTCTTCTTCTTCTGCTTCCTCGTCTTCACTGTCCACAGGCTCCACAGTTGCAACAACACCGCCATCTGGACCATCCTCCTGGAGAAAAGGCACCTGTCATTGCAAAGCTAAGTTGTGAAGCATACAGCAGGCCACGATGATCTGGCACTCCTTCTTTGGTGAGTAGAATAGGGAACCACCTGTCATATGGAGGCACCGGAACCTGGCCTTCAGGAGGCCGAAGGTCCGCTCGATTATCCGCCGTGTACGCCCATGGGCCTCATTGAAGCGTTCCTCTGCCCTTGTCCTGGGATTCCTTACTGGGGTTAGTAGCCATGACAGGTTGGGGTAACCAGAGTCACCTGCAAATGGCGAGGGACAACTGTTAGACACATACTAACCTGTAGGGAAATCCCCAGACCCAGACAACCATTCCCACTGTCTTGCTTCCAGGTGCTCACCTACTATCCTCACACGGTGCCTCTGGAGTTGACCCATCACATAAGGGAAGCTGCTATTCCGCAGGATGTAGGCGTCATGCACTGAGCCAGGGAACTTGGCATTCAGATGGGAGATGTATTGGTCTGCCAAACATACCATCTGTACATTCATCGAATGGTAACTCTTCCGGTTTCTGTACACCTGTTCACTCCTGCGGGGGGGACCAAAGCCACATGGGCCCCATCAATGGCACCTATGATGTTGGGGATATGTCCCAGGGCATAGAAATCACCTTTAACTGTAGGCAAATCCTCCACCTGAGGGAAAACGATGTAGCTCCGCATGTGTTTCCGAAGGGCAGACAACAGTCTGGACAACACGTTGGAAAACATAGGCTGGAACATCCCTGATGCTATGGCCACTGTGGTTTGAAATGACCCACTTGCCAGGAAATGGAGCACTGACAGCACCTGCACTTGAGGGGGGATTCCTTTGGGATGGCGGATAGCTGACATCAGGTCTGGCTCCAGCTGGGTACACAGTTCCTGGATTGTGGCACGGTCAAGCCTGTAGGTGATGATCACATGTCTTTCCTCCATTGTCGATAGGTCCACTAACGGTCGGTACACCAGAGGATGCCGCCATCTCCTCACATGTCCCAGCGGACAGTGCCTATGAAGAACAACAGTGAGCACAGAGTCAACCAACTCAGAGGTACATACCCACACCTTACACAGAACACGAATCATAATCCAAAATGTGTCCTGTATGTGTGTTGAGGCTAGGCCTAGGTATGTGTGACGCAGTTAAATATTAAGCCATGTGGGCCCCTGAAATGGTGAGTGCCTGACCTCTAAAGTGGGACAATGGGATGTGAGGTAACTGCGCTGGCATTGTACACCGTCGCGGAAGGCGGTTGAAGACCGCAGCGCAATTCTGCATTGGTTAACATTGTACCCTATGGGTCCCAGGAGCCAATGATGATGTACGACGGCAGTGACGGTACGCACCGCCGCGGACGTGACCACCATTTTCTATCTGTTCAATCACTCGATACCTGCTCTTCGACAGGAGAGGACCTACAGTACAAGTGCTGCTGTGACCTCGGTCTGGAAGAGACAATGGCTCGAGTGTCTGGGGAAAGGGCCCCTGCCTTCACATCGAAGGAGTTGGAGAAACTTGTGGATGGGGTTCTCCCCCAGTACACGCTACTCTACGGTCCTCCAGACAAACAGGTAAGTACACTGGGAGCATGCTGCATGGGCTATGCCTGTGTGGAGTGGGGTGGATGCAAAAAGGGGGGGGAGATTGCGGCGTGCATGAAACAATGGTGAGTGCATGTGCCACATGGCAAGGGTAGGGATGGGGGCCAATGACTGTGACGGTGCAGTTGGTAATAACCTTTCCTTTCCCCCTGTACAATTCATGTAGGTCAGCGCCCACTAGAAAAAAGATATTTGGCGTGCCATCGCCAAGGACGTCCGGACCTGGGGGTCTACCACAGACGGAGCACCCACTGCCGGAAAAGATGGGAGGACATTCGCCGCTGGAGCAAGTAGATGGCGGAGGCACAGCTGGAGATGGCCTCCCAACGTGGGAGGGGTGCCCGTCGCACCATGACCCCCCTGATTTTCAGGATCCTCCTCAGGTCCCTCACTGTTGGGCAGTTTACCATTTTGAATGCCATCCAGGGTGTAGAAATGCAGTTGCAACAAACAAATGCATTCCTGGAGGGCATTCATTCTGGTCAGGTGACCCTTCAGCTAGCTTTTCAGACTCTGGCCTCAGCACTGATGGCAGCCATTGTCCCCATCTCTAGCCTCCCCCCTCCAACTTCCTCCACACAGACCCATTCCCCTGTACCCCAGCCTATTCCAAGAACACCTACAGACCAGCATTCACACACGTCAACACACAAGGGAAGCTCTGGCAAACATAAGCACCACACATCCCACAGGCACTCACACAAACATCACACACATGCAGACACTCCAACATCCACTGCCTCCACTGTGTCCCCTTCCTCCTCGTCTCCCTCCTCCCTCTCAGTCTCGTCTACACTCACACCTGCATGCACTACACCTACAGCCACTACTGCCATCCCCAGCACACCCAACAACACACCCCGCTCACGTGCAGTCACCACCCCCACTACCATTCACACGTCCCCTATGTCCTCTCCCAGTGTGTCTGTGACGCCACCTCCCAAGATACTCAAATGCAGGCCCACACCCACCCAACAGCCATCCACCTCACGACAGCCTCCAGGGCATGCACCTTCACCCAAAGTCAGCAAACAAACACCTCCTACAACCACAACCTCTTCCTCCACTCCCAACCCCCTCCAGCTACCCGTCCCAGTGTCTCCCAAAAACTTTTCCTGTCCAACCTTGACCTCTTTCCCACACCTCCCCCACCGCGTCCGTCTCCTAGGTCCAGAACTAGCACCTCCGCCACAACATCTCTGGGACCAGTGGTGCCTGTAGTCACCGGAATCTGGAGTGCACCGGCCACCAGGGCAGCCAGTGTGGCACAGAGCCACAGCACGGACAGTCCCCCACCTGTCAAGCATCAAAAGTTGGCTATTGCCCGGCAGGAGAGGGGGAAGACTCCAGCCACCAAAGCTGGTCCCAGAGGTCCCAGTGGGAGTGTGGAGTCAGCTGTGACACCTTCCAAGGTGGGGAAGGGCCACAGGAAACCAGGAAAGCCTGGGAAGAGCAGCACGGCGGAGGCGACCGCTACCATCCCCGCTGGCCAGGAGGCCACCACCATCAACCCCGCTACGCCGGAGGCCATCCCCATCATCCCCGCTGGGCTAGAAAGGACTGCCAGCACAAGCCCCGCTGGGACAGAGAGGAGCGCCAGCACAAGCCCCGCTGGGCTAGAGAGGACCACCAGCACAAGCCCCGCTGGGACAGAGAGGACCACCAGCACAAGCCCCGCTGGGACAAAGAGGACCGCCAGCAGCTGAGTCACTGCAAAGGAGCCCGCCGCCTCAAGCACCGCTGAACAGGGCACCGCCGCCTCAAGCACTGCTGAACAGGGCACCGCCGCTCCAAGCACTGCTGGCCCATGAACGCCAAGGGCACTGATGCTACTGAGTCCGTCACGAGCAGGATGCAGCACTCTGGGCACCATACCCCCTCCAGAACAAGTGGAGAGATACATCCACTACCTCTGTCCTTAGCAGGATTAAGCACTCTGGGCACCATGCCCCCTCCAGAACCAGTGGAGAGATACATCCACTACATCTGTCCTTAGCAGGATAAAGCACTCTGTGCACCATGCCCCCTGCAGAACCAGTGGAGAGATACATCTACTACCTCTGTCCTTAGCAGGATGCAGCACTCTGTGCACCATGCCCCCTCCAGAACCAGTGGGGAGATACATCGACTACCTCTGTCCTTAGCAGGATGAAGCACTCTGGGCACCATGCCCCCTCCAGAACCAGTGGAGAGATATATCCACTACCTCTGTCCTTAGCAGGGTGAAGCACTCTGGGCACCATGCCCCCTCCAGAACCAGTGGAGAGATACATCCACTACCTCAGTCCTTGGCAGGATGAAGCACTCTGGGCACCATGCCCCCTCCGGAACCAATGAGAGATACATCCACTACCTCTGTCCTTAGCAGGATGAATCACTCTGGGCACCAGTCCCCCTCCAGAACCAGTGGAGAGATACATCCATATCCTCTGTCCTTAGCAGGATGAAGCACTCTGGGCACAAGGCCCCCTCCAGAACCAGTGGAGACTGTCATCCACTTGAGAGACTGTGGCTTTTTCTACTTCCCAGGATTGAACAGTGGGCAACCCACCCACTGTATAGACTTGTGAGACTATGGCTTTGCACTCCCCTGGATTGAACAGTGGGCAACGCACCCACTGTATAGACTTGTGAGACTGTGGCTTTGCACTCCCCAGGATTGAACAGTGGGCAACCCACCCTCTGTATAGACTTGTGAGACTGCGGCTTTGCACTCCCCAGGATTGGACAGTGGGCAACCCACCCACTGTATAGACTTGAGAGACTGAGGCTTTGCACTCCCCAGGATGGAACAGTGGGCATGGGGCCCTCTCGTGGATTTGGCGTTGTGCACTCAACCGGCTGAGGTGCCCCCCCTTTCCCTCCCCCTGAGGTGCCTGTTTTCTTGCTCTCTGATGCCCCTGAAGTGTTCTCCCGTCATGGTCGGGAATCTTGTGTGGGCCTCCCCCATACCGTGTGGGCCCAGTGTTCCACTGACTTCATTGGAGCACTACCTGGATTCATGAGCTTGGTGTATTTTTTATTTATGGTATATATATATATTTTTGCCTACTTGATTTTAATATATTACAATGGTTACACTAATTTTCTTTTGTCTTTGCATTCTTCCGGGGGGGTAAGGGGGTGTAACTATCATGTATAAATAAGTATTTTTGTGTGTGTTGTAGTGGGTGGGGGTGGGGGTGTTGCGTGTTGCATGTGTGTGTCCCTGTTTTTTGCCTCCCCCTCCCTGTTTTTTGCCTCGCCCTCCCCTGTGTCGTAGGTGCAGTACTCACCGTGGTCTTCGCCGCCGGCGTTCGTGCTCTTGGTAGAGGAGCAGGAAGACTATCGCAGGGAAAATTTGGAGTTCCGGCTCCATGGTGTACTGGTTCCTTGTGGGGTGTGTAGAGGTGAGCGTTTTCCCTTCGGAATCCTGTTTCCGCCGTGTTTTTATCCACGGTGAATCCTCCCCGGAAGAGGTGGCGGATTGGTAGGTTTTGATACTGTGGGCGGTACTTTGTCTTCCGCCTGTCTGTTGGCAGTGACTGCCAAGCTGTTTGTCTGTACCGCCATGGCGATCGGAGTGTTAAAGTGGCTGTCTATGTTGGCGGTTTCCCCCACGGTCGTAATTGCAATTTGTTTACCGCCACCCTGTTGGTGGTCTTACCGCCGCTTTAACACCGTCCGCCAGGGTTGTAATGACCACCCTAATGTATAACAGAAAATTAAAGATAACATTGAACAGTCTTGGTACAATAAACACCATGATGAATGAAATAGGACAAAAATGATCAGTGTAAATATAGATGATCTATTTTTTATAAGGAAACCTCAGAAGGTTGTTAAGAGTATTATTAGTAGTGTGGTACTTGTTGTGAAAAGTACACAAAATTCAGTTTTACTTTATGCTAAAGGATTGTGGAACATGCGTAGTGTGATATCATTACATGAGGAACAAACTAAACTTATGAAAAAAAGGTGTGATTCTAATGAGGAGAGTTATGATTGGGTAAGTGATGTTCATATGTCAAAGGATGCAGAAAATAATGGAGTGAATGTACAAAATGTACTTGACAAAAGTATTGACGGTGTTCCTGTGTCGAGGCAAACAGATGAAATGTTAGAACAGACAGGACAAACCTTCTACATTGAAGTTCTTGCATTATTATGTATATATATATATCACTTAAAAAAACCAAAGGTTGCAGGGATATTATAGCTAGGCTCACAGTTTTAACGTATCCCCGCCCCCGCAATGCACAGTATTTTCATCAAAAACTTTACTACAAATATTGAATTGATATTATCAATGATATTATCAAAGATGTCATGAATGCTGTAATTTGTGGGGTAAGTAGCAGTGCATGGCAAGGGAGTGAGTTATAGTTACCTTAGGACACGAGTTATAGTTACTTGAGATAACTCTAACTGTAACGGGTGATTTTCTTTGTACATTTAAAATGTGAGCCTAACTCTAACGTCCTTGTAACTTTTGTTTTTTTGTGAATTTTTAGTTTTTTGGTAAATTCAAGTTCCTAAATATAACATCCTTTTAATTTTTGGTTTGTTCAGTGAATTTGTATGTTTTGTTTTATGTATAGTAATTTTCAGTACTATGCATTAATCCAACCACCGTCGCGCACAGCCTTTGGTTGTAAGTAGTGACGATTGGCTGCAGAAGCCAACCTCATATAAGCATTCAACCTTGCGCCATGCATGGCCTTCTGCCATGTGCGGCAGGCGTTGGCTGCAAGGCCAGTCCTATGGCCAGAACCTGCAGCCAACCCCCTTAACTACCCAACCCCATGCTGCGTACGGCCCATTGGCTTAGTGGGTGTGTCAGTGTCTGTGTGGGTCTTTGAGTGGGTGCGTGAGGGTTTCAGTTAGTCTGTGAGTGGGTGCATGGGTGGAGCTGTCAGTGATTGCATGAGGGCCTGAGTGGGTCTGTGAGTGGGTGCAGGAGTGTCTGAGAGGGTCTGTTAGTGGGTGCATAAGGGTCTGAGTGGGTGTGTAAGTGGGAGTTAGAGAATGTAAATGAGAAATTGAGAGAGAAAGAGAGTGACAGGGACAGAGATAGAGAATTTGTTTAGGATTTGATGAATGAAATACTTACAATGAGGTATTTCAGGACAAACTGAAAAGAAAAATATGTTTGTCAATTAAAAACGTGAGATCGCCTTTCAGTGTGAACCTTTTAAACTTTTGAAGTTTAAAAAATATTAAAACAGGAAAATTACCACTGACACACCTGGAGTAGAACCCTCACCTTTCAGTGTCTGGGTTTGTAACCTTAACCTTTAGGTCATAGGTGACTCCTTACTGTGATGCTCTCTCTCTCTCTTCTCTCTCTCTCTCTTTCTCTCTCTCTCTCTCTCTCTCTCTCTCTCTCTCTCTCTCTCTCTCTCTCTCTCTCTCACTCGCTCTCTCTGTCTCTCTCTCTATCTCTCTCTCTCTCTCTCTCTCTCTCTCTCTCTCTCTCTCTCTCTCTCCACCTCTCTCTCTCTCTATCTCTCTCTCTCTCTCTCTCTCTCTCATCTTTCTTGGCATGTTACCCCCAATTTCTGCCTGTTTGTCAGTGGGTTTTTTCTGTCTCACTGGGATCCAAGTACTCATAGTTTGTGGCCTATATGTGTTGTCAGTGTGCTTGACTGTGTCACTGGAGTTCTGCTAACCAGAACCCCAGTGCTTATGCTCTCTCTGTTTACCAAATTTGTCACTATAGTTTAGTGACTCCATATACCAATTCTGATTGGCACACTGGATCCCCCTTATAAGTCCCTAATATATGGGCTGCAACATTTATTTTGCAACTCATAAGGAGCTCATACAAACACTCCTTAAGGACTGCCACTGCAGCCTGAGTGAAATAGAGCACACACTATTTCACAGACATTTCCACTGCACCAGGTAACTTATAAGTCACCTGTATGCCTAACCTTCAGTTACTGAAGGCTAGGTGCAAAGTTACTATATGTGAGGGCACCCTTGCACTAGCAAAGGTGCCTTCACATTCTCCAGGCCCAAATGTCCAGTCGTCGTGAGTGTGGGGACTCCATTATAAGTGTACACTACATATTTGTCAATACATATATTTAGCTTCACAATGGTAACTCCGACTATGGGCATGTGAGATGTGTAAGATTGTGCAATTGAACCCCCAATCCAAATCTGATATTGGGCGGGCAATTCCATGCACCCTGGGGGCTCCACTATGGACCCCCAGTACTGCCAAACCAGCTCTCTGAAGTTTCCACTGCAGCCCCAGCTGCTGCCACCTCCCAGACAGGTGTTTGCCCTCCTGAGGTTTGAGCAGCTCAATCCCAGGAAGGCAGAACTATGCATTTCCTTTAGGAGAGGGGTGTTACACCCTCTCCCATTGGAAATAGGTGTTACAGACATGGGAGGGGTATCGTCCCAGAGCCTCTGGGAATGCTTTGAATGGAAAAAATGGTGCCCTCCTTGCATATTCCAGTCTACACTGGTTCAGGGACCCCCAGTCCCTGCTCTGATGCAAAACTGGACAAAGGAAAGGGGAGTGACCACTCCCCTGTCCATCACCACACCAGGTGTGGTGCCCAGAGCTCCTCCAGAGTGTCCCTGGCATTAGCCATCTTGGATTCCAAGGTGTGGGGACCCTCTGGAAGCATCTGAGTGGCCAGTGCTAGCAGGTGATGTCAGAGACCCCTCCTGATAGGTGCATACCTGGGTAGGTAGCCAATCCCCCTCTCAGGGCTAGTTAAGGTCTCTTCTCTGGGTGTTTCCTCAGATTCGACCAGGACTCCTCTGCATCCTCTGCTTCAGCTTCTGACTGTCAGATCAACCGCAGACTGATCCAGGAACCGCTGTAACTGCAACAAAGAACCCAGGAAGGCCACTGTGACCTGCAACTTCAGCTCCAGCCAGCAACTGCAACAGTTTCCAGGTTGTGCACACTCTGAGGACTGCCTGTCTTCATTCTGCAGAAGAAGAACCAAAGGAATCTCCCGTGGAGTGATGGAGTCACTTCCCTGCTTCTGCAGGCACCTCTCTGTGACGACGAACTGTGCTCTGGGATTCCTCTCCTGTCGATGAGTGTGATCCCGGGAACACAGGTGGTGGACTGAAGTGATTGTGACTGTCCAGAGGTCCAGCTGTCCAAATTGGGTGGAGGTGCCAGACACTACCCCTGTGCATCATGTCCTCTTGCAGCTCCTTGGGCGTCTGTGCGCTTCTTCCAAAAGTTCTTCATGCACAGCATAGCCCAGGTCTCCAACATTCGATCCTGTGATGCTCAGCTCTCTGAGCTGTTCTCTGGAGGCGTGGGATCCCTCTGTGTAGTGCTGCGACAACCGCACTTTCCAGCTCCTTTGTCCCCCTGTCCTGGGACTCCCGTGGGTGCTGCCTGGTCTTCTGAGGGCTCTCTAAAGGACTGAGAGCCCCCTCTGTCTCCTTAGTCTGGGTTGAGACCCCCAGGTCCCTCCTGGGTCCAGGTAGCTCCTCTTTGATGCAAATAGTGTTCTTCCATAAACAAAGGCTTGTTGGCAGAATCCAGCTATGCAAACAGCCTGCATCCAACAACTCAACGTGGGACATTTCTTGAACCAAGCAGGAACTCACAACTATCTTCTTTGGTGCATTTCTGTACTTTTCTTCCAACCGGAGAATCCACTTTTGCATCTTCTTCCAGGTGGGCAGAGGCTCCTGTTCTTCCTGGACTCTTCATCGACTTCTGGACTTGGTCTCCTCTCTCCACGGGTCTTCTGGTCCTTGAATCTATTGTTAGTTTCTTGCAGTCTTGCTTGGTTCTTGCATAATCCTTCACCATGACTTCTAGTGTGTTCTGAGGAAACTTGCTGTATTTTAACCCTGTTTTCCTGGCCTCTGGGTGGGATACTTTACTTTCCTTTGGTGTTTAATTACACTCCCAGTGCCCCTTCACACAATACACTTGCCTAAGGGGGAGCCCGACTTTCACAATCCACTTTTTTAGTATACGGTTTGTGTTGCCCCACTGTTTGCACTATTCTCTGACTAGGTTCTTTCCTGATTTTGGTTACTGGTGTATATATTGTGTATAATACTTACCTCCAGAAGGAGTATTGCCTCTAAAATATTTTTTGGCCTTTTATCACTAAAATAAACTACCTTTATGTTTTGTAACACTGAGTATTGTCTTTTATTGTGAATAAGTACTGTGTAGCTATAGTGGTATTGTAACAGCTTTGCATGTCTCCTAGTTCAACCTTGGCTGCTCTGCTACAGTTTCCCCTAGACAGCCAAAATGCTAGACAGTGCCTACATTTAACTAATAAGGGATAACTGGACCTGGTATAAGGTGTAAGTACCTTAGGTACCCACTACAATCCAGACCAGCCTCCTACACATTCTCTCTCTCTCTATCTCTCTCTCTCATGCTTTTGCTTGGTGAGAGCTGTCAACTCGTGCTCGCAGAAAGCAAACACTCACCTATGTCCTGGGGGTAGGCACCCCAAGACATAGCAGGAGCTGGCCCGGCAGTCCCAAGGGCCATTATTGGCCCCACAACGGGGCCCCCCTCCAATGAGCATTTCCCTGGGGAGGTGGTTGTCCCTGGACTCACATGTACGAAACAGACCCATTTACTCTTTTATTGTAGCCCTGGGGTGGTGGTGGTCCCCAGGGCTGCCGGTGGGCCACACAGACTCCCAATTGAATTAATTTCAAGCCCCAAGGAGGCGGCACTCCTCATTATTGTGGGTAGGCCAGGCTGCCTCCCACATCCATTCCCATAAAAAAGCCACAGGGAGGTGGTGGTCCCCGGGGCTGTTGGGGACCCCATGGCTGCCAACACTTCCTTGATTAAATGTTGGCAGCTACTCAGGTCTCAGCAGGAGTTCTGGGGGGGTTTACGAACCTTTTGTGTCCCTATATTTAAAAATCTGTTTTTTCCTCAATTAATAAAAAAGCACTGAACGGATCTACAACAAATAACAAAAAGGTAACTTTCTGTACCAAGAGCTACCTTTCTGCCAAATTTGGTGTAATTCCGTCTAGTGGTTCGGGTGCTATCGCTGTTCAAATTCCCTGTGGAAAAATGAATGGGTACCCCCCTATTCTCCGCCCCCACTTGACAAATCACTGTGGAGCATTCCAGATAGCAGCCCATGTGAGAGGTGATTTTTTTGTCAACCGAAGTCAAAGGCATAGGGAATTAAATAATCACTTTTCTCTAACTATAGCTCACCAGCAGCTCGGGGGGGTGTGTTGAGTGTCTGTCTTTGTGACAGAATTGAGACCCCAGTAGTCCACGTAGAGCCTAAGTTCTGGCTTAGAACCGGGTACAACAGCTTTGGGTACCAGCACCACAGGGCTGGACCATGTACTGCTGGACTTTTCAATCACCCCAAGAGCCAGCATCTTGCCAACTTCCTCCTTGATGCTGGCCTTCACCCTGTCTGACAACCTGTAAATTGTGTTCTTTACAAGAGGCTGTCTCCTGTGTCAATATCATGGACACACAAGTGTGTGAGTCCAGAGGTGAGGGTGAACAGGAAGGAGTACTGCTCCAGTAACTTGTAGCAGTCCCCTCACTGGTCTAGGGGCATGGAGTCAGAGAGATTGACACCCTCCAGTGACCCATCACCCTCATTGGCAGAGAGGAGGTTGGGGAGAGGTTAACTCTCCTCTTCTACACCCTCATCTTTCACCAGAAACATGTTGACCTTAGTCCTCTCGAAATGAGGCTCCAGTCGGTTCACATGGAGCCCCCTTAGGGGGTTCCTAGTGGACTGGAGGTCCACTAAGTATGTGGCCTTAGGCACCTTGATCTCAAATGGGCCATTCTAGTGGTCCTAGAGAGTTCTAGGCTCTACTGGCTCCATCACCCAAACTTTGCCTCCAGACTGAAATTCCATCAGGGTGGCCTTCTGACCTTCATCACCTCTTGACTGGCCTTGAGGTTGCTCCTGGCCCTTTTCCATAAGAGTTTCATCTGGTTGCAGAGGGACATCATGTAGCTGACCACATTCTGGGGGGTTGCCTTTTAGAGCTTTCTCCCACCCCTCTTTCACAATGCTTAAGGGTCCCCTGACAGGGTACCCATAGAGAAGATCAAAGGGACTGAACCCTACCCCCATCAAGGGGACCTCTCTGGGAGCAAAAAGAAGGCATCTGAGTGGCCAGTGCTAGCAGGTGATATCAGAGACCCCTCCTGATAGGTGCATACCTGGGTAGGTAGCCAATCCCCCTCTCAGGGCTAGTTAAGGTCTCTTCTCTGGGTGTTTCCTCAGATTCGACCAGGACTCCTCTGCATCCTCTGCTTCAGCTTCTGACTGTCAGATCAACCGCAGACTGATCCAGGAACCGCTGTAACTGCAACAAAGAACCCAGGAAGGCCACTGTGACCTGCAACTTCAGCTCCAGCCAGCAACTGCAACAATTTCCAGGTTGTGCACACTCTGAGGACTGCCTGTCTTCATTCTGCAGAAGAAGAACCAAAGGAATCTCCCGTGGAGTGATGGAGTCACTTCCCTGCTTCTGCAGGCACCTCTCTGTGACGACGAACTGTGCTCTGGGATTCCTCTCCTGTCGATGAGTGTGATCCCGGGAACACAGGTGGTGGACTGAAGTGATTGTGACTGTCCAGAGGTCCAGCTGTCCAAATTGGGTGGAGGTGCCAGACACTACCCCTGTGCATCATGTCCTCTTGCACCTCCTTGGGCGTCTGTGCACTTCTTCCAAAAGTTCTTCATGCACAGCATAGCCCAGGTCTCCAACACTCGATCCTGTGATGCTCAGCTCTCTGAGCTGTTCTCCGGAGGCGTGGGGTCCCTCTGTGTAGTGCTGCGACAACCGCACTTTCCAGCTCCTTTGTCCCCCTGTCCTGGGACTCCCGTGGGTGCTGCCTGGTCTTCTGAGGGCTCTCTAAAGGACTGAGAGCCCCCTCTGTCTCCTTAGTCTGAGTTGAGACCCCCAGGTCCCTCCTGGGTCCAGGTAGCTCCTCTTTGATGCAAAACGTGTTCTTGCATAAACAAAGGCTTGTTGGCAGAATCCAGCTATGCAAACAGCCTGCATCCAACAACTCAACGTGGGACATTTCTTGAACCAAGCAGGAACTCACAACTATCTTCTTTGGTGCATTTCTGTACTTTTCTTCCAACCGGAGAATCCACTTTTGCATCTTCTTCCAGGTGGGCAGAGGCTCCTGTTCTTCCTGGACTCTTCATCGACTTCTGGACTTGGTCTCCTCTCTCCACGGGTCTTCAGGTCCTTGAATCTATTGTTAGTTTCTTGCAGTCTTGCTTGGTTCTTGCATAATCCTTCACCATGACTTCTAGTGTGTTCTGAGGAAACTTGCTGTATTTTAACCCTGTTTTCCTGGCCTCTGGGTGGGATACTTTACTTTCCTTTGGTGTTTAATTACACTCCCAGTGCCCCTTCACACAATACACTTGCCTAAGGGGGAGCCCGACTTTCACAATCCACTTTTTTAGTATACGGTTTGTGTTGCCCCCCTGTTTGCACTATTCTATGACTGGGTTCTTTCCTGATTTTGGTTACTGGTGTATATATTGTGTATAATACTTACCTCCAGAAGGAGTATTGCCTCTAAAATATTTTTTGGCCTTTTATCACTAAAATAAACTACCTTTATGTTTTGTAACACTGAGTATTGTCTTTTATTGTGAATAAGTACTGTGTAGCTATAGTGGTATTGTAAGAGCTTTGCATGTCTCCTAGTTCAACCTTGGCTGCTCTGCTACAGTTTCCCCTAGACAGCCAAAATGCTAGACAGTGCCTACATTTAACTAATAAAGGATAACTGGACCTGGTATAAGGCGTAAGTACCTTAGGTACCCACTACAAACCAGACCAGCCTCCTACACATTCTCTCTCTCTCTCTCTCTCTCACTCTCTCTCTCTCTCTCTCATGCTTTTGCTTGGTGAGAGCTGTCAACTCCTGCTCGCAGAAAGCAAACACTCACCTATGTCCTGGGGGTAGGCACCCCAAGACATAGCAGGAGCTGGCCCGGCAGTCCCAAGGGCCATTATTGGCCCCACAACGGGGCCCCCCTCCAATGAGCATTTCCCTGGGGAGGTGGTTGTCCCTGGACTCACATGTACGAAACAGACCCATTTACTCTTTTATTGTAGCCCTGGGGTGGTGGTGGTCCCCAGGGCTGCCGGTGGGCCACACAGACTCCCAATTGAATTAATTTCAAGCCCCAAGGAGGTGGCACTCCTCATTATTGTGGGTAGGCCAGGCTGCCTCCCACATCCATTCCCGTAAAAAAGCCACAGGGAGGTGGTGGTCCCCGGGGCTGTTGGGGCCCCCATGGCTGCCAACACTTCCTTGATTAAATGTTGGCAGCTACTCAGGTCTCAGCAGGAGTTCTGGGGGGGTTTACGAACCTTTTGTGTCCCTATATATAAAAATCAGTTTTTTCCTCAATTAATAAAAAAGCACTGAACGGATCTACAACAAATAACAAAAAGGTCCCTTTCTGTACCAAGAGCTACCTTTCTGCCAAATTTGGTGTAATTCCGTCTAGTGGTTCGGGTGCTATTGCTGTTCAAATTCCCTGTGGAAAAATGAATGGGTACCCCCCTATTCTCCGCCCCCACTTGACAAATCACTGTGGAGCATTCCAGATAGCAGCCCATGTGAGAGGTGATTTTTTTGTCAACCGAAGTCAAAGGCATAGGGAATTAAATAATCACTTTTCTCTAACTATAGCTCACCAGCAGCTCGGGGGGTGTGTTGAGTGTCTGTCTTTGTGACAGAATTGAGACCCCAGTAGTCCACGTAGAGCCTAAGTTCTGGCTTAGAACCGGGTACAACAGCTTTGGGTACCAGCACCACAGGGCTGGACCATGGACTGCTGGACTTTTCAATCACCCCAAGAGCCAGCATCTTGCCAACTTCCTCCTTGATGCTGGCCTTCACCCTGTCTGAAAACCTGTAAATTGTGTTCTTTACAAGAGGCTGTCTCCTGTGTCAATATCATGGACACACAAGTGTGTGAGTCCAGAGGTGAGGGTGAACAGGAAGGAGTACTGCTCCAGTAACTTGTAGCAGTCCCCTCACTGGTCTAGGGGCATGGAGTCAGAGAGATTGACACCCTGCAGTGACCCATCACCCTCATTGGCAGAGAGGAGGTTGGGGAGAGGTTAACTCTCCTCTTCTACACCCTCATCTTTCACCAGAAACATGTTGACCTCAGTCCTCTCGAAATGAGGCTCCAGTCGGTTCACATGGAGCCCCCTTAGGGGGTTCCTAGTGGACTGGAGGTCCACTAAGTATGTGGCCTTAGGCACCTTGATCTCAAATGGGCCATTCTAGTGGTCCTAGAGAGTTCTAGGCTCTACTGGCTCCATCAACCAAACTTTGCCTCCAGACTGAAATTCCATCAGGGTGGCCTTCTGACCTTCATCACCTCTTGACTGGCCTTGAGGTTGCTCCTGGCCCTTTTCCATAAGAGTTTCATCTGGTTGCAGAGGGACAACATGTAGCTGACCACATTCTGGGGGGTTGCCTTTTAGAGCTTTCTCCCACCCCTCTTTCAAAATGCTTAAGGGTCCCCTGACAGGGTACCCATAGAGAAGTTCAAAGGGACTGAACCCTACCCCCATCAAGGGGACCTCTCTGGGAGCAAAAAGAAGGAATCTGAGTGGCCAGTGCTAGCAGGTGATGTCAGAGACCCCTCCTGATAGGTGCATACCTGGGTAGGTAGCCAATCCCCCTCTCAGGGCTAGTTAAGGTCTCTTCTCTGGGTGTTTCCTCAGATTCGACCAGGACTCCTCTGCATCCTCTGCTTCAGCTTCTGACTGTCAGATCAACCGCAGACTGATCCAGGAACCGCTGTAACTGCAACAAAGAACCCAGGAAGGCCACTGTGACCTGCAACTTCAGCTCCAGCCAGCAACTGCAACAGTTTCCAGGTTGTGCACACTCTGAGGACTGCCTGTCTTCATTCTGCAGAAGAAGAACCAAAGGAATCTCCCTTGGAGTGATGGAGTCACTTCCCTGCTTCTGCAGGCACCTCTCTGTGACGACGAACTGTCCTCTGGGATTCCTCTCCTGTCGATGAGTGTGATCCCGGGAACACAGGTGGTGGACTTAAGTGATTGTGACTGTCCAGAGGTCCAGCTGTCCAAATTGGGTGGAGGTGCCAGACACTACCCCTGTGCATCATGTCCTCTTGCAGCTCCTTGGGCGTCTGTGCACTTCTTCCAAAAGTTCTTCATGCACAGCATAGCCCAGGTCTCCAACACTCGATCCTGTGATGCTCAGCTCTCTGAGCTGTTCTCCGGAGGCGTGGGATCCCTCTGTGTAGTGCTGCGACAACCGCACTTTCCAGCTCCTTTGTCCCCCTGTCCTGGGACTCCCGTGGGTGCTGCCTGGTCTTCTGAGGGCTCTCTAAAGGACTGAGAGCCCCCTCTGTCTCCTTAGTCTGAGTTGAGACCCCCAGGTCCCTCCTGGGTCCAGGTAGCTCCTCTTTGATGCAAAACGTGTTCTTGCATAAACAAAGGCTTGTTGGCAGAATCCAGCTATGCAAACAGCCTGCATCCAACAACTCAACGTGGGACATTTCTTGAACCAAGCAGGAACTCACAACTATCTTCTTTGGTGCATTTCTGTACTTTTCTTCCAACCGGAGAATCCACTTTTGCATCTTCTTCCAGGTGGGCAGAGGCTCCTGTTCTTCCTGGACTCTTCATCGACTTCTGGACTTGGTCTCCTCTCTCCACGGGTCTTCAGGTCCTTGAATCTATTGTTGGTTTCTTGCAGTCTTGGTTGGTTCTTGCATAATCCTTCACCATGACTTCTAGTGTGTTCTGAGGAAACTTGCTGTATTTTAACCCTGTTTTCCTGGCCTCTGGGTGGGATACTTTACTTTCCTTTGGTGTTTAATTACACTCCCAGTGCCCCTTCACACAATACACTTGCCTAAGGGGGAGCCCGACTTTCACAATCCACTTTTTTAGTATACGGTTTGTGTTGCCCCACTGTTTGCACTATTCTATGACTGGGTTCTTACCTGATTTTGGTTACTGGTGTATATATTGTGTATAATACTTACCTCCAGAAGGAGTATTGCCTCTAAAATATTTTTTGGCCTTTTAGCACTAAAATAAACTACCTTTATGTTTTGTAACACTGAGTATTGTCTTTTATTGTGAATAAGTACTGTGTAGCTATATTGGTATTGTAAGAGCTTTGCATGTCTCCTAGTTCAACCTTGGCTGCTCTGCTACAGTTTCCCCTAGACAGCCAAAATGCTAGACAGTGCCTACATTTAACTAATAAGGGATAACTGGACCTGGTATAAGGCGTAAGTACCTTAGGTACCCATTACAAACCAGACCAGCCTCCTACACATTCTCTCTCTCTCTCTCTCTCTCTCATGCTTTTGCTTGGTGAGAGCTGTCAACTCCTGCTCGCAGAAAGCAAACACTCACCTATGTCCTGGGGGTAGGCACCCCAAGAGATAGCAGGAGCTGGCCCGGCAGTCCCAAGGGCCATTATTGGCCCCACAACGGGGCCCCCCTCCAATGAGCATTTCCCTGGGGAGGTGGTTGTCCCTGGACTCACATGTACGAAACAGACCCATTTACTCTTTTATTGTAGCCCTGGGGTGGTGGTGGTCCCCAGGGCTGCCGGTGGGCCACACAGACTCCCAATTGAATTAATTTCAAGCCCCAAGGAGGTGGCACTCCTCATTATTGTGGGTAGGCCAGGCTGCCTCCCACATCCATTCCCGTAAAAAAGCCACAGGGAGGTGGTGGTCCCCGGGGCTGTTGGGGACCCCATGGCTGCCAACACTTCCTTGATTAAATGTTGGCAGCTACTCAGGTCTCAGCAGGAGTTCTGGGGGGGTTTACGAACCTTTTGTGTCCCTATATATAAAAATCTGTTTTTTCCTCAATTAATAAAAAAGCACTGAACGGATCTACAACAAATAACAAAAAGGTCACTTTCTGTACCAAGAGCTACCTTTCTGCCAAATTTGGTGTAATTCCGTCTGGGGTGGAGCAAGCCTGATGATGATACCTGAGGGCCCTTGCTTCTGAAAGGGTTCTTACTTCTGATTTACTTATATTTCAAAGTAAAGTTTTCTTTGGCACTATTTGTTTCCTCTTCCTGGAACAGTGTACCTTTTTTGATAATATTGTTATAACAGGGATGTCGTACACTGGACCAATTTAACCTCCTCGTCCCCTCTTTTTTGTGAGTTTCTGATTTGTTAACCTTGAAAGCAAAGTTGAAAAGGTTGCTATTAATGGTCCCCTTCTGTGAGAGTGGATGACCATTCCTGTGGTTGATTTTTGTATATTTTTCAGTGAGAGGAAATGATAACTGATATTGAAAGATAAACATACACTCCAACAAGCACACTTTTCAGGCATATCTAGTGAAATGCAGTTTATTTTACTTAAATATTAATAAAGGAATTAATGAATATTAGGTGAATTAAACTGAACAGCTTGGTGATAAAATGCCATAATGAATATAAATAGTAGGTTTGTGAAGCCATGCAATGAATAACTAAAGAATTTAGTTGGAGTTAGAAAAGTTCTTGGTGACTGTTTCTGTCTTCATTCCGTATTCTAAACTCAGCCCTGAGCTACGTTGAAGCTAGTATACAAAATGTCATTAAGTCAAAATGTTGTGTTGAGTTTTAAAAAATTTAATGAGTATGCCTACACTGATATGAATATTTAGAATTGCAGTGTTGAACTCATAGAGAGAGTCAGATCTGTATTTAGAAGGCATAGAGATTGTTTCATAATCACTTGGATAGAGAAATGACTCAAGTGTACTACTTGAAAGCCCAAATGTGAAGATTCACTGTTAATTTTAGTTAGCATTAACAACCTGCTTAAGAAGCCTTAAACTGTGCTTTTACTGTAGAAGGTATGCACTCAGATAGGGTGTATGTAGCCCATAGAGGAGGTTACTCTCTGTATAAAAGATCAAATTTACCTTTTAAGTTTTACTGCCTTAAACATGCACTTGCCATGTCACGTTTTACGTGCAGTCTCTAATCCATACTGTGAATCCCATAGTTAATTACAAAAGCATAAAGCCACACTGACAGTCACTTGGAAACATAAACAGCCGTTCATACATTCATGTATATATAGAGACAATAGCTACTTATGCTGCAGTATTAGACCTGTTTAGCTACTAATACAGTCAATGCAATATGTAGTTTTCTACCCTCATAATATGGTTTCTTATTAGGTAAGTTCTACTTTAAATTTGGTTTGGGATACTAATGATGACCCTAGGTACACAGTTTGATTCTTAACTTGACTTGGTATTAGAAAATGTGTTTAAGAAGCTTTATACACCCTGTTTATCACAGATAACTCAGCATTTAATAGAGATGCACATAGTCCATAGAAGGGAGTGCTTTCTTATTAAAACATGAAACATGTCCTTCAGGGTTTCACTGAGTAACACCCAGGTACACACTTGTGCACACACTGACACACCCAGGTGCACACTGATGCACACACTGACACATCTAGGCACATACTCAGACATACCCAGACACACACTGATACATACACTGACACATCCAGTTACATACTAATGCATACTCTTACACACCCAGATGCACAATGATATATACACTGAGATACCCATGCATACACAGATGCATACAGTGACACTTATATGGGCACACTGATATATACTCTGACAGAGCTAGGCACACACTGATGCATATACTGATACTCCCAGACACACACTCATGCACACACTGACCCATTCAGGCACATAGTAACGCATACTCTAACACACCCAGATGCACACTAATGCACGCACTGTGACACCCACGCAAACACAGATGCACACAGTGACACACCTTGGGACATATTGATGCATACACTATCACACATGGGAACACTTTAATACATACACTTACACATACAGGTACACACTCATGCATATACTGATACACCCAGATATATAGGCCCTCCTTTCGACCTCGGCCCAGTGCAGGCGGTTTTCCGCGTGGCGTATTATGACTGCTGGCAGCCCTCCATCCTTTTTCAGACGGAGAGCTGCCAGTATGGCGGTCAGCGGGGAAGTGGAGGTTGCTCCACCTCCACCGCCCCGTCATCAGAACACCGCCCACCGAATCACGTCCCATGATTCGGTGTGGCGGTGTTTTGGTGACGGGGTGCTGGTGGCGGAGCAGCCCCCAAGGATCACGTCCCCTCGCGGGGGATCAATGGACAAGGTAAGTTGATCGTCCGTTAGGGGAGGGGGTGGGGGGGTATTGTGTGTTGTGTGTGTGCATGGGGGTGTGCCTGTGAGTATGTAGAGGAGGTGTGTGAGTGCATGTATGCATGTGGGGAGTGTGTATGGGAAATGTGTGCTGGTCGGTCTGTGTGCATGTCTGTTTGTATGTGTGCAGGTATGTGTTGTTGTAGTGTATGTGTGCGTGTAGGGATTTGTGTATGTGCATGTTGGGGGTTGGGATTGGGAGGGGGAGGGGATGTGTGTATGTGCATGTTGGGGGTGGGGGTGGGGAGGGGGGGTCATGCCACCTTTGGGGGTGGTAGGGGGGTGGGAGGTTCAGGGGGAGGACTCAGGGGTGGGGGAGGGGGTGAGGGAGACCCCTATCAGTGCCAGGGAAGGAATTCCATGGCACTGATAGTGCCTACCGCCATGGATTTCGTGGCAGTTCCAAACCATCCGAAATCCATGGCGGTATGCAGGGTACTGATACCGCTGGCGGTCTGCTGACGGCCGCCGGGCTGGAGACCGAAGTCTCCAGCCCAGCGGTCGTCACAGCCCTGGCGGTCGGAGTGGAGAAGTGGCAGATGACCATGGTGGTAATTCCATTTTTTTTCCACCGGCCTGTTGGCGGTATTACCGTCACTTCTCCCCCGTCCGCCAGGGTTTGAAAGAGAATATATTAGTGGATGCAGTTGGCAAAACTGGTTGTTGCCATGGAGTAAAAGACTGTACTCTTGTAGAAAAAGAAGAGATAGTCCTTTGTAATGTAGAAGAAGTGATAGCTGAAGAAGTACAAAGAAGGCATAAACAGGCTCCTCCGTAAAAGAATAATTGTAGTAGTATTTGTAGTATCCATCAGGAATCAATAGATAAGTTGAAAATGTTCTTAATTATGATAACTTTCATGGAGAAGTCTGAAACAGAAATTTAAAATGCTTCAAGAATTAGATCCAGGCAAAGTTAGAAAATACACTAACTTACAAGGCCATTCAATTGCCTGTATTTCAAAGAAAGTGTGCAGAGCACAATTTGTCACTTTAGAAGGTTAGATGTGCATCATTCAAAAATGCAGAATTTAGTAGGGAAACATTATGATGTTGAAAACTCTAGCTTTAGATTTGAAGAGAGCTCTTTTATACGGTACTGTGGCAGAGATTGAGAAAGTTTGTGAAGACATTCAGTTCCATTTCTTTGGGCCTGAATAAGGGAATAGAGAGAATGAGGAGGTAGTGCTTGGAATTTTTGAGGAACTGGATACCGAGATTAGTACTTATACATTTGGAAAAGAAATAGAAAAGTTCAATGCTCTTTTAAGAAACCTGAGAATGTTTGTATTTCTTGTTGCTGCACTCTCTATAAAAAACAAAGTCATAATGTAGTTGCTTTTTCTAAAACTGACCAAGATAACAATCAAAAGTGGTGGGAATTTGGTGCATAACTATTTGTCAAAGAATGCTTTGATTTAGCCACAAAGTAAAAATATGTAAGTATTGTTATGACAAATTAGAAGACAATAAAATGCCAGCTAGTGCAATTCATAATGAATTAGAATTGGTATCAATGCCACATGAATTTAATGAATTTAAATGTGCATTAATCAATTTTAATACAAGCTGTCCATCCATTTGAAGAAAACGTTCGAATGGTGCCAAAAACAGGGAAACTGCCAGCAACAGAACTACAAAAAGGACTTAAGCGAAGGGTGGTATGTTTACCTCTAGATTTATAAAAACATGTTGATACTGTGGGTGTTGAAGGATGTAGATGAACCACTCAATATTCTAGTAAATGGAGTTCCCACCAAAAGTAAAAAGAAATCCGCCAAGAATAAATGGATGTAAATAAATTTGAAAAAAGCTACAATATATTTAAAAGAAGACAATGTTTTTTAATAAAAACTTTGATATGACTGGAGATGTAAGTTTTATTGAAGATGAAGTAATACAATCTAGTAAACAAAGAGAAAAAGTGGATAAGCTGAATGCAGAAGAGATATATGAACACTGTGGTATTCATCCACTCTATTCAAAAGATGTTGTTGGGGATGCTATTAATCTGTTTTAAATGAAACAAGCTAGAGGAGCTCCAGTGATTGTGAAGGGAAAGCAGTTCAAAGCTTGTTGCTTTCCACAACTATTTCACACAATAGTAGGTGGCAGCTACGGTGATCGCCCTGCACAAATACCAGAAGCTGAAAACAGGTTATCAAGACTAAATTCAGAAGACCCTAGTTTCTTGACAATGTATTAACTGTATATTCCATCGGTTATTTGAGAGTGACTTGTCAGGACTATCTTACACTGTCAACCATATTCTTAAGATAGGAGTTAATCTGCAAAATCTTTCTGCAAGTTATTTTATTTAATAAAATACAAGGTAAGGGTGAAAATCTGGAGTGCAATTTAATTAATTTGATGGCATGTCAATGCTGGACTAATGAATACAGTTGCCACCATCATGGATAACTTACATGTATGCTCTGCATCTTAGGTCCACCAACCTGGTTTGTAACACTTAATTGTGTAGAGTATGCATGGGATGATTCACTACAATTTCCAAGAAAAGCAAACTCTAATGTTAAGGATATCCATTTGAATACAGCAGGAGAACTTTGCTCTTTGGATCCTGCTAATGTATGTAGGTATTGCAATCACAAGTTGCAGGAAATGATGAACTTTATATGGAATAACACAAATCCTCCCCTTGGGAAGTTACAGATTTTTTCGAAGAAAATAATTCCAGTCAAGAGGTGCTCCTCATATACACATTCTTTTATGGACAAAGGATGCACCGAAAATTGGAACAGATACTGATGACTGTGTACTGTACTTCATAGAGCAGTATGTTACATGCACCATCTCAGATGACAATGACAAACAAAACCCTAAGACAGCAAGTTTTGAGCTTACAAAAACATAGATGTGGCAAGTATTGCCACCCAAGATATAGATGTAAAAGAAAGTGTTATACAAGATGTTTCCGCTTTTCAAGGCTTATTATCTTTAAGGGAAGAGTGAATAGCATTTTATCTGCAATGAGGCACACACTGACAAAACAACACCAAAAAATATGTATATTCTGAAAAGATCAGAGGCTTCCAAATATATTAACAATTATAATCCTGTCATCCTGAAATTATGGAATGCAAATATGGACATCCTCTTTGTTGCTGACAATTCCATTGCTGATATTTGCTGTCACTTCATATATCACAAAGTCAGAGAAAACAGAGATGAAGAAAACACGGCAGGAGATTTCTGCAGAAAAATCTCTACCAACACAAGTATACAGTTTCAGCTTGAAAATGCTGTCACAGAAAGCTCATTTGAGTGATGTGATAGCTGGAGATCATCTAGCTTGTTCTCAAAGTCTAGTGAAATTGTAAGAGTTAGTCTAGGTCTTGCCAACATGTGTCGCAGAGTCTTCAAATCTTACCCAGAAATTCAGTACATATGCTGGATACTTACTAGCCAAGAGAAGCTCACACCTCTAAAACATGTGTCTTTATGAAATTCTGCAACACTATAGGTACAGAAATAATGTGTCTGAAAACATTGATCAAGGCAAATATGATGTAGCTGATTTTGATGGTTGTTTAGTTTGGCATACAAATGGTAACAATCAACCATAGAAAACGCACTTGTCTAACTACTGAGAAAAAATAATGTTTCTACTTGACACTTCTCAAGGTATTCAAACACTAGCGATCAGAAATAGAGTTACTTGGACAACTTGATTGCTATAAAAACTCTTTGAATGTTATAATACATACTATTCAGGGTTCACTATTTCCTAACTACCTGAAAATGTTAAATGAAGAAATTCAGCAAAAAGAAACAATTGCTACTGAGATAGCAAAGAAAAGTTCACAAAGCAGCCAGAGTTCTGCACCTCTCAGTCAAGATCCTCTTAGACTGCCAGTAATAACAAATAAAGTTGCCATAGCGATGAATGAAGTTGAGACAGCAATGCAACAAGCAAGAGAAGAAAATATTAACTTGGAAGAGTTAGTAGAACAACTCAATAATGAGCAGAAATAAATATACATGTAAGTCAAAGAAAAAATAGAGCATGGATTCCTTCATGAAAATCTGAAATGTCAATGTTCAAGCTTTAAACCAACTATTTTGTATATCAGTGGAAAAGCTGGAACTGGAAAAGCTTTTTAATACAACTTTTGACTACCTATGCATAGAAGACTACAGATTCAATGTTATCATGTGTAGAAACAGCACCTACTGGATTAGCTGTGCACAACGTCAAAGGAATTTCCTTACATCATCTACTTATGCTGCTTGTTGAACAGAATAATAAACTGGAGTGCCAAAGGTTATCTGGAGAAGCTTGTTACAAGGCTTCCAGAATTCTGAAGAAATCAAAACTTTTAATCATCAATGAGGTGAGCATGGTCCCACACTTAATGCTTGCCTTTGTACATTTAAGAATGCAACAGATAATGAAGCCAGAGTATAATGTTCTTTTTGGTGTAACACACAATTGTTTTCAATGATTTGTTACAAATTACCCCAGTGAAAGGACAGCCTGTATTTAAGACACTATTACATGAAGAAACTCGTAATTCTTTAGGAAGTGTTGGAAATGTCAACATTTGCTTACATGTAACAGGGTCGATGGCCAAGGTGGTAACAAAACCGTCCTAAGGAGGGACAAATGTAAAGCAGATAACAACAAAAACAAAGGATTTTTGAAAGGCATGCCCATGAATGAGTGATAGTGATGGGAATGCAGTGGGAGTGATCAAAAGCCCAGATACAAACCTACACGTCGGAAAAGCAGCGCTTGAGCACTGTTATGCTCGACCTGAAAAACTAGAAATGGTGGTTGCCAAACACAGAAAAATTCAGCCACAGAGGAACTCTTGGCACCAAACAAGACATAACATTTTGAACAGTAAGTAACTGTTCTTCCTGGGTCCGGTGATACAGGTAGCACTGTAGTTGTAGCTGAAGACTGTCACTCAGCACTACTAGTAGATAGCTCTTCTCTCTCATGCAGGAGCCTATTATATGCCCTTTCATGGATGGTCTTCAGGTGCTTCCATATGGAACTTGTACCATGGGACTACTTCTTGGAGGTCCCACGTGAAAGTTGCTTGCTGCAAATGTTACAAGTGACATATTTGCTGTCACATTCTTCTCACCAGGAGTGATTGTAAAATGTCTCCACATTTCACTTCTCTTCTTCGTTACAGGTGTAGTCTTCTCTTCCTTCATGGTGGGGCCCTCTCAATTTTGTGCTGCTGATGAACTGCAAGCTGTTGTTGCACAAAGAAACTGCACAGAAAAACACCCAAACAGCTCCTTAGGATAGCACTGCTCTTGCCACAGAGTTGAAAGCAGAAATCAATACTTTGGGGTATGGCTGGAACTGTTATAGGGTGTGGTCCACGAACAACCAATCAAATGAGGAAATTCCTTTTTCAACCTCAGGAGAATCAGTGGCTCCCTTTGTGTATCCACGGCTCCCGGAAACAGGTTAAATTACATATTTAATATAAAACAGATGTAGATCGAGTAATATTTACTGTTATATAGGTGCACCTTGACTCCGATATAAAAAACGGATGCCTTTATACACTACAACTAATCTGATAAAAAAATGGGATCCCCAGATCCGGAGCTGTGGATCCCAGCTAATCAAATGATCGGAACAAAAACCATAGAGAGCAACGCTCCATGTTTTCAGTTACCAGGGATCCGGATAAATTTAAAAAATACAAATAAAGAAAATATACCTACATTTAATTTATTAATACTTATTAGATACAAACAGCAACTATGTATGCTATAGTATCATATATACTTAGCAACTCATACAGTCACTGTCATATGGAGTCCAGACCTGCTATTACCTACTTACTGATTAAAACAGTCATTTAAGCATGCTTTGAGCCTACTTGTGGTGAGCATCAATGTGCAGTGTTCCTGCCATATGTACTTTTAATTAGTTAACCTCTTTAATAAGAGTTATACTTCTATTTTAATACACAAAACCTACCCATGTGGAATATTGCACATAGATAAACATCACAATACTCAGTGATGAAAAGGAAAAAATTGACCTACTGAGTTTAAGTCATTTGTATCTCCACGTCTAGACTAGTATACCCAGGTATGTATTAACTGTGCTATATTATACTGCAATCTATATAAACAAATAATAGACCACGTATAGATCACATAACACATAAAAATGGCAATTTGTACATTTATACATACATCCACATAACAGCTATGTATAGTGTAGAAAGATACCAAGTCAGTAAGTTCACCCATACAGCACTCATGCACTCACTCAATCACATATACATGCACTCATACACTAACATATTATATATATATTTAAACATCATAATTATACAAACACTTTGCAACCAACCTAAAAAAAAACTAAAAACATCACTCAAAAATGAAACCTTTCTGGGATGTTACAGTCGGTAAGTAACATTTAATAAGTAACATTTAATAAAACATACTGCTTTAGACCTCAGGCCTCAGACTGCTGTGTATTATATTGCTGCATCACCCTAACTCCAACTTTGCCCCTGCAACTGCTTTCCATATGCTTTTTTTTATTTTTAACATAAGTGCTGTGAGTGACCCCAATAGGTTTAACCTCACCTAGTAGACTATAGAGAGGGGCAGTGTTGTCAACTGGTTTTACCTGTTGTGGGGGTGTTTTGTGCTTTGTATTTTGTATTTGCTTGATTCCTTGCTCCTGAGACCACTTCACACAGATTCCCAGCGTTTGGTTTTCGTTACTGGGGAGAGCTGCCAAGCATCAAGGTCGCCGGGGGTGACAAGTCACAGAATTCTCTGGATTTGCAGCTGATGTTTTATAGCTCAATCTAAGGTATGCTGCAGTTCGAAGGTTATTAGGGCATGGAAGAGCAGGGTTGTGTCACCCCCTTTTGGTTCTGATTTGAATAGTCAGATTGCAGTGAACCCCTCATCTTTATGGACCATGGCTTTGCTTATATTGTTGACTCAGACTCTTTACTAATGACAATGATCAAACATAAGTTACAAGGGGATGCAATAGCTACTGCATAAGCTTGAGAAGCAACAACCGTCGGAGCATTCCTGACTCAGGCCCCAAGTGTTCTAGACAAGGAGATAGTTCTAGCAGAGCGACCCCTTTCATTGGAGTTTGGAGCTTTCTGGAGGCACTGGGAAGGACGCTTCTCCAATTCCTTCTCTCCACTAGCCCACTGAGCCCATTGAACCTGCCCCACAACAACCACCCCCATTAACTCCTAGTTAAGTCAGCATGGAAACAAATATTTGCTTTTCAGTTACCAGTGAGAGGGGGCTTCTGAGAAGCTTAAAAAGTATTCCAAATGACCAGGTCTCTCCAAGCCTGATCTCATAGGTCTGATAGGGCAACAACCAACCCACCCATCTTACATCGAATTGGCATGGCAACCACCTCTTCTGATCCAGAGTCCGGAGAAGTTGCCACTGCTCTGGATTAGGTCTTCCTTTTTAAAAGATTTCAGACAGTGATGACTGCAAGTTCACAAGGCCTCCAGCCCAGGTTTCTAAGGCAACTAATAACCTCCCCCGAGTTTTGCATCTGACCCATTTACGATTCAGGGTTCTACTTCAGCTGCTATGGCCATTCAGGGTCCCAAGTCTATTTCTCTTTAGACCAGCAATGCAGGTGGCACCATTTCAAGGGCAAAGGCAACTAACGCTACTGGCCGACAGGGAAATAACAGAGGCAATAGTGGTGGTAGAACTCCAATAGGCGGTCCAACTAATGGTCCCCAAGTCAAAGTCAATGCAACAGCAGTTTCCCAATCAAACATGACTAAGTCTTTCTTAGGCCTACTGCCCCATGCTGCTGTTTTAACAAATGTGCTGCCCCTAATGTCCCCCAGGGAAGAATTGAAACCCAAAATGAAAAATAAAGTTTGTCACTGTCTGTCCTGCAATACTGATTTCAACCTTAATGAGTCCAAGGACATTTTATTTGTGCACAGGGTCGAGTGGATTGGTCCCTTGCTGAAAAATATAAGGGGGGAATTGTGTTGTGGTACATTGCCAAGACCTTAAACTTGCACAACGCTTGATCTATTTGGGGACTAGGAACTGGGGTGAGGGTGCTGGAACTCATATTAACATTGTCCCACAGATTTTTTTCATAACACCGCAAACTGTTTCACCTAATGGGCAACATGGGGAATCACCAGCACCACGAGTGGCTTGATGAGCCAGCAAGGTTATATGTAACCATTTCCAACAAGTTCCACCTTCTCTCAGGCCTGGTGGATGTAGATTGATGCCCAGCAGGAAAGGGCATAAATGCAGATCTTGCCCAATGCCTAGTTTCCCCAGGTTAGGTGACCTGTGAGGAGGGCATTCCCCAAAATGTAATTCTGCAGCCAATGGCCCTATTCCATAAGGGTTCTTCACCCACCAACAACATCACCCACAATCTCTCTTCACAGCTTTCCACCTTTTATTCTTTCCCAAAACTGCCTAGTAGTCCAGAAGTGCAGCTAGTGAATAGCGAACACATACTGAATCTTTTGCTCAACAGATCTTTAACCACCCCTCTGTGGTATCCAGGATTCCCCCATACCTAGTTTTACCAACACTCTTACATTGGTCTCAAGGAATATATTGTGGCTTGGGAAAGACTGGGGAGTATTCCTTGACCAGGGTGATATTATTATGTTTCAGGAAACGTGGGAGATCACCCCCTCATGTAGATGAGGCTACCAGACCTTTCATATTCCAGCTCATAGTTCCCGTGCTGGTAGATGCTCAGGGGGACTTGCCATATGTTTAAAGGGTACTTTGGGCTGTCAAGTCTGGCAACTACCCCTTGATTTTCCTGTTTTAATGGGTCTTGAAGTTCTAGTGGGGAATAAGGTCCTTTCATTACTTCTCAATGTTTACAATAGGAGTCTGCCTAAGTCAGCCAAATCTCCGGTTCTTAGTCTCCCAAAAGACACCCTAACCAAGGCTGGTGAGGAAGCTACAGTTATTGTTGGGGGGAATTTTAATATGTGTTTCAAACCCTCAACTTTATTAAAGGTAGTTGTCAGCAAAGAGGACTCTTACTAGGGCATATCTGAATTCCAAGGTCCTTACATATATACCCGTCCTAAGATAGCTTAGCAGATGCTGGACCTCTGTGTTGTTGTCATCTGAGAGCCAGGAATGGCAGAACAAAGTCTGATTTGAGGGCCAGATTTACAAGGCCCTAGCACCACCTTGCGCCACATCTGCGTATTTTTTTTTGTTACATTAATGTGGCTCAACGAGGCAATTTCCGACACGCCAGATTTACAAAATGGCACAATGCATTAATTGCACTACTTTGCCCCCGTGCCACATTATGCCTGTGCCAGGTATAATGTATGCAAGGGGAATGTTGTGGCATTAGGAGGCCTGCAAAAATAGCACATTGAAATTTATAAGATTTCACTGTGCCATTTTTTGCATCATTTTTAATGCCTGCTCAAAGCAGATGTTAAATGAACCCGCCCTTTGAACTCAATGGGCCTCCTTGCACTTTGCTGCATTAGCATCAGCATTTCTTCTGCTAGTGCAGCAAAGCTCCACAATGGCATAAAAAATGTTGACGCTGTTGTCCATGGTGTTGTTAGATGCCAGTAGGGGGGCGCAAGAAAAGTGGTGCATCAATGCTGATGCACAACGTTCTTATAAATCTGGCCCTCAGAGATGCGCCCAACATTCAGAAGGAATACTTATCAAAGTCATATCAACTACATCTTCATGAATGGGATACCATACTTGATATGGAATTTCTGCCCCAGTTTGAGGAACTAGAAATGCGCTTTTTCTCCAAACCACCTTCCGACAAGAGTGAGTCCCCTATTGGAAATCTTTCCTGGTTTAATAAAGAATGCAGGAAAGCAAAAAGGCTTCTAGTTAATACCCTAAAAGTAGGATCCCTTGCAGATATTCAGTCCACAAGAGCTTCCTATAAACTTACTTTAAATAATGCATAAACCATGTGGGACACTTCCATCTGGACTGATATCCTGATCAGGGACTGATATAAGATCAGGGGACCAGCGTGCCTTCTTGCACATAATTTCCCATGGGACCAAGACATCTAGATCGAGGTCCGAAGTTAAAATTCTCCTGCATGACTGGTGTAAGCACTTCCACTTCCTTTATGGGGATCCTGGGTTTCCTTCACTTTCACATCCCATGGATCTGGTTACTATAGCAGCTCTTTCTTCCTTAATGCATGATTTAATTTCATCAGGCCAAGGTCTAGGAGATGTGCAGGCTTTTTCACATTGGAAGAAACTTATTTGGCTATTTGTTCCCAGAAGTCTGGTAAGGCCCCAGGACTGGATAGAATCCCAGCTGACTTATTTTTTTCTAAGCCAGTTGTTTGGGTACCCTACCTTGATTCTATAGCCAATGCAATAATGGTGGGTGTTGCAATCCCTGCCACCTGGAAAGGTGCAGATGTTATCACCATATACAAGGGGGGTCCCCAGTGTGATCCAGCCAATAATCACCCCATTAGTCTCACTGACTCCAGCCAAAAATTGTTTTGTAAGCAGGCGCTGGACTATTTTTTAGCCTGTTATGGTGACAACAAGATTTTATCCTAGTTCCAGGCTGGGTTTCTCCCAAGAACTAGCTCAGTTGATCAAGTCTTTAGGCTTCAGCTCATAAAATGGAAGAAAGTTGATATCAACGGGGTAGCTTATACATTTCCTTTGTCTATTTCAAAGCAGCATTTGATATGGTCCCAAGGACTAAACTTTGGTCCATCCTTAAAGATCTAGGTCTTCCTGGCCCCCTTGGATGACATCATATAATTATGCCTAGGTCTGCTGGGGAGGTAATAGGGAAACCACTGACCATTTTGGGGTTGATACGGGAGTTAGGCAGGGCAACAGTTGTGTTGATTTCCTTTTGGACTGCGACAATGGCTCCCCAGTGCTTCAGGGGGATGGGTACTAAAATACCAACATTATTGTACACAGATGACACACTGCTGATCTCTATGGGAATAAAAAAACCTCTTTCTAAGGTTCCAGTCATTTTTTGCTACCTCTGGCCTGACTACTAATGCGTCTAAAACTAAGTTAATGGCAATAAATCCTCATAGGGGTTACAGAGGGGCATCAACCTTAGAGAGGTTCAAATTGGAGAGAGTCCTTGATTTTGATCATCTTGGAATCCGGATAACTCATGAGACAGCCAAGTCTCCAAGAGTATGCTCACGCTAAACTATAGGGCACTACTATCTTAAGATTTGCTGGCAGAACTTCCTTCCATCTTTTTTCCCCACTTCTAGAAGTCTGGAGAGCCAAGAGAGTAACAGCTGCTTTCTATGGCTCAGAACTCTGGGGACACAGTTTAATAGATGCATTGGGTAGAGCTGAAAATAAATTCCTGAGGATGGCCCTTAAATTATCCCAAAGCACCCCTTTGATCTTTAAGCAAGATCTAGGCATCTGCTCCATTATTCCCCTGGCAAGGCTCAAACCTCTTTTCTACTGGTTCCATGTCTGGTCCGTTCCCAAGCTATCATATTATAGGGAAGGCCTGAGAGATATTTTGAATAGGCAAAAAAGAAGGCTTTTTCACAATGGCTGAGTTATATAAAACAGAACCTCCACTCTCTAGGAATGCAGGAGTTTTGGATAGACACATCAGCCATTTCATCATCTTGCATCAAAAAGTTGAAATCCCTTTATTGGGTAAATAAGGAGCTGAAGCCGATTAATATACTAAAACTGGGCTACTACAGCGATTGCTTTTTAGGGTTCAATCCCTTCCCAGATTTTAAGGCCTATATGGATCAAACTGACCCACCTTTTACTAAAGCCTTTTGCTTAAGGTTCAGATTGGGCACTCTCCCTTTAGCCTCATTCACTTCCAAATGGAAAAGCAGTCTGGTGAAAGCAAACATTGTCCAGCACGTAAAGGGTGTGAAGAAACTGATGACCAACTACTGAGCTTTTGTCCATTCTACTTAAAGCAGCGTAAGTGCTGGATTATCCCCGACTACACTTACTGGGAGTGCACCAACATAGGGGTGCACTGAGAATTTGCAGGGCTGACAACTCGCTTACTATTTTATTAAGGTTTTAGAGAGTGTCTGGCGGATTCGGTGCAAAGTTGTCTCATATCCTCCCTCTATTGGCTGAATCTAAACTTTTTCTGTTGCAACTTTGTAGATAAGGGTACGGACTATGCCTTGTTTTATGTAGAGCACCTTATTATAGCAGTTACGTATATTCAATTTGTTATTTTAATGCTGAGAATATTTTTAACTTAGCACACGGTTGTTTTTAACTATCTTCTCAACCCATGGTTTTAAGATTGTAAAGGTGTTGGTTATGTTGTCATTTTAGCGAGCCCACACTGTATTTTAAATGTTCTTCCTTATTAATTGTATTAACATCCGGGCTTACATACTGTTTTTTGAACTGTGACTTTTATGGTCAACAACAGAAATAAAGTCATTCTACGACTATATATATGTGCTTTATTCTCATTTTGTATTGTTACGTTATTATGAAAAAATAATAAGGGGAAATGGCATATATTAAAATGTTCACATTACTCATTACGTTGATCTATTAACCTCTTCCATGAATGTTCCAAACTGTTCATTCTGTTGGAAGACTTATCTGCCACTCTTCATCTGCACTCCTGCAAGCTCCTACTAGCTATAGGGAATAAAGCTTGGTGTAATCATCCCTAAAGGGTCATCATGTGTAATTCATCCATACTACAATGGACCATGTGAAAGATAGATTTGGTAGGGTGCTTGTCCAAAGGATCAACAAACTTAGGGCCTCATTACGACTTTGGTGGTTGGAATGCTCCGACCGCCAAAGGCACGGGAGGATGCGGCCATCATACAAGCTGCCTCCCCAGCAGTCCAGTGGGAACAGTGCTACGGTATTGGTCTTGGCTCCCTTAAGGGAGCTGAGGCCAATACCATAGCACACCAGCACCCTCGGAATGCACATTGTCTACAGAGGGTGCTGGGCTCAGCCTTTCTGCCAGCCCTTCCAGGGCCGTTGAACCACCATGAAAAGGCTGTCAGAAAGGGGACTCACGCTTAGCATGACGGTGCTGAACTCAGCACCCAGCACAGCTATGGCTGAGCATGATTCAGAACCCTGCTAGCCCGCTAGGAACCATGTTCCTGGTGGGCACGGTGGTCCACTGGTGGTTTGACCGCCAGGGTCTTGATGTGGTAGTCGGACCGCCTGGAATGCGGTAGTCCAACCACCACTGCAAGTCTGGCGGTCCTTGGGCCGCCAGACCCATAATAGTGAACAAACACAAATGATGGACAACTGTTATTTTTGCATATACCCATAATAGTGAGCAGAACATTGGTGTGTCACAAAAGCAGTTTCTGTCACAAAATTATTTGCATTAAAAATTTAAGAACTGTTTAGCAGGCCCGCTTTTATCATAGCTAATCTTCCAATGAATGAACTACTTTTGATGTTCTTGAACATTTTATTAATATCTTGAATCTATAGTGGTAATTTTAATACTTTGGATCATCTGCTGGAAGCTGCACAATGAAAAAAAAACATGTTTTTTAGGTCAACCAAATTTCTTTTGGGTCAGTTTCACTGATGAAACAGATAGTCCAACATACACTCATGTCTTGGATAGCTTGAATGGGTTTCCAACCTGTGGTCCGGGGACCCCTGGGGGTCTGAAAATCCTCCTCAGAGGGTCTGCGGCTGCTTAGAAAAGAAATAAATATTAACAGATTACGTCCCCAGCTTTCAGTAATGACTCAGTGGGGGATCCCTGGATTCCAATAACGATTCAGTGGGGGTCTCCGGGTGCCAGTAATGATACTGTGGGGGGCCACAGAAGTCAAAAGGTTGGGAACTGCTGTTATAACCATTATACAGATGTCACCTATGTATAGTTGGGAAAATAGCAACCAGATTCTTAGACCCCTGTTGCCTGTGACCGTAGGTTCCTATATTTTCCTAAAAGGAAATGGCAATTTCAGTAGAACTTAAGGTAGCAAGGGTTGGTAGATGGAATAACTGCGGGTGGTGGCTTTAGTGAGGTTGGCACAACAATCTTTGTAGAATATCAAATAAAGGTTATTGAATCAACTGTAATACTATGTCTCAGCAGGGTAGAGCTCCTCTGTATTCAATGGACGCAAATTTATCCTATGTGGGCACTGAGAGGGAATATTAGTCAATTTTTCCCTGTTTTGACTGTCTTATAAATGAATGCATTTCAAAGATACACGGAAAAACAGTGCTTTCATAAGTATTATTTTTATTTAGGAATTCCATTTGCTGTTGAGAGGCAGAAATGCAAATCTCTAGCACATACATTTGAAAGTTTACAAAAAGAATGTTCAGAGATATATGTCACTGTTCACTATCACAGTGTATACATCAGTAAGTTACTTTCGTATGTTCTTTCATAGGTTTAGTTATTCGCTTGTGCTCCTCGTCTGTTAAAGAATCTTCTATGCAGCTGGATGAGATGTTATATCTGTATACATTTTCATAAATTCAACAACTGTGCTTGTTACATTAGCACATGCCTATGTGGCATGAGAGCTGCCACAACTCTCCAAGGCCACAGACCTGTTGCAGTAAACGTCTTGTTGAGGGGACATTATTGTGTTTTTCAAAAGAATGCCATAATTCAAGCAGGCTGTATGTGAAAGAATGACAATACCTTAAAAGACAAAGGCCCTCATTACAACCCTGGCGGCCGGTGTTAAAGCGGCGGTAATACCGGCAACAGGCCGGCAGTAAAATAAAATGGGTTTTGGACCCTGGCGGTTACCGCCATCCAACACCACCACTTTAACGCAGCGACCGCCAGGGTGGTAACAGCCCCTGGCTGGAGACTTCGGTCTCCAGCCCAGCGGCCGTTACATTCCCATCCTCTGGATTACAACGCAGCCTACCGCCATGGTTTTGTGTTTTTTGTACCGCCATGAAAACCATGGTAGTAGGCACTATCAGTGCTAGCTAATTCCCTTCCCAGGCACTGATAGGGGTCTCCCACGCCCCCCACGCCCTCCCCAGAGTACTCCCCCCCACCCGCTCCTGCCCTGCACATATACACACCCACACGCGCACCCATATACACACATGCACACACGCATACCCACCTCCACCCACGCATGCACACATACATACCCACACACCACAACACACACCAACATACCTTGTCTCACACATGCATCCACAACACACAACACTCACAATCACTCATTCACGCATGCATCCAACGCCATGACGGCTGGCAGTGTTCCGCTAGATTTCTGGTGGAATACCGTTGGAAGTCATAATACGCATTGCCGGTATGTTGGTGGCCGTCACCGTGGCGGTAGGCGGTCAATACCGCCAATGTTGTAATGAGGGCCAATATTTGGTGCAAATCAAAAAGACTAATCCATTTTAGGCTATAGAATGCAGTAGAAATAGAAAATCAATAGATTAGGGGGCATATTTATACTATGTTTGCACCAAATTTGCATCTCTTTTTAACGCAAATTCAGTGCAAACTTAACTCCATATTTACATTTTGACGCTAGACACGTCTAGCTCAAAATATTGGAGTTAGCACCATTTTTTGGATGCTTGTACCTGCCTTGCATCAATGAGATGCAAGGTAGGTGTTCCAATCTAAAATATGGTGCTAACCCCATAGCCACATATTTATCCCTCTGTGCTAAAATGACGCACGGGTGGCAGGAGGGGCTGAATAAAAGTGCAAAGCTTGCTTTGCGATATTATTTAATGCCTGGGTCAGACCAAGTGCTAGGGGACCTGTGGACCATTTTCCAGGGTGAAACACCTCCACCCACACCAAAGGGACACCAGAATATGCAGGACCCCATTCCAGGTAAGTAGGGTAAGTATAGGTAAGTACTTAAAAGAAAATTGAGTGCCATTGGAGGCCTTGACATGGGTCCTCCTGCATGGCACTGGGTGCCATGGCCATGCCCAGGGGGCCCTCGTCCCCTGTGCTGGCCATTGGGGTGGTGGGCATGACTCCTGTCTTTTATAAGACAGGAGTCATGTGGTATGGATGGTTTTGCATCAGCAAATGACACTAGACTGGTTAATGGCATGTTTTTTGCCTCTAACCAGCCTAGCATCTTTTCTTGAGGCAAAACCCCCTTCACCTGCACCTTCACCCCCCCCGGCTAATGCCACTTATTCTGACACCTGCCCAAACTGAGCGCCGGCTTGCGACATTCCATTAATTTGGTGCCCGGCTGGCGCTTTGAAATGACGCAAGCCGGCACTATACTTTTTGCCACAAAACTGTGATTGTGCAGTTTTGCTGCAAAAAGTATAAATATGGGCCAAAGTGTCTGGAGTTCAGAAGAAATGACGCACCAAGTGGGATATCAAGCCCCCTTTATGAACAAGATGTATACTGATTCGTTCTACAGAGGGACAGAGGAGCAGGATAACAATGGAATAGAATGCTAACAGCAGAATTGACAATAGTTAACTATTATTTCAGTGATGGCCTATTACCTACATGTTTTTTCTAAAGTGGATGGTCTGTGTCCATTTGCGGGATCGACTGTACCATAACATATCACGTCAAGCTGATTCTCACTGACAAAATTCAACAAGTCCCAAACAAATTCTGGGGGGCATATTTATACTCCGTTTGTACCAAATTTGCGTCGTTTTTTTCGACGCAAATTCGACGCAAAACTAACTCCATATTTATACTTTGGCGTTAGATGCGTCTAGCGCCAAAGTTCATGGAGTCAGCGTCATTTTTTGGCGTGAACACCTTCCTTGCGTTAATGAGATGCAAGGTAGGCGTTCCCGTCTTAAAAAATGACTCCCAGGCATGTGCGTGGTATTTATACTCCCGGGCAAAAATGACGCCCGGGAGTGGGCGGGGCAAAAAACCCCGCATTTGCGCCTCTTTTTAACGCCTGGGTCAGGGCAGGCGTTAAGGGACCTGTGGGCTCAGAATGAGCCCAGAGGTGCCCTCCCCTGCCCCCAGGGACACCCCCTGCCACCCTTGCCCACCCCAGGAGGACACCCAAGGATGGAGGGACCCATCCCAGGGAAGAAAAGGTAAGTTGTGGTAAGTATTTTTTAAATTTTTTTTTGTGGCATAGGGGGGCCTGATTTGTGCCCCCCTACATGCCACTATGCCCAATGACCATGCCCAGGGGACAGAAGTCACCTGGGCATGGCCATTGGGCAAGGGGGCATGACTCCTGTCTTTGCTAAGACAGGAGTCATGTTAATGGCGTCTGGGCGCCCAAAAAAAATGGCGCAAATCGGGTTAAGACGTTTTTTTTTCACGCACACCTGGCAGCGCCGGTCGGCTAACGCTGGCTAACGCCATTCAATAAATACGGCGCCCGCATGGCGCTTCAGAATGGCGTTAGCCGGCGCTAATTTTTTTGGCGCAAAACTGCGTTAGCGCAGTTTTGCGTCAAAAAGTATAAATATGGCCCTGGGTGTGCAAAAGGATGGGTCTAACAAATTTGGTTGGACGGTGCCATTAGGTCAAGTTCAACATAGATTTGCATGTGGGAAAGCTGTCCTGAGTAAATCTCATTATTTAAGATTGATTCAAGCATTTCCACTTTTTTCTGTCCAATACTGCTATGTGTCTAGGACTCCTAGACATTAGAGTATCCCTTACATCTCTAAGGCACAGTGGCCTTCCTCACGTTGATCTTTTATATATATGGAGCAAGTATTATTAAACACACTCTAAATTATATTTTTATATAAAATACTGCCAGGCTATTCTTAGTTATTACCTCATTACCCTTATTACCTTATTACCCTTCTTGTGTCTTTCATATACGAGGGGAAGTGATGTGGAGTATGCACAGGCAATGAGGAGCATGGGGGTTGGACAAGGGAGCTACGACAGAGGCCTGTACCAAAACAGTAGGGGTAGGCAGGGCACAGAGTGGGTGACTGGAAATGGTAGCAGAACGCAAGACTGACAGATTTCAGAAACAGATTTCAGAGCCTCTGTTACTCACGATTACATTATGAATGTCAGGTGCAAACTGGGTTGTTCAGAAGAGTTGAGACCCACAGCAGTACAATGAAGATTGAGACAAGAACCCTAAACCAAACGTCCAGTTTTCTTTTACTGTTGCTGAGAAACATCATGGATCCCAGCTAAGAAAGATGAGGAGGTGGCCAAAAGAAACACGAGTATGGCTTCTTTAATAGTTACTGTCTTTGGCTGAACACAGCTCATCAATTATTTACCCTACTGTTCCATTTAAAAAAAAAATGTACTTAGATGCAGGAGTGGTTAACAAGTTTTCTCAGGTTTACCACCTTCCTTGGGTTTCTACTTCTTTCCCTCCTCATGAAACTACATCAACAAGATTCCAGGTGTTGGAGCAGATATGCATATATGAGAAATTTCTAATGATTTGCATATACATACTAATGAGAAATATTCATAAAAGAAACTAATAATTGAAAATAAAGTGTATGAGTAACATGTGCCCACAGGGAGTGGTCACCATGTGTGTTAACAATGCTAACACAATGAAAAATAATAGTAATTATGTATTAATATTTCATATTTAAATATTTAACCTATGTTTTATGATGCTTTATATTCTTACATTAGCCGAACTAGAGGCCTGGTTGGTGCTGGGCCTTGCTTGCGTAAACGTGGAGACACGATGAGCTGCCGAGGACTGGAACTGGAGAAAAGGACCTTGAACTGTACAGACGGGCTCTGCTAGAAATTTCTGCAAATGTACCAGAGGACAGGAGATAATGAGAACAAATTGATACAATTATGTGTAGAGTAGGCTAAAGGTACTTTCCCAAGATTTGAACAATAGAGGCACTGATTAAAAAACTGTGGGCCACAATTTTGTTACCTGAAGAGCCGGATGATGTTCTCATCGACAAAAGGACCACTCATATTAATGGAACTTGATGTTTGAACCGACGCAAGCAAGTGGTAAACAAAAACTATAGGTCAGAATCATAACCTCTGATGTGGTTGACCAATTAGCGATTTTTGGGACAGACTGAGAGACCCTGATAAAAAGTCATGACAAGGGAAGGAGAATAGGAGCGGAGAGGTGAAAGTTGATGACGTCAGGAGACGCTGCCCAAACTCCATGCAGACCCACATGCTGATGCTAATTTGAGTTAGTTAGGCTGACAATGGTGACTTACCAGTGTCAGTTGACTGACTGACTTGCATTGCGGAATTATTCAAAATGTTAAAGAATTGGCTGACTTATGTTGATGCTCGTTTTTGCATATCAATGAATCTTGGTGAATAGTTGCTTATGATGCCAATAAAGTTTGATTAACAATAAAGTTGAATAAAGGTTTTTGATTAGAATTGTAACTAATAGGGAATAAAAATGATTAACCTATTTGGGAGTGATGGTATTTTCTTATTAGATAGGGCTTTTCTTGATGTTGATTGATATGTCTATAGATGATCCATTGGTTAACGCTAGACTAGGATACTCCATGCGATCCAAAAGGTTCATCGACCTATACACGTCCCCTTGTAAGTTTACTTACTAAGGACTAGGCACGCTAGCACAGGCATCCAAATGCCTCCTCTAACCGTAATTCAGGAGTGATTGGACTGCTTCCATGAGTACCATGATTATTTTGTATTTCACCACTCAAGCCATTTCATCTGCTTCCTTCTCTAGCTCAACATGTTCCCCTGATTCAATGTCCTCTCTATAATATACCTGTCTTGCACTTGTGATTGCGCTTGAGGCACTTAGCAATAAGCAGCACTTAGGGGAATCCACACAGAAGCTAGGACACATTCTAGATTGGCTTCTGTTTTTTAGGAACAAGGGGTGGCAGGATGGAGCTCATGATTGTATTTTGATTATCCTCTAATCAGTCCCACACAATTCACAGAGCTGGTTAAGCTTAAACTAGCAAATAAAAAAATTATGTAAGTCGATATCCTGACAGGCTAAAAGACATATCTGCAGAGCATTCGTTACAGTTTAATTCAAAGTACGACCAATTAGAAATGCAAAGACTGAAGGAGATAGTTCACTGAGGACATGTGCGCCGTGTATAGAGCGATTAGGAGAGCTGACAGAAAATGGCAAAACATTTAAATATCATTACACATACTAATTATTGAGCATGGATACGACACAACACAGCAAGCCAAAGATGCATTCTTTTCAAGATTTTTTTTTTAAGTTCAAGCCATTCTGGTAGAACATTTTTCTATTTAAAGAGTGTTGAAAGATCCACACTTATTTAGTAATACATTTTCATACGTGATGGGACATCTTTGATGGGTATTTTGCCGGGTCAAAAATAATATTCTGCAATCAACAAGGCACACGAAGAATGACTAACGCATGTTTTTATTCAGGCAACTCTCGATAGATGAAATTAATGCTTTCTAGTGCTGTCATGTAATGTAGGCTAAATGGTCTCCTTAACCCCTTAGCTGCTGGGCCTTTCCCCCCCCAGTGCTGAGCCCTTTTTTGGCTATTTGGGGTAGTTAGCGCTTCATAACTTTTTGTCCACATAAACTAACCACGCCAAATTTGCGTCCTTTTTTTCCCAACATCCTAGGGATTCTAATGGTACCCAGAGTTGGTGGTTTCCCCTGGGGAAGACCAAGAAAATAGCCAAAATACAGTGAAAATTTAGTTTTTTCCAAAAAAATGGGAAAAAAGGGCTGCCGAAGAAGGCTTGTGGTTTTTTCCCTGAAAATGCCATCAACAAAGGGTTTCTGGTGCTGAAATCACTATCTTCCCACCTTTCAGGAATGGGCAGACTTGAATCAGAAAACTAAATTTTCCAACACAAATTTGGCATTTTACTGGGACATACCCCATTTCTACTATATTTGGTGCTTTCAGCCTCCTTCCAGTTAGTGACAGGAATCGGTGTGAAAACAATGCTGGATCCCGGAATGCTAAACATTTCTGAAAACTAGACAAAATTCTGAATTCAGCAAGGGGTCATTTGTGTAGATCCTACAAGGTTTTCCTACAGAAAATACCAGCTGAAATAAAAAAATATTGAAATTGAGCTGATCACAACAGCCATTTTTCTTTATGTTTTACTCTGTAACTTTTTCCTGCGATGTCAGATTTCTGAAAGCAATATACCGTTTTGTCTGCTGGACTCTTCTGGTTGCGGGGATATAAAGGGCTTGTAGGTTCATCAAGAACCCTAGGTACCCAGAGCCAATAAATGAGCTGCACCCTGCAGTTGGTTTTCTTTCTATACTGGGTATACAGCAATTCATTTGCTGAAATATGAAGAGTGAAAAAGAGGTATCAAGAAAACCTTTGCATTTCCAAAATGGGATCAAGATAAGGTTTTGAGGAGCAGTGGTTATTTGCACATCGCTGAATTCCGAGGTGCCCATACTAGCATGTGAATTGCAGGGCATTTCTCAAACAGACGTCTTTTTTACACACTCTCTTATATTTGGAAGGAAAAAATGTAGAGAAAGATAAGGGGCAATAACACTTGTTTTTCTATTCTATGTTCCCCCAAGTCTCCCGATAAAAATGATACCTCACTTGTGTGGGTAGGCCTAGTGCCCGGGACAGGAAATGCCCCAAAACACAACATGGACACATCCTATTTTTTTTATAGAAAACACAGCTGTTTTTTCCAAAGTGCCTACCTGTAGATTTTGGCCTCTAGCTCAGCCGGCACATAGGGAAACCTACCAAACCTGTGCATTTCTGAAAACTAGAGACCTAGGGGAATCCAAGGAGGGGTGACTTGCGGGGCTCGGACCAGGTTCTGTTACCCAGAATCCTTTGCAAACCTCAAAAAGTGGTTAAAAAAACAAGTTTTCCTAACATTTCGGTGACAGAAAGTTCTGGAATCTGAGAGGAGCCTCAAATTTCCTTCCACCCAGCGTTCCCCCAAGTCTCCCGATAAAAATGATACCTCACTTGTGTGGGTAGGCCTAGCGCCTGCGACAGGAAACGCCCCAAAGCGCAACGTGGACACATCCAAATTTTTGGAAGAAAACAGAGGTGTTTTTTGAGAAGTGCCTACCTGTAGATTTTGGCCTCTAGCTCAGCCGGCACCTAGGGAAACCTACCAAACCTGTGCATTTCTGAAAACTAGAGACCTAGGGGAATCCAAGGAGGGGTGACTTGCAGGGCTCGGACCAGGTTCTGTTACCCAGAATCCTTTGCAAACCTCAAAAAGTGGCTAACAAAACAAGTTTTCCTAACATTTCGGTGACAGAAAGTTCTGGAATCTGAGAGGAGCCTCAAATTTCCTTCCACCCAGCGTTCCACCAAGTCTCCCGATAAAAATGATACCTCACTTGTGTGGGTAGGCCTAGCGCCCGCGACAGGAAACGCCCCAAAGCGCAACGTGGACACATCTAAATTTTTGGAAGAAAACAGAGGTGTTTTTTGTGAAGTGCCTACCTGTAGATTTTGGCCTCTAGCTCAGCCGGCACCTAGGGAAACTTACCAAACCTGTGCATTTCTGAAAACTAGAGACCTAGGGGAATCCAAGGAGGGGTGACTTGCAGGGCTCGGACCAGGTTCTGTTACCCAGAATCCTTTGCAAACCTCAAAAAGTGGCTAAAAAAACAAGTTTTCCTCACATTTCGGTGACAGAAAGTTCTGGAATCTGAGAGGAGCCACAAATTTCCTTCCACCCGGCGTTCCCCCAAGTCTCCCGATAAAAATGATACCTCACTTGTGTGGGTAGGCCTAGCGCCTGCGACAGGAAACGCCCCAAAGCGCAACGTGGACACATCAAAATTTTTGGAAGAAAACAGAGCTGTTTTTTGAGAAGTGCCTACCTGTAGATTTTGGCCTCTAGCTCAGCCGGCACCTAGGGAAACCTACCAAACCTGTGCATTTCTGAAAACTAGAGAACTAGGGGAATCCAAGGAGGGGTGACTTGCGGGGCTCGGACCAGGTTCTGTTACCCAGAATCCTTTGCAAACCTCAAAAAGTGGCTAAAAACAAAGTTTTCCTAACATTTCGGTGACAGAAAGTTCTGGAATCTGAGAGGAGCCTCAAATTTCCTTCCACCCAGCGTTCCCCCAAGTCTCCCAATAAAAATGATACCTCACTTGTGTGGGTAGGCCTAGCGCCCGCGACAGGAAACGCCCCAAAGCGCAACGTGGACACATCCAAATTTTTGGAAGAAAACAGAGGTGTTTTTTGCGAAGTGCCTACCTGTAGATTTTGGCCTCTAGCTCAGCCGGCACCTAGGGAAACCTACCAAACCTGTGCATTTCTGAAAACTAGAGACCTAGGGAAATCCAAGGAGGGGTGACTTGCGGGGCTCGGACCAGGTTCTGTTACCCAGAATCCTTTGCAACCCTCAAAAAGTGGCTAAAAAAACAAGTTTTCTTCACATTTCGGTGACAGAAAGTTCTGGAATCTGAGAGGAGCCACAAATTTCCTTCCACCCCGCGTTCCGCCAAGTCTCCCGATAAAAATGATACCTCACTTGTGTGGGTAGGCCTAGCGCCTGCGACAGGAAACGCCCCAAAGCGCAACGTGGAAACATCCAAATGTTTGGAAGAAAACAGAGGTGTTTTCTGAGAAGTGCCTACCTGTAGATTTTGGCCTCTAGCTCAGGCGGCACCTAGGGAAACCTACGAAACCTGTGCATTTCTGAAAACTAGAGGCCTAGGGGAATCCAAGATGGGGTGACTTGCGGGGCTCTGAGCAGGTTCTGTTACCCAGAATCCTTTGCATACCTAAAAAAGTGGCTAAAAAAACAAGTTTTCCTCACATTTCGGTGACAGAAAGTTCTGGAATCTGAGAGGAGCCACAAATTTCCTTCCACCCAGCGTTCCCCCAAGTCTCCCGATAAAAATGATACCTCACTTGTGTGGGTAGGCCTAGCGCCCGCGACAGGAAATGCCCCAAAACACAAAGTGGACACATCACATTTTTTCATAGAAAACAGTGCCTACCTGTGGATTTTGGCCTCTAGCTCAGCCGGCACCTGGGGAAACCTAGCAAACCAGCACATTTTTGAAAACTAGAAACCCAGGGGAATCCAAGATGAGGTGACTTGTGGGGCTCGGACCAGGTTCTGTTACCCAGAATCCTTTGCAAACCTCAAAATGTGGCTAAAATAACACGTTTTCCTCACATTTCGGTGACAGAAAGTTCTGGAATCTGAGAGGAGCCACAAATTTCCATCCACTCAGCGTTCCCCCAAGTCTCCCGATAAATATGATACCTCACTTGTGTGGTTAGGCCTGGTGCCTGCGACAGGAATAGATCACACAACGGTCAATGTTGGTCCTTACGTGAGGCAGCTGTTGACCCTGGGGTGATCCATTCCTGACACAGGCACTAGGTGTAGGCACTCAAGTGGGGTAGTGTTTTTATCAGGACAGGTGAGGAGTCACTGGGTGGTAGGAATGTTGTGGATCCCAGCATATTCCTGTAGTTTGTGTGACAGAAATGCGAGAAAAATTGAGTTTTTTTTCAACATTTCAGCTTTGCAGGGTATTCTGGGTAAGAAAACTTTGGGGAATCCACACAAGTCACACCTCTGTGGACTCCCCCGAATGTCTAGTTTCCAGAAATGTTTGGGTTTAGTGTGTTTCTCTATATGGCCGCCGGATCCAGGACCAAAAACACAGGTGCCTGCCTTACAAAACCAGTTTGTTTTGCCATAGACAATTTTGATGTCTCCACAATATGATTTGGGTGGTGGAATTTGGGGCTGAACTAAATTGGGGAGCTCCCAAGAGAGCACTCTCTCTCTGCTTGCCGCCGCATTCACCTGCTCTCTGGGTTGGCCTAACCCACTATTACCCAGTTGCACGAACAGCTTGCGAAGGGACAGCAGGACTGTCCTCATCACCTCCCTCATAATGTACTGGAAGAGGAGTTTTCGAATGGGACTCCTCTGACTGAAAAATCACTCCCAGAGTCTGCGCCATTGTCCTATCCCTCAGATGCTGTCTCAGTATCTGATGTCTCAGTCTCTGATCCTATGTCAGAGCGGTCCTCTATAACCCGAGTGCAGGCAGCAGTCATCCATCAAGATGCCATCTCTGCTATTGGCTAAACTGTAGGTCTAAAACACTAGCCTACGTAGACAGTCACAAAATCGATGGTGTGTGTGAGATACGTGCAACAGTAGAGGCCACCTTACCTGCGCTTCTTCCCTCAATCAGCACGTACTTTCAAGACACTCAAAAAACACCTTGTCACATACCATTCGTCACAGTCTTTAGCACCTCCTGCGCCCAGTCCAACAATCATTATTGGTGCTTCCACTCCCTCCTCCTCGGATTCCCTCATTACCACCCAGCAAAAGTGCCCTTCATCTCTCCATAGACTTTACTAATGTACTCAGCTATTTACATAAAATACAGATGTGCTCTTTGCAGTAGGCATATAAACCTTCTGCGCTTCTTTATGGCACTAAAACTGCCACTAGACAAGTCGGACCCTTTTCCCCCCAGGGAAACCACACACATATTGTCAAAAGTGATATATATATGACAGCCAACCACCTGAAACTCAACTCAAGCAAAACCGAAATAATCCTCTTTGGCCCACACAAAAACACCTGGGACCCCCCATGGTGGCCCACCACGCTAGGCCCTGCACCCACCCCCGCCAACCACGCACGCAACCTCAGCATCATCCTAGACTCCTCCCTCTCGATGACCCAACAAATCAACGCTCTTACCTCCTCATGCTTCAACAAACTCCGTATACTGAAAAACATTCAAATGGATCCCCACAGAGACCAGAAAAACTGTCACTCACGCACTCATCAGCAGCAGGCTTGATTACGGAAACGCCCTCTACGCCGGCACCACTCTAAAACTCAAGCGCAAACTACACGCATCCAGAACTCAGCAGCACGACTCATCCTCGACCTCCGCCGACACAAACACATCTCTCCACACCTCAAATCCCTCCACTGGCTCCCCATTGACAAAAGGATCACCTTCAAGATCCTCATCCTCGCACACAAATCACTCCACAACACAGGCCCTGCCTACCTCAACGAGAGTCACCTCGGCCGTTTTCCCCATCAAAGCAGGAAGCGGCCGCAAGGCTGCTTCCTGGTTTGATGGGGAAAACACCTTTGAAACGTCAGCGCGCCTCGCGGCGCGCTGACATCACAAAGGGGCGGGTGGGGGGTGGGGGGTGGGGGGTGGGGGCGGGGGGAGACACGGAAGCTTCCGTGTCTCCTGGGGGAAGTTTAAAAAAAAAAAAAAAATCCTCGGTGCGACGCACCCGAGGATTTATTAATGCCCTTCCTGGTGTCGGCCACTGGTCGTGACCCGCACCAGGGAGGGTGTGTGGGCGTCGGCCAGTGGCCGACGCCCGCACCAAAGAGGTTAATTGACATATTTTGAAAATTATTCATTTAAAGTGGGAGTTATACTGTAAGAATTAAAATGATAACTCTTGGGGCAGACCCACAGGATTTGAAATATGACTGTACACTTTCTATTTCTAATATATGTAGGAGGCTGGCCTGGCTTGTAGTGGGTACCAGAGGTACTTACACCTTGTGCCAGGTCCAGTTATCCCTTATTAGTGTAGAAGAGGTGTTTCTAGCAGCTTAGGCTGATAGAAGGTAGCTATGGCAAAGCAGCTTAGGCTGAACTAGGAGACATGTAAAGCTCCTACTATACCACTGGTGTCATATGCACAATATCATAAGAAATCACAATGCACAGAGTTACTAAAAATAAAGGTACTTTATTTTTATGACAATATGCCAAAAGTATCTCAGTGAGTACCCTCAGTATGAGGATAAGTTATATACACAAGATATATGTACACAAACCAAAATTAGGTAAGTAATAGCAAGAAAAGTAATGCAAACAGTGTAGAATTACAATAGATTGCAATAGGAACACATAGGTACAGGGGCAACACAAACCATATACTCCAAAAGTGGAATGCGAACCACAAATGGACCCCAAACCTATGTGAGCTTGTAGAGGGTCGCTGGGACTGTAAGAAAACAGTGAGGGTTAGAAAAATAGCCCACCCCAAGACCCTGAAAGGTAGGTGTAAAGTGCACCTACTACCCCCAGAGAACACAGAATTTGTGATAGGGGGATTCTGCAGGAAGAACAAACACCAGCAATGCAACAACAGTGGATTTCCAGACATGAGTACCTGTAAGACAAGGGGACCAAGTCCAATAGTCGCGACAGTGTCGAGAGTGGGAAGGAGCCCAGGAAATGCCAGCTGAGGGTGCAAGGAAGCTGCCACCAGATAGAAGAAGCTTGGAGTTCTGCAAGAAAGAAGAGGACTAGGAACTTCCCCTTTGGAGGATGGATGTCCCACGTCACGATGAAGCTTGCAGAGGGGTCCCCACGCAGAAAGACCACAAACAAGCCTTGCTAGCAGCAAGGGTTGCAGTAGAGGTTTTTGGGTGCTGCTGTGGCCCAGGAGGGACCAGGATATCGCCACTTGGAGGAGGAGACAGAGGGGGTGCCCAGCAACTCAGGGAGCCCTCACAGAAGCAGGCAGCACACAAAAAAGTACCTGATCAGGCACTTGGAAGGAAAGTGAACAGGAGATCACGCAAAGTCACAAAAGGGAGTCCTATGACGCCGGAGGACAACTCAGAAGGTTGTGCACTGCAGGATAGAGTGTCGGGGACCCAGGCTTGGCTGTGCACAAAGGAAATCCTGGAAGAGTGCACAGGAGCCGGAGCAGCTGCAAATCATGCGGTACCCAGCAATGCAGTCTAGTGTGGGGAGGCAAGGACTTACCTCCACCAAACTTGGACTGAAGAGTCACTGGACTGTGGGAGTCACTTGGACAGAGTTTCTGAGTTCCAGGGACCATGCTCGTCAGGATGAGAGGGGACCCAGAGAACCAGTGTTGCAGTCTTTTGGTGCCTGCGTTAGCAGGGGGAAGATTCCGTCAACCCACGGGAGATTTCTTCTGAGCTCCTGGTACAGGGTGAAGGCAGGCAACCCCCAGAGCATGCACCACCTGGAAACAGTTGAGAAAGCCGGCAGGATGAGGCGCTACAAGGTTGCTAGTAGTCATCTTGCTACTTTGTTGCGGTTTTGCAGGCGTCCTGAGCAGTCAGCGGTCAATCCTTTGGTAGAAGGTGAAGAGGGAGATGCAGAGGAACTCTGGTGAGCTCTTGCATTCGTTATCTAAAGAATTCCCCAAAGCGGAGACCCTAAATAGCCAGAAAAGGAGGTTTGGTTACCAACAAAGGAGGATTGGCTACCATGACAGGTAAAAGCCTATCAGAAGGAGTCTCTGACGTAACCTTATGGCACTGGCCACTCAGAGCAGTCCAGTGTGCCCCCAGCACCTCTAAATCCAAGATGGCAGAGGTCTGGGACACACTGGAGGAGCTCTGGGCACCTCCCCTGGGAGGTGCAAGTCAGGGGAGTGGTCACTCTCCTTTCGTTTGTCCAGTTTCGCGCCAGAGCAGGGCTGGGGGATCCCTGAACCGTGTAACACCCTCCCTCAGAGGAAATCCTTTGTTCTGCCTTTCTGGGCCAGGGCTGCCTGGACCCCAGGAGGACAGAAACCTGTCTGAGGGGTTGGCAGCAGTAGCAGCTGCAGTGGAGACCCCGGAAAGGCAGTTTGGCAGTACCCGGGTACTATGCTAGAGACCCGGGGGATCATGGAATTGTCACCCCAATGCCAGGATGGCATTGGGGTGACAATTCCATGATCTTAGACATGTTACATGGCCATGTTCGGAGTTACCATTGTGACGCTATACATAGGTAGTGACCTATGTATAGTGCACGCGTGTAGTGGTGTCCCTGCACTCACAAAGTCCGGGGAATTTTCCCTGAATTATGTGGGGGCACCTTGGCTAGTGCCAGGGTGCCCACACACTAAGTAACTTTGCACCCAGCCTTCACCAGGTGAAGGTTAGACATATAAGTGACTTATAAGTTACTGAAGTGCAGTGGTAAATGGCTGTGAAATAACGTGGACGTTATTTCACTCAGGCTGCAGTGGCAGGCCTGTGTAAGAATTGTCAGAGCTCCCTATGGGTGGCAAAAGAAATGCTGCAGCCCATAGGGATCTCCTGGAACCCCAATACCCTGGGTACCTCAGTACCATGTACTAGGGAATTATATGGGTGTACCAGTATGCCAATGTGAATTAGAAAACTTAGTCACTAGCCTGTTAGTGACAAATTTGGAAAGCAGAGAGAGCATAACCACTGAGGTTCTGGTTAGCAGAGCCTCAGTGAGACAGTTAGGCATCACACAGGGAACACATACAGGGCACATACTTATGAGCACTGGGGCCCTGCCTGGAAGGGTCCCAGTGACACATAGACTAAAACAACATGTATACAGTGAAATATGTGGGTAACATGCCAGGCAAGATGGTACTTTCCTACAATATAGACTCCTTATTGGTTAGAAAACACAATCACAATTGTATTCCAAACCGGCTGCGAACATAATAAAAGGCTGGGTGAGTGGTAGTCAGGAGTTAGGTCAAATGCATGGACATCACTTATGGATGTGCAGAATACATTGGTTGATATAGATAATGGCAGGTTTACCCTTTTTGTATTTTCAAATCTGTTAGCAGTATTCAGTACCTCAGACCACAGCTTATTAGTCAAACGTTGGTGTGTGGTTGTGAGGAAGTCAGATGTAGCTGGAAAGTGGCTGGTGTCCTTGTCATTTCTGAACGGTTGGCAGATCTATTTGAAAATAGACAGTGAGGGACTTATGGAGTCCTACACAGTTCATGTTTTTTGTCATTGCTATTTGTTGTGCCTGAGAAAATGTGTTTCAACTCATTTAGCCGTTTAAAAAAAAAAAAATGTTGACTACTTTACTTTTGGATCTTTGCAATGAGAGTCTCATTCATTGTTGTTAAACTTGGCATCCTTGGCGTGGTCTGCCCTAACTTTTTGCCTCTGTTTCCCAGGTTGTTGATATGTGCTGGACTCTGGTTTTGCTGTTTGTGATACTCTGGGCATTTTACCACTGCTAATCAGTGCTAAAGTGAAAGTGCTCCTATGTAAAATATATGTGTAATTGGCTTTCCATGATTGGCATATTTGATTTACTAGCAAGTTCCTAATACAGGGTACTAGAGGTGCCCAGGGCCTGTAAATCAAATGCTACTAGTGGGCCTGCTGCGCTGGTTGTGATACCCATATGAGTAGCCCTGTAAACATGGCTCAAACCTGCCACTGCAGTGTCTGTGTGTGCAGTTTGTACCCACTTGCCAGGCCTAAACCTTCCCTCTTCATACATGTAAGGCACCCCTAAGGTAGGCTCTAGATAGCCCCATGGGCAGGCTGCAGTTTATTTTACGGTAAGACATATACTAATGTGTATTACATGTCCTAACAGTGAAATACTGCCACATTCGGTTTTCACTGCGCAAGGCCTATCTCTCTCACAGGTTAACATGGGGGCTGCCTTTCAATAATCAATGGATTCAAGAGGAACCTCTACGAAGAAGAACAGCTGAAGAGCTGAGGAGAAGTGCTGCCCCTGCCTATGACTGTGATTTGTTGGGCTATCCTGCAGTTGCTGCTTCTGCCTGTGAAAGGGGACAAAGACTGGATTTTGTTGTACATTCCTGCTTGAGAAGAATCGCAGCTTAAATTGAGCTTCCCTCCTGTTGAATTCTCAGGGCCATCAAAGACTACCTCTGCCACCATGTGGGCTCTCTGCTGAGACTCCTGCCCTGCCAAGTGGTGCCCTATCCAGTTCCTGGGCCCTTGAAAGGTGAAGTTGGCAGACAAGAACTGAAAATTCATGCTCAGAAAGCCGTGCTGGGAAATTTTCAATGCACCTTCCGCAGCGCGGCTGATAAACGATGCACCACTGGCTTCGTGGCTGAGATTGAAACTCCATCTGCATTGTGGCTGGGAGATCGATGCATTGTGACTAGAGAAATGACGTGCAACACCGGCTTACGGAGGCTGATAACAACACAAACCCCTGGCAACATGTTTTTATGATACAGTTCGACTGGATTTTCCACGCATCGTCCCTGGGTGTCAAAGTCAACCCGACTCGCTCTCTTGTGATGGAGAAAAACAACGCATCACCGACCCTACCAGAGAAGGAAACGACACACGGCCTCACTTGTGAGTAAGGAATCAACGCATCACAACCCTTTTCCGACACATGCTCGCCATTGTAACTTTACTTTTGTATTCTGTATTTTTGTAACAACATCATTCTCACAGTTTTCTAAGGATTAAGACTTTTATTCTCTTGAAAATTCATATCTCGACTTGTGTATGTTGGAATTATGTAATTTTGGTCTTGTTTGATTTACATAAATAGTACTTATTTTTCTAAACTGGTGTGGTGTCCATTTTGTAGTGTTTTCACTGTATTACTGTGTGTGTTGGTACAAATACTTTACACATTGCTTCTGAAATTTAGCCTGCCTGCTCATGCCAAGCTACCATGGAGGTGAACGGGGGTTAACTGAGGGTGATTCTCCCTTTACCCTGACTAAAATAAGGGTCCTTGCGTGGACAGGGGGTAACCTGACTGTCAACCAAAGACCCAATTTCTAACAATTGTAAGTTCTGTAAAAATGGATAGTGAGTGCTAGCAGCCAGTAGCAGCTGGGAAAAGAGGCTTCTGGCAGGTAGCTTGTGAAATCATGTGTGTGGGAAGCTGGGTTTTGGTTGGTGTACCTTCCCACTTTTTGCCTGGAACATGATGTGGTTTTTGAACTGTAATTGTCCTGGCCCCCTGCTAAACTAGTTCCCAGGGCCAGATTGCTTTCCCCAAACTGGTGTTTGGCACATCAGCCACTCTGCTAACTCCCAAGTAAATGGTACCCCTGATACCTAGGGCATGGGTGCTGCAGAGGGCCCCCATAGCTGCAGCACCAATTGTGCCACTCTGAGAGTCCCCGCACCAGCCTCATGCAGACTGCCATTCTAAGTGCTTGACAAGGTGTATTTAAAAGTTGCAACCTCGACATGGCGCTCACCAAGAGTGCCATGTCCACTACCACTGCATGCACTATAGGTAAGTCATCTCTCTGGCAGGGTGCACTGTAATGCAGGTGAGGGCATATGTGTGAATGAGCAAATATGCCTCTAATGTGTCTTTACAAAACCTTAAGACATAGTACATGTACAGGAGAGCCATAGCTAATACATGTGCAGAATGCAGAACACATAAATAAAGCAAAAACGAGGAGAAACAAATGACTATCTCCTCACTGCACGATGCTAACACCAACCCTTGGGGTGGCATTCGTTTTTGGCGCTGCCTCAGATTACGATTCCTTGTAAATCTGGGCCAGTGTCAAAAGCAATGGGTGTTGTGGTGGAACGCCCACAGCAACACCCATTGCACTCCCCTCTGCCACAGAAACCTACGTTGGAGGGGCCCATATTTACAAGGTGGCATCAAGCCACAAAAAGTGGCTTTGTGTAGCCTTGTAAATATGGCACAGTGCACAGCACTACCGGAGTGTCACTAAAAGTGATGCTCCAGTAGCATTAGGGGCATGTAAATATGCCCCAAAGTTTTTTCTGGGTGGAGGTGTTACACCTCCTCTCCCAGGTGGGCATCCTGCCCCAGCGGCTTTGAACTCTGACCCACGTCTCTGCTGCCAGCGGTAGATGGCTGCCCAATGGTTTTGTCCTCACTTTGAGCGAGAAAACAGGTGGGAAAACTTAGTCAGAGTAGGAGGAGTGCCCCCCCCCTCAGCCTGCACCACTCCTACGGTGTGGCAGGCGAGGTGACCACTCCATTTCATTTTCCTCTTGGATGGCAGGAAAAAAGCCAATGAGGGTTAGGGATGTGACCCCATCCCACATTCAATGGGCACAAGAAAACCAGGAAAAAGGAAGACCCGAGGCACGAGAGCAGAAGTCCTGCTGCAAGAAAAAAAGGCGCAAAACCCTGCCTGCTGCTCCTAGGACTAAGCTATTGATGCTGATGTGTCAGCTGGAAACCTGAAGGACTCTAAAACCCCACAGAGCACTTCCAGCCTTCTTTAAAACACCAAGAACATCCCTCAGAGTGAAGGTACAACTCTCCTGCAACCTACAAGCAAGGAGCTGGTGAAGTCCAGTTTACTGACCGGCCACTGACCAACAAACCGGAACCAGCAGCCTGACCAAAATCCACATAACAGACCCAAAGGACAAAACCTACAAGTGCGCCAAGTTTGGTGGCACTGTCGTTCAAAGCCTAAGAGGTCCAATCGCCCGGGCTACTTGACTGCCCACCGTCAGACACCAAGAAGCAAAATCTACTCCAAGGACCAGAAGCAAGCACAAGTCAAGGGACTTTAGGACACCCAAGAACCACCCCCCCAGAGTGGCCCTGCTGACCTGCAATCTACCCTTAAAGTGACCTGTACGGTGCTCTAAGGGCTCCCTGATGCACGGCCTTTGGCTGACCAAGCTGCAGTGCCCCCGGCCTCCCTGGCCATGAAACACCAACCCAGCTGTGCTTGAAGGAATCTAACCCCTTACACCTCTACACTCCAAGAGGACCCACCAGACTTACCTTTAAGTCTGCCTGTGCAGTGTGTTTTCTAATTGTTGCCTTCTCCGTTCTGCACCAGCTCCAAGACTTTCAGCCATTGCTCCCACTTGAACGAGGCACCACCTGAACTTACTTGGATGGCCTACGGGACATCTCAACGACCTCAACCTGAAAATAGAAGGTGACACTTCTGAGAGCATTGCCTGATTTTATATGCATTTTTAATTGTTTTCCCATTCATTCCTAAGGTGCGTAATTACAAACAAAAAGCATATATTTTCTGAAAAATCATAACAAAAGAAGTATTTACTTTATACTCATGATATTGGTCTTACATATTTTGTATATTGGTCTTGAGTGTATGTCCACATTCATTAATACTGTGAGTATAACAAATGCTTAGCACATCTCCAAGATAAGCCTAACTGCTTGCCCACACTACCACAAAAACAGAACATTAGATGGTCTGCTTTTTACCTCTGGATACCACGGTGGGGCTGGTCGGAATTTCTGCACAGTTCATGTCTTTTTCATACACTATACAGAGAGCCAGCCTTCAAGAATGTGCATAAAAATGTACACACATGTGGGTTGAATTACTAGGATTACTCCCTAATTAGCCTAGTATCTATGCACATGCAACCTGTCACAGCGGGTGCCCTACATGAATTGGGGAGGAACTAGGCAAGACTTATAGTGTGAAAGAACATTCATATTTGAGATCTGTAGTGCTTTACTGAAAAGTATGTACACTTTACTGCACTGTACTCTATGGGGGAAATCTGCACCAAAGTACAGTTTTGCCATAGTTAATCCTAGAGACTAGGTTGAAGCACCAATTTCATGTTAAATGAGGATCCTACATGTAGATTTAGTGTTACTCTTGTCCTAATTGCACTCTTTTTCCAGAGTCCTGAGTTAGCTTCCTAATAAGATTTGAATCACTCTGCCACATCCAGTTAATTTCTCGGCTGGCTAGTTAGAGGATAAAATCCTTCCCCACACAAAAGGGCTATTTGCCACTGATTAGCTCTACTCCTGGCAAAGGAAGCGCTGAGGCCAGACTCTGTATGTGATGATTACTTTTGACTCTGCACAAGGCCTGGAAAGGCTCATCTGTAGAAAGACCTATGAGGCATGGACCTCTCCAGTGAATCACAGGAGGAGCTTTCCTTTAAAGTTTGGAGGGAAAGGATTTTGGAGTATGGCTTCAGGCTCAGAGAAGGTCTTACAACAGACCTCATGCCCTGAACCCAAAAACCACAACACCCCTCACATACCTCAAACAGAATATAATGAAGTGAATTGTGAACTAACACTACAACAGTAAAAGCAGAAAAGTGCCATTAAAATCTTGTGCAATCACCATTAAAACCTCTCAGGATGATGCTATCTTAAACTGATATTCATTAATAAATGTAATGAATCGCTATTAACTTTGTCATTATCAAAAAAACATTAGGAAGTTCAATATAAAGTGTGTGTGAGTCTTTTTTCTCCTTTGACATCTACTGCAAAGGAAATTTAGGACCCTGACTCAATGCAAAGTGTGTATGAGTCTTCTTCTACTTGATGTATGCTGCAAGGAATCTTTAGGACTCAACAATAAATAAACTACACTCCTGTGTCACGAGGCTATAAACTAAGCTAAACAAATGATTGAAACAATGAGAAGTCTCTTCTCAATGAGGCCACTGAGAGACAGAGAGTGACAACCTTAAATTACTGGTGGGGCGCTCTACGAAAGCTGATACACTTTGGCAGCCCACAAAACATGATCTACCTCATTAGTTGCATCCATGTCCTCTCTGGTGCATGACAACACAGTAAGCACATTTTCAGGCATCCCAAAATCCCTCATGCCTGATTCACTCATTTTTTCTTTAATGCACTTGTAGCACATTGTTTTTTTTCAGGGTGCCAATGTCCCCTTCTGTAGGGCCCCTGGATGCCACTGTGAGGTCCACTGTGCAATGTGCCTGCATGGTCTGCCCAATTCCCACCACCTGACACAGCCTTTGTGTGTCAGCACAGAGCTGGCATCTTCACCCTCCCTCCCATGTTCTTTGACACAAAGGCGGCTCTATGCACAGTTTCTTATCTACCACCTGTGGTCAGTATGTGTGGGAATTTACTCTCTGGGTGACACTCACTCCCTTAGACATGGGCACAGGAAGAGGACCCCCAGTGATGCTCTAATCCAGGAGTAGAGAGTACCAGAACACAGCTGTGCTCAACGATCTTTGGTCCCCATGGACATTAGGGGTCCCTGAGGACTAGAGGACAGCACAATGCTGCTAACTCATTTTTTCCTTGTGCCCGCTCTGCATTTATGCCCAGGGACTTGGGACCTGGTGGACAAATGAACCAATAACGGCGATGGCACGTGTGTAACCAGGCGATTTTCTGCCCAAGGAATTTCAAGAGTCTCAGGAGGGGCTGTCATGCTCTTTCTGGCATGACTGGGGACTGCATTTTTCTCCCTGTTCTCTGTGTCCCTGACTGTAATGGGGGGAGTTGTGTTATGCTCCTGTTGGCACACTCCAGCCAGTAGAAGTGTTCTTTGGAGGTCTCCTGACCTCTAAAATGTTATATTCTTTTTGATTTTCTACACCAATCTCCATCTGATAAGGAAGAGCGCAGGTCCTGGTTTCTGTTCATTAGATACTGAGCCAGGAAATGTCCTCTATCTAGGCTCCTTGTGCCCTTGTCAGCCCAGGGTCACCTTCAGCAGCACCCCACAGCCCTCAAACAGATCACACTCCATGCCTGCATCCCCCTAGATCTGATGGCCTCTCTTTGGTCACTTGTAGAACAATTGTATGTCAATCAGAGGCCCCATCGTTTTGGAGGTCACACACTTATAGGACCAATCCATATAAAAGATCCAGGTTTTTCACTGGCAGGATGATCTCTCTATCATCCCCCAGAAGGTGCAGGGACAGCATCACTGGCCTTTAAGAAACAAATCATAGTCCCTAGGTGTCTGCTGAAGTCAGAAGAACTTGAGCCCATCACTGCAGTAAGATCCAGTAGTCCCTGAGTCCCTTTCAGCAGAGTCAGGTGTGTTCTCTCTTCCAACTGAGTATTAAATGGGGTTTGGAATGTTCCCGCAGTTAAGAGCCTTTGTATATTCCTAGGATGAAACATCATTACTCTTTCCTGCACATAATTTTGGAATTTTCCAAATGGTGACTTCAAGCGGTCTGTTGGGAGACCTGCTCTGAGAGCCCAAGCCACACCTCTAACTGACACGGGTGCCTCGTCCATTCCTTCCAAATCTTCATAGGTGAGGTCCTCCTGTGACTGGCTCCAGAGGTCTGGATTGATCCGTCTGCTGAGCAACAGAGTAATTTACTTGACTGTACAGGGTGATTCAAAGTCAGAATTAACTTAGGAGTTGAGTCAGAGATAAAAATTTAAATCTTGAAGTGTTAAGTGGAGTGGAGATGTATGGAAACTAATGGCATTTTCACTTCCAAGATTTTGATTTACCATGAAATTGGTTTGACAACCTACTCTCTAGGGTCCAACTGCAGCGAAAAGGTACTTTGTTGAAGATTTGGTCCAAGATGTACAATGTACTGGAACACCAACACCTTTCAAAAAAGCTCTACAGATGCACATAACTCAACTACAAATGACCACTCACGCTATAAGCCTGCACAGGTCAGCACCAACCTATGAACGGGTCCCCTCTGTGACAGTCTATCTGTGCTCAGATACAAGTGTGAGTTAGACTGTATTCCCACTCGCTCAGCCCACACATATGCATACAAGTGTGAGCACATATTTCTAGGAAACTGGCCTGGTGTGGTGGGTACCTAAGGTACTTACATCTTATACCAGGTATCCCCTATTAGTGAAATGTAGGCAGTGTCTAGAGTCCAGGGTCTCTAGATGTAGCAGTGGATGAGCAGCCAAGGCTTATCTAGAAGACATGCAAAGCTCATGCAATACCACTGTAGTCACACAGCGCTTATACACATGAAATAATACACTCAGTATTACAAAAATAAAGGTACTTTATTATGGTAACACAACACCAAAATTACTATAGAGGCAATACTTCCTAAGGAGGTAAGTAATACACAAGCTATATACAATAGTTGTCAAAATAGGCATATGAATAGTTAGAAAACAGTGCAAGTAGTTTAAAACACAATAGAGAACAGTGGACCTAGAGGGAGCACAAACAACATACTAAATAAATGGAATGTGAGAGTATCACCCCTACCCAGCTAAGTGGAGTGTATAGAGGGTGCAGGGGTACCAGGAAAGCACAAAGGTAAGTACCACAACACCCCCCCAGCAACCAGGAAAGCAAGAATAAGTTACTAGAATTTCCCCAGAACACCCACTTAGAAGAAAAGAAGAGGATTGCAAAACCCAGAGATGACTGCAAGAAACCGACAGTGGATTCCTGAAGAGGAAGACCTGTGGAAAGAGGGGACCAAGTCCAGAAGACACAGCAGAGTCCAGTGGGGGCAGGAGCCCCAACCCACCAAGCTAAGGATTGTAGGAGACTGGCCTGGTTGCTAGTGGGTACCTTGGGTACTTACACCTTACACGAGGTCCAGTTATCCCTTGTTAGTGAATGTAGTAGAGTTCTAGCAGCTTAGGCTGATAGAGGTAGCTATAGCAGAGCAGCTTAGTATGAACTAGGAGACATGCAAAGCTCATGCAATACCACTTATAGTTACACAGTACTTATACACAAGTAAAGACAATACCCAGTGTTACCAAAAATAAAGGTATTTATTTGGGTGACACAGTACCAAAAATATCTTCAGGATAATACTCCTTCTGGAGGTAAGTATTATACACAATACATACACTAGACACCAAAATTAGACAAGTAAATAGTCATAGAACAATGCAAACATTAGGAAATCCTATAGAATGCAATGGGAGAAAATAAGTCTAGGGGCAACACAAACCATATACTAAAAAAGTGGAATGTGAATCACAAATTCCCCCCTAGACAAGTGTAGTGTGTGCAGAATCGCTGGGAGAGTAAGAATACAGTAAAGGTAAGTAAATTACCCGACCCCAGAGCCCAGAAAAGCAGGAGTAAAGTACTGCAAGTTTCCTTAGGACACACTACACCTCGTTTTGGGGATTTTGCAGCAGCCAACCAAGTCTGCAAAGAACAACTGCTGGATTATTGGACCTGAAAACCTGCAAAGGAAGGGGGCCAAGTCCAGAAGTCGAAAGAAATTCCAGGAAGGACAGGAGCCCCTGCCAGAAATGCACCCTAGGAAGATGACAGCGGGTTACTGCATTATGCAAAAGATGTCACAAGACGTGAAGATTGTTGCAGATGAGATTTCATATTGGAAGGTGCCAACAAGCCTTGGCTATGGCAAAACTGCATTTTTCATCAAAATGGCGCTGAATGGACCAAGGAGGGACATGAGGCCTCAACTCTGTGTGAGGAGGAAGAAGAGGCTCTCAGCACTTTAGAGAGCCCTCAGGATGCCAGCCAGCTCCCCCAGAAGCCACAGGATCTGGGTTCAAAGGAGATGCAAAACACGGTTGATGCAGCACAACAAAAGAAGGTCCCACGCCGCTCAGTGAGTTGAGCGTCACAGAATGGAGAGCTGGGGAACTGGGCCAGGCTGTGCACAAAGGAATTTTGCAAAGAGTGCAGAGAGGCCTCAGGAGTTGACGAGGACACAAACAAGAGGAGTACCGTCGTTCTTGGGGAAGGCAAGGTCTTACCTCCTCCAAATTGCGTCAGTAGGACCTCAGAACAGACTGTGTTGATGATGTCCACCCTCCGTGTCCTTAGGAGCATGCTCGTCACTGTGAGAGGAGTCCCAGGGTACCGGTCATAGCCTTGGAAGGTGCCTGCTTGGAGCAGGGGAGTGACTCTGTACTCCACGTGAGATTTTGTCGGTCCTTCTGGTGCAGGATGAAGACAGGGAGTCCCCAGAGCATGTACACTGTGGAAACTGTTGTCGTTGCTGAACTGGAGCTGAGGTTGCTGAAGTAAAGTGTCTCTTGTAGACACTTTTTTGCAGTTACAGCGTTTCTTGGAGCAGGCTGCGGTTGATCCAAGGTCAGAGGATGCTGAAGTTGTTGCAGATGATTCCTGAAGGAAACTTGCAAGCAGAATCTGAAGAGAACCCACAGGAGAGACCCTAAATAGCCCTGAGAAAGGGATTGGCTACCTTATCAGGTAAGGACCTATCAGGAGGGTTTCTCTGATGTCACCTACTGGGACTGGCCACTCAGAGCCCTCCCGAGCGCCCCCACACCTTGCAAAGCAAGATGGCTGAAGTCTGGGACACACTGGAGGAGCTCTGGGCACCACCCCGGGGTGGTGATGGACAGGGGAGTGGTCACTCCCCTTTCCTTTGTCCAGTTTCCCACCAAAGCAGGGGAGAAGAGGTCCCTGAACTGGTGTAGACTGGTTTATGCAAGGAGGGCACCATCTGTGCCCTTTAAAGCATTTCCAGAGGCTGGGGAAGGCTACCCCTCCCCAGCCTGTAACATCTATTTGCAAAGGGAGAGGGTGTAACACCCTGTTCTCAGAGATAATGCTTTGTTCTGCCTTCCTGGGACTGGACTGCCCAGACCCCAGGAGGGCAGAACCCTGTCTGTGACGTGGCAGCAGCTGTAGCTGCAGTGCAAGCCTCAGAGAGCTGGTTTGGCAGTACTGGAGGTCCTTGGTGGAGCCCCCAGGATGCATGGAATTGGCTCCCCAATACCAAATTTGGAATGGGGGGAAAATTCCATGATCTTAAGCATGTTACATGGTCATATTTGGAGTTACCATTGTGAAGTTACATATAGGTATCAACCTATATGTAGTGCACGTGTGTAATGGCGTCTCCGCACTCACAAAGTCCGGGAAAAGGCCCTGAACTATGTGGGGGCACCTTTGCTAGTTACAAGGCCCTCACACTTAGTAACTTTGCACCTAACATTCAGCAAGTGAAGGTTAGACAGATAGGGTGACTTATAAGTTGCTTCAGTGCAGTGAAAATTGCTGTGAAATAGTGTGTGCACTATTTCACGCAGGCTGCAATGGCAGTCCTGTTTAAGGGTTTGTCTGAGCTCCCTATGGGTGGCAAAAGAATTGCTGCAGCCCATATGAATCTCCTGGAACCTCAATGCCCTGGGTACCTAGGTACCATATACTAGGGACTTATAAGGGGGTCCAGTATGCCAATTGAAATTGGTAAATGTAGTCACTGGCCTACAGTGACACATTTAAAAGCAGAGAGAACATAAGCACTGAGGTTCTGGTTAGCAGAGCCTCAGTGACACAGTTAGGCACTACACAGGCATACATATTAGGCCACAAACTATGAGCACTGGGTTCCTGGCTAGCAGGATCCCAGTGAGACAGGCAAAACACACTGACATATAGGTTTTTATCTATGAGCACTGGGTTCCTGGCTAGCAGGATCCCAGTTACACAGTAAAAACACACTGACACAGACTCACAAACAGGCCAAAACTGGGGGTAACCAGGCTTGAAAGAGGCTACTTTCCTACACAATGCAAAAAGTACACTGTTCCTAACTCTAGGGTGAACAATTAAAGTTTAGGAGCTAGAGCCCTCACACACCCGAAAGGGTGTCATGCTTCATCATCGGGAAGCTCCTCGTCAGACTGGCTAGTGCAATAGCTGACGGGCTCCCCTTTCGGGGGCTCTTTGCCGGAGATCTTTTTATATATGGTGGCTGCCGTTGAATCATGAAGGTCAGACACTCAATATGGCAGGAGAGTAGAAGGATTTAAGATTGATTAGAGACCTCTAAACTAATCTGGCTATACAAAGGGGTCACGATCAAGATTAAAACATACTTAAGTGGAAAATGAGAGTAATGCTCAACCACTTTAAAAGCCTGGAGTACTGGGAAATTGTCACCTGACCCCTAGGGTCTGGTCAACATGTTTCGCGTAATTATGGTAGTAAAAGATCCCCTAACGCTTCATCAGGACCTACATCAAACTAGACTTCTCCTGGCTTTATATAACAGATAACACTATCCAATTATGTGTGTGAGAAATAGGCAACAGTCACTTACATTTGTGTAAACTGTCTCGTCAAGAGTTTGAAACAAAAAAAGGTCGCCCTAGAAAAATAGAAATAGAAATGCAGACAAGTCTAAAAGCACGGTAAAATGACCATCACACCCAATGTGAATCTGTGCATAAAGTGATGTCAAACAAATGGAAAACATCTGCTTACCCGCCCTCTTCGTGTGGGGGGCCCCTTGGGGAGTAGCACGATCCAGCCTATTGCTTCTAGCAGGGGTTAGACGTTATTAGCACAGTAAGAAATATATACATATCTTTAGTATGTAGTAGAATAACCCCTATAGCAAATGGTATTAGTGCTGACAAACATCAAAATACAGTGCAGTGTTCAAGCACATTATGTATGTGTGGGTTTTGGTTGGGGGGCAAGGGTCGCTTCCCTTGGGTGCACATTAGTGTTGGCCTTATTTTTGGAAGGCCCCAAGGGGGGCAGAAAGCCCACCGGAGACCAGGGAAGATTTTGTTTTTTTCAAAAAAAGAGGGTGGGGGTGTCAACACCAGGACAGTGCGCGATCTACGGGCATCTAGAATGCAAAAACCCAACACTTGCAAGATAAAGTAATTTATGCATTGTGATGATATGTTATTGTTTAACCTTTTGCATTGCAGAATTCCATCCAAAAGATTCATTTTTAAGGTGCTTATAAATACTGTACATTTACAATGTGTTGCTGCAGACATTCAGAGTGTGTTAGGGTGTGGTCCCTTTCCAGGGCCTTCTGGAGACTTTCCCTGCAACATGCCTGGGCGTGGTTCTAGGCTGGGCCAAGACTCTATAAAAGAGAGTCAGCCCAACTTCCAGTGCTCACTATTCAGAGGTCCCGGTGCAGAGCAGTAGCTTCTTCCTGTGCTCCTGTCCCGGCGGCCTATTTGGATTTTCCAGTCTTCTGCACACATCTCTCATTGGTGATCACTGTTTCCAGGCGGTAAGACGGTGTTTGGACATTTCCCAACACCGTAATTGAGAATCTTCATATTCTTGATTTTAATTCTTAAATGAATAACAGATTACTTGTGCGCTGCCATTTTTTGACATTTGTATGGTGGTTTGCAAATAGGAAGGACGCGCAATTTATTCCATAAAGATTTGACTTTGTTATTACATTATTGTTAATTTCGCGCTGATATTTCTTGACATATACATTATGTTTTACGAGTTGGCAAGACGTGCAACTCGTTTCATGAGCATTTTACTTTGTTGTTCATTGCGCGCTACCTTTTCTTGACATTTACATGGTAGCATTCGAATCGGCAACACGCGCGATTCACTTCTCGTTTGTAATTCATGCTGTTCATTGTGCGCTACCATTTTCTGGCATTTACATGGTGGCATTCGAATCGGCAACACGCGCGATTCTTTCCTTGAGTGTTTTTTCATGTTATTCATTGTGCGCTACCATTTCTTGGCTTTTGTATGCTGGCATTTGAATCGTCAAGACGCGCAATTCTTTCCTCATGTATAAATAATGTAAGTTACTGTGCGCTACCATTCTAAGACATTTTCTTGGTAGCATTTCAAGTTGACACGTCGCATGATTTATTCCTTGAATCTACGTTGTGTGATTTCATGGTGCACAAACCTTTATGGTGTTTAATACTCATATAAAAATCTGCAGTGTGGGCAATTTACTTCCCAATGTTTTTTCTGAGATGAACACAACACAATACCAGAGTTCTAGATGTAATTCTGTGTGTTCCTGATATGTATTCCTAAAAGGAGGTTTGTATGGTTGTTTAGAAATTGCTCAGAGTGTTTCCTGATTCTCATGCTAAAGAAAGTACTTGAATCTGAAAGTCCTATTTAACTTTTCCTGTTTCCTCCTCAGGTATTCGGTCATCTAAAGCCTAGTCAGTTTTAGGATTATTCTAGGGTTGTTCATGTTTTTCGGAAAAGACGAAGCTTAGAGTTGTAGCATGGTACTGATTTCATGAGATGTAATTTTGATGTTGTGTTTTAACCTTTTTCTTCCTACAGGTCTCCTTCCCAGCTGTTCCCGTCCTAATCCCCTTTTCCCCACTTGGACTCTCTTAGACTCTGTGATAAATCTAATCAGAGTATTGGAGCTGTCTTGTGGTGGAAGTGTTGGGAACGTGCACGGACCCCGAGGATCTGGTGACTCTGATAGGGGGTATGGCCATACCCTCACCTCAAATAAAAGGGGCCGAAGTTGTTCTGCCCACCGGTGGGTAGATGGGGCAATTACCCCTGATCCACTCCCCAGGGGAGGAAAAAGCCTATTAGATGCCAGGGAATTTAAACATAGTGGGGTGGTGGCTGCCAGCCAATTATCCTCCTACGGCCCCCTGAATGGGTTAACAGTCTTTCAGCTCTTCCCCATACACTAAAACATCTTATCCCATGACAAGCAAGAGGACATTTGATTATTTTGGGTTTTGGTTTTACATTTGGGCCATGAGAGCTAGCAAGAGGTATCATTTTTACCGAGAGACTGAGGGGAACGTTGGGTTGTAGGAAATTTGTCCCGGTGCGGTGATCCCACACAGAAATGTGGGAAAAATTTGATTTTTTTTAGCTAAATTTGTGGTTTGCTGAGGATTCTGGGTAAAAAAAACACTGGGGGATCCATGCAAGTCACACCTCCCTGGAATCCCTCAGGTGTCTAGTTTTCAGAAATGTCTGGGTTTGGTAGGTTTCCCTGTATGGCTGCTGAGCCCAGGACCAAAAACGGAGGTGCCCACCCCGCAATGCAAAAACAGGTAGTTTTGTATTTGATAATTTTGATGTGTCCGGATAGCGTTTTGGGGCATTTCCTTTTGTAGGCCTACCCACACAAGCGAGGTACCATTTCTATTGGGAGACTTGGGTGGAAGGAAATTTGTGGCTCCTCTCAGATTACAGAACTTTCTGTCACCGAAATGTGAGGAAAAAGTGATTTTTGGCCACATTTTGAGGTTTGCATAGGATTCTGGGTAATAGAACCTGGTTAGAGCCCCACAAGTCACCCCATCTTGGATTCCACTAGGTGTCTAGTTTTAAAAAATGCACAGGTTTGGTAGGTTTCCTGGTAGGCTGAGCTAGAGGCCAAAATCCACAGCTAGGCACTTTCCTAAAAACAGCTCTATTTTCTTTGGGGAAATGTGATGTGTCCACGCTGTGTTTTGGGGCATTTCCTGCTGCGGGCACTAGGCCTACCCACACAAGTGAGGTACCATTCTTATTGGGAGGCTTAGGAAAATGCTGGGTGGAAGGAAATTTGTGGCTCCTCTCAGATTCCAGAACTTTCTGTCACCGAAATGTGAGGAAAAAGTGTTTTTTTGGCCACATTTTGAGGTTTGTAAAGGATTCTAGGTAACAAAATTTGGTGAGAACCCCACAAGTCACCCCATCTTGGATTCCCCTAGGTGTCTAGTTTAAATAAATGCACAGGTTTGGTAGGTTTCCTTGTGTGCAGGTTGATCTACAGGCGAAAATCCACAGCCAGGCAGTTTGCAAGCAACAGCTCTGTTTTCTTAGTGAAAGTGCGAAGTGTCCACTTTGTGTTTTGGGGCATTTCCTGTCGCGGCCACAAGGCCTACCCGCACAAGTGAGGTACCATTTTTATCAGGAGACTTGGGGGAATGCTGGGTGGAAGGAAATTTGTGGCTCCTCACAGATTTCAGAACTTTCTGTCACCAAAATGTGAGGAAAAAGTGTTTTTTGGCCCAATTTTGAGGTTTGCTAAGGATTCTGGTTCATCTAGGTGTCTAGTTTAAGCAAAAAATGCACAGGTTTGGTAGGTTTCATTAGGTGCCGGCTGAGCTAGAGGCACTTTCCAAAAAACACGTCATTTTCAATGTAAAAATGTGATGTGTCCACATTGCGTTCCCTGTCATGGGCATTAGGCTTACCCATGCAAGTGAGGTTCCATTTTTACCGGGAGACTAGGGGAAACACAGAATAGCAGAACAAGTGGTACTGCCCCTTGTCTTTCGCTACATTTTTTCCTTACAAATGTAAGGCAGTGTGTAAAAAAGACATCTATTTGAGAAATGCCCTGTAATTCACATGCTAGTGTGAGGACCCCAGAATTCAGAGATGTGCAAATAACCACTGCTTCTCCACACCTTATCTTGTGCCCATTTCGAAATACAAAGGTTTTCTTGATACCTATTTTTCACTCTTTATATTTCACTGAATGAATTACTGCATACCCTGTATGGAATGAAAACCATTGCAAGGTGCAGCTCATTTATTGGATCTGGGTACCTAGGGTTCCTGATGAACCTACAAGCCCTATATATCCCCACAACCAAAAGAGTCCAGCAGACATAAAGGTATATTGATTTCAAAAATCTGACATCGCAGGCGAAAGTTACAGAGTAAAATGTGGAGCAATATGGATGTTTTTTTACCTCAATTTCAATATTTGTTATTTCAGCTGTTATTTTCTGTAGGAAAACGTTGTAGGATCTACACAAATGACCCTTTGGTGAATGCAGAATGATGTCTACCTTTTAGAAATGTTTAGGTTTCTGGAATCCAGCATTGGTTTTACACCTATTTCTGTCACTAACTGGAAGGAGGCTAAAAGCACATAAAATAGTAAAAATGGGGTATGTCCCAGTAAAATGCCAAAATTGTGTTGAAAAATTTGGTTTTCTGTTTCACGTCTGCCTGTTCCTGAAAGCTGGGACGATGGTGATTTTAGCACCTCAAACGATTTGTTGATGCCATTTTCAGGGGAAAAAACACAAGCCTTCTTCTGCAGCCCTTTTTCCCATTTTTAAAAAACAAAACAAAATGTTTGCTGTATTTTGCGAATTTCTTGGTCTCCTCCAACCGAACCCACAAACTCTGTGTACCTCTGGAATCCCTAGGAATGTTGGGAAAAAAGGACGCAAATTTGGTGTGTGTAGCTTATGTGGACAAAAGTTATGAGGGGCTAAGCGTGAACTGCCCCAAATAGCCAAAAAAAGCCCTGGCACCTGAGGGGGAAAAGGCCTGGCAGCGAAGGAATTAAAGCAAAGCAGAAACTTTGGTTGCGGTGGTGCGATGTATGAATTCTTTGTAAGTTTGCTCCTTTCTTGTCTTTATATGAGAAGACTACGCAGGACAACTTTAGGGTCATTGTAAATTCTCAACTTATAACACTTTCAAACCATTGGTCTGCTGCAACTTTGTAAAAAAATGACGAATGGCATGATAGTTCTTTTTATTTAACTTGACCAGGGAATAGGGCATCCACTAACTCGTGAACTGCCTGAAAGGGAATACACTTCAGCCACTTCACTCTCTTCTCGCCCTCTCACTTTGATGAAGGAAAGTGTGGAAAGAATTCAGAAATGCCACGTACATGAGTAAATGTCACTATGCCGAAGTCATCTTGTGTGCTGATTAACTATCAGCCGCTTTCAATAGATAAGAGAGAGCTCCAGAATCCCTACACAGAGACAAAACATGTACGAGTATCTTGTGTAATCATTATGTCCTGGGTATAGCACGGAAGGAAAAACACTCTCCCAAGTTGGCAGCGCTTCTATTTTCTTTGCTGTGCTTTGCGCTCAATGTATTCAAATATTCTATAAGGGCACATTAGAATCATGCTGGGCATGGCTACAAATGGGTCCCTAAAACTCCTGTTTGTCCCCAGCACTGGTCACGTCAGGTACAAATTGCACCAGAAAGAAGTGCGTTTTGTCCTACTAATTTTACCAGGAAAATCCATGCAAAATTTTGAGAGAGTAAATAGTGCAAACTGTTAGTTTGTGAACCTAAGAGTGGGTGAAAACATGAGCAAATTGTATACAATTCCCCATTCCAAAGTATGCAACTCGAAATTAGATGCAAATTGCACCTTCACAAATGACCAAAGTCTGCAGAAACTATAATTACCGGGTGGATAATTTTACAATCTCATCAGCGCCCTGTCTGAAATCAGGGCAAGTTTGTGTTCGTAGGTAGAACGAGTGCAAAGCCATGCATTGTTTAGCAGCTTCCATTACTTCAATTGTGTTATTTTCTAACAAGCGTTAGTTACATAAAATATGGATGAGTGTTACGTATGTGTGAAGTGCTTAACTTATTACAGAAAAATGTAAGTGCAGCCCAACAATTTTTAGAATGCATAGGGGGTTATGGGGCCGGGGTTGGCGGGAGCACCGCCAACAGGCTGGCGGTGCCCCGCAGGGCATTCTGACCGCAGCGGTTTGGCCGCGGTCAGAACAGGAAAACCGGCGGTGTCCCGCCGGTTTTCCGATGCCCTGAGGAATCCCCCATGGCGGCGCAGCTTGCTGCGCCGCCATGGGGGATTCCGACCCCCTCACCGCCATCCTGTTCCTGCCGGTTCCGACCGCCAGGAACAGGATGGCGGTGAGGGGTGTCGTGGGGCCCCTGGGGGCCCCTGCAGTGCCCATGCCATTGGCATGGGCACTGCAGGGGCCCCCGTAAGCGGGCCCCACATAGAATTTCAGTGTCTGCATTGCAGACACTGAAATTCGCGACGGGTGCAACTGCACCCGTCGCACCCTTCCCACTACGCCGGCTCCACTCGGAGCCGGCGTCCTCGTGGGAAGGGGTTTCCCGCTGGGCTGGTGGGCGGCCTTCTGGTGGTCGCCCGCCAGCCCAGCGGGAAACACAGAATGGCCGCCGCAGTCTTTTGACCGCGGTGCGGTCATTCGGCGGCTCCCGCCGCCCGCCGGGGTCTGAATGACCCCCATTGTCTGCTCTGACTGATGCCAAGATTTCTGATTACCAGTGCTTAATTTGAACCATGGTGTACGGTGCGTGGCACCGACAATCAATTATCAACATGGCATTTATGACAGTATGCCACATGGTGGTGATGGTAGTCTAATTTTGGTCTGACCACAACAACACTTCCTTAATAACTGAATATACATTCCAAATGACTATTACCTGCCACCAAGCCACTGTTATAGCATAGTTGGGCCTGGAGTGGTCTGAATTGTCACTCATTGAAGTGTGATGGTTAGTAGCTGTGCTGGTACTGTCTTTGGCAGTGCTGGCATGGGCAACATGTGGTGCTATCTCAGTGCTCTCCTGACCAGGGCCCTGACACTTTTTGGTAATAAATTAAGCACTGCTGATTACCAAGACGGTCTAGTCTTCAGTCTGCCTCATGTCTCTTTCTTCCATTTCTCAACTTTGTCTTTTATTACTCACTCTTGCAGGTTCTTTTTCCATCCTTGCGCTCTCCACTTCTATGACTATCATTCTTTTCCATCTTCTGTCTGATTGTTCTCCCTTTCTCTCTCTTGCTCTGGATCAATGTCTGATCATAAAAAATGAGTCATAATTCCTAAAAATGAGAGCCAGTGCCAGCCACCGGCAACCACTGGCACAATTTAGGATCAAGGACTGGGGATTTGCATAGTTTTTGGCATTCATGCACCTGTAAGTCTACATAATTTACATATTGTTAGACTTGAAACCTCTTGTCGTGGTTTCCCCTCTCTTTTTGCTTCTGACCTCCTGTTTTTGATCCTGTGCTGAATTTCGTTTTTACAGGCTTTAGGACTCTGGGCACTTACCGCTGCTAACCAGTGCTAAAGTGCAAGTGCTTTCTATGTAAATTCTATTGGAGATTGGTTTCTCCATGAGTGGCATCTCTGATTTATTAGTTTGTTCCTAGAACAGTGCACCATCATGTGCCCAGGGGGCTGTAAACCAATTGCTACTAATGCTTAACCATTCTGTGCCTGTCTGCTGATTACACATCTGGGTCAGGATGACAGTTGGGCTGTTTATGGATTCACTCTAGACAGTCACACAAAGGGAGCTGAGGTGTGCCCTGTATAACCTTATGGGTGTTCCTGACCTAGAGTGGTGGGAGGGGCTGAGACTTTCACCTGAATAGCGTTTTGCCTGTCCTCTCACAAAGCAGTCTCCAAACCCTGGAAGGTGTGTCTGGGGCCAGGGCAGGGAAAGCCAGGGTTTTGTGCACTATAAAGACTTCTCTTCGAAGTTTACCTACTTCAAAGAACTGGGCCTCTTACACCACAAAGTTAGAATCCTTCTGGTTTGAGTAAATTCTGCCAGAAAGAAGAGCTGGATGATGTAGAAGGGACTGACACTCTGCCTATTTGTTTGTTTTGCTGGCCTGCAGCTTGCTGCTTCTGTTCTGGGAGTGAAAGGACTGAACTTCGCTTTCTACATCCTGCTTTTGAAGGTTCCTTAAGGGCTTGGACTGAGCTTGCTTCCTGTTAAGAAGTCCCAGGGACATGAAAGACTTCATCTGCCAGTCCCACACTCTTTTGCTGAGAGTCCTAACTTGCCAAGTGGTTCCAACTCCAGTCTCTGGCCCCTTGGAAGTGCAAGCTGGTGATCTGGAGAAAATCTATGCATCAAATGCACTGTGCCGGAAGAATTGATGCAGCACCTGTCTTGCATTTGCAGAATTGACGCAGTGCCTGTTTTACCGTGGACCCATCAACACAGTGCATTTTGAATTTCCACACATCATCCCTGAGCGCCAATTTTTCATTGACCTCCACACCTCAGTAAGGAACCAAGGCTGCATGTCCAGAAATCAATGACCCACCTTTCCTTCAAGGAAAGAATCAATGCATCACTTCTGCTGCCAGTAAGGAACCAACGCCTCATCTCACCTGTGAGGATGGAATTCAGGCATCACCTCCACTGCGCAGTTAGGAACCTACACATTGCTTTGCCTTTTCAGCGCCTAACCTCCCCGGTGGCCTGCATTGTCCAAGGAACTTTGTGCTAAAGAGATACATCCATTGATTCCTATGGATTAAGACTTGCTTAAACTTTAAAAAAAAGAGATATCTGACTTGTGCATGTTGGATTTTTGTCATTTTTGTCTTGTTTTACTCAGATAAATATTGGCTGTTTTTCTAAATTGGTGTAGAGTACTTTTGTGGTATTTTTACAGTTTTACTGTGTGTGTGTGCATACAACTACTTTACACATTGCCTCTGAGATAAGCCTAACTGCTTGAACCAAGCTACCAAAGGGGTAAGCAGGACTTATTTTAGCTGTGTGACCCTTCCCCTGACTAGAATGAGCGTCTCTACTTGGACTAGGTGCAAACCTCTGCCAACTAGAGACCCTATTTCTAACACATACAGTAGCATGTTCTGTATTCCCGAGTCAATCACAAGAAATGGACTTGCCTGCAAAATGTTCATACATTTTTTAAACTGTTCTTCTGCAAGAGGAAAAGACACTGACACGCTTCCAGTTTCTGAGTTCTGAGAAATTTCTTGTTCAAAACAGTTATCACAAGAGAAGATTCCATGTTCATGAAAAACGGGAAACCACGAGAAGCCCAGTAATCAGGATCTGCTTGGCAGTGTACTTACTTACCTAATACCTAATGAGAAAATACATGCATGATGTATAAGATGTTTTTTTGCTTTGACTTGGATAAATGTTCCACTTATTGAAAGTGCAAGCACTTCAAGGAAGATAAAGTATTGATCTTTAGTCAAATTGTTTATAAGTGTCTGATGAAATATTTTCCCAATTTAACATTTGATAGTGCTTACTGAGGTAAGTTATGTGCATTCTTGTGGGAAATAGCATGAACTGTGCTGTTCAAAATACCATCAGTTTAGGACATTTTACTCCTAAACCGACAATCCCAACATTGAAGAATCTGGAAAAATCTATTGGTTCTACACATATGAAGTTTAAATATGCACAAATTAAAGCCTGAACCATACTTTTAACCCAGGAAGCATTTTCAGTCTCGTGCATACTTGATTGTGTCCCCTCCATGCCTACAAAATGTATTAGCCACAATAACAGAAAAAACAATGCTCAAAGCTCTACTCAGAAACCCACGGCTGGTGCAATTATAGGTCCCACACTAAGGCCCACATTTATGGCTTTTGGTGCACGGCAGCAAGTCACTTTGATGTGCGTCCCTGCATCAAAGGGAAAGGACAGGACTGTGTTGTATCTACAGCATACGGTGCATTCCTCTCCTTTCTCACTGTGCTGGCACCATTTTGGCAGCCTAACGCCAATGCAGGCACCCTTGCACAACAGTTTCAAAGGTGTCTGCGTTGTAGACAGGATTGTTTTTGTGCAGGAAGGGGCACCTTCCTGCACAAAAACAATCCAGTGAGGCTTTTTCCTCTTTCTATGTGTGCTGCAGCACGCAGGATGTATAGAAAGAGGAAACAACTAGGAATAATTAGGAGGAATTAAGATATTTCTCCTTGTTACACCTCCCCATGGGAGGAGTAAGATAATTGTATATCTCCAGGTTTACAAGGTCTTCTAAATCTAGGGATGTATCAACATCCATGGGTGTTGCGGAGAATAGGTAAAATAGGTAATAGGTAAAAGAAAAAATATATTTCAGTTTGTTGACAAATATTCTAATCCTGTACATGATGGTTTTTAACAATGAAGACAATCCCAGTACATAAGGTGATTAAAAAACCTGCTGCAACGGTTAACTTCCTGGGTCATCATACTACTGTGAATTAGATCGAGCATCGTAAACCTCCACAGTGCATTGGCTTTCTTTCACATCCTGATATTTATGACAGTTTTATGTCTCAAGCACTTGGGTCCAGATATACAAACACTTTACACCAGGTTTGCATTAATTTGTAACCACTTCTGTGCCGCTGACGTAGTGGTTACGTCCCGCGGCACAGTGCTCCTGTGCCGAGGACATAACCATTACGTCCTCGGCACGGAGCCCGAAGGGAGCACTAGCGCTCCCTCCGTGGGGTTTGCGATCGGGCAGCAGGAATTCCCACTAGACTCCAGGGATTTTTTATTTTTTTTATTTTTAAAATGTGTAAGCGTTTGGGAGCGGCCCCTTGGGCAAGGGTCGCTCCCATTTGGGGGCATGTTAATGTTGGCCATTTCTGCCCCCTTGGGGGCAGATCGGCCTATTGTTTTTAGGCTGATCTGCCCCCAAGGGTGGCAGAAGCCACTTAAACACCAGGGATAGTGTGTGTGTGTTAGTGGAGGGAGGGGCAACCCCTTGGGCAAGGGTCGCCCCCCTTTGGGGGCACGTGTACCAAGGCCATTTCTGACCCCATTGGGGACAGATCGGCCTATTATTTTTAGGCTAATCTGCCCCCAAGGGGGGCAGAAACCACTAGAACACCAGGGATTTTTTTAAATATGTTTATTTATGTGGGGGGGCGTCTCCTTGGGCAAGGGGCGCCCCCCCAAAGGGGGGCATTGAACTGTTGGCCATTTCTGCCCCCCCTATTTTTTTTAGGCCTATCTGCCCCCAAGGGGGGCAGAAGCCACGTAGGCACCAGGGATAGTGTGTGTGTGTGGTTTGTTTGGGGACACACTACTAAAGGTATTTTCTGCCCTCCTTGGGGCAGATATGCCTATTTTTCAATAGGCCCATCTGCTCCTATGGCAGAATCCACTTAGGCACCAATTTCTAAATTCTTGATGGTGGGATGTTTGTCAACTGATGAAGTATTTGCATTTGTGATAGTTTTTTTCCTCCTTTTTGTTCTAGTTCAAAGCTTTTGCTTTCTTTGCTGTGGCTCCTTGCAGTTTTGGCGGTGGTTGACCTGCGGTTTGCATAGTTGCATGTTTTAGGTAAGTAAAAACAATTTACTCCAAAGGAGTATGGTTGCCATGCATGAATGACATGTTTGTAGGTGGTGTACTAAATGCAGGTTTGTGTGAAATTGTCCTTAGATTAGTGCACAATGATATTTGTGTTGTCATATTTCTAACTTGCTTTTCTTTCTTTCTTTTTAGTGGGATATCATTGGTGATTGCTGTGTCTGTGCAGAGTAGTTGCTGGTGATTCAAGCTTTTTCAGGCAAGTAAGCGGTATAGTTTTTGAGCTTATAACTCTTACTAATAAAGCTACACTTTATTACTCATCTTACACAGTGCTGGTTGTTGGTGGTGCATTTGTCCAGTTAATTTTCGTAGGGAAGATCATGGCTAGCCGCAGGATGACCGCTCAGCAGGTGGTTGGTATGCTTTTTGAGTCATTGTCTGATCATGATTATGAGACGGACTCTGCATCTGAGGCAGAGGAGGAATTGAGGGATTCTGGCAGTGAAGTTTCTGTCGGAGAGGAATCTTCTGATGAGGAAGCCACACTCAGTGCAGATGAAGGGCCTGTTTCTGAGGAGGACACTGATGTGCCATTAGTGCAGCAACCTGGGGCTGAAAGGTTTCCCTTTAGAAGACCTGAACTCTGGGTTGCCCCAAACATGGAGCAGCCAGAGTTGCCTGCCTTTACTGGTCTCCCGGGGTGTAGTCAATACTGAGAACTTGTTGCCTACCAATTTCTTTGAGTTATTTGTGGATGATGTGTTTTTGGAAGAGATTGTTGAGCAGACTAATTTGTATGCAGAGCAGTATTTGAGGGACAATGCTGCTAGACTTAGGCCGCACTCTAGAGCTGCCCAGTGGATTCCCACAAATTTGGAGGAGATGAAAAGGTTTTTAGGTTTGACTCTTTTGATGGGGTTGATAAGGAAGCCGTCACTGGCTTCTTATTGGTCTACTAGTCCCTTGATGGCAACAGCTATATTTCCTGTAACAATGAGTCGTAATCGGTATTTGCTTCTTCTTAGGATGCTGCATTTTATTGACAATGCATTACCCTTGCCACAAGATCACCCTGATTCTGACCGTCTTTTTAAGATTAGGCCTGTCCTTGATAATTTTGTAGATCGGTTTTCAGAGGTCTATGTTCCAGGCAAAGACATAGCTGTGGACGAGTCTTTGGTACTCTTCAAGGATCATTTGGTTTTTAGGCAGTACATTCCTAGCAAGAGGGCACGATGTGGAATTAAATTGTATATGCTGTCTGAAAGTAGTACAGGATATGTGTATAATTTCTGTGTCTACACTGGTAGGGATTCTAGTATTGACCCCCCTGATTGTCCTCCAACTTTTGGAGTTACTGAGAAAATTGTGTGGGAACTTGGTAGACGACTGTTCAACAAAGGTCACCATTTGTATGTAGATAACATTTACACTGGAATGCAGTTGTTCAAGGAATTGTTTAGAGTGGACACTGTTGCTTGTGGCACAATTCGTTGTAACTGGAAAGGCTCTCCAAGGGAGCTTGTCTGTAAAAAACTTCAGAGGGGACAGTGCAGTGCCTTGCAGAATGATGAGCTGCTAGCTTTGAAATTTTCAGACAGGAGGGATGTCTACATGCTAAGTACCATCCATGATGAGAGTACTTCCCCCGTGACTGTTTGGGGCCAGGTTGCTGAAGTGTGCAAACCTGTGTGCATTTTAGATTATAATAAGCACATGGAAGGTGTAGATAGAGTTGATCAAAGGGGTTGGAACCTTATACTGCTATTCGTAAGTCTTACGTTTGGTATCAGAAGTTAGCAATTCACCTCTTCCACTTAGCAACTTTTAATGCTTTTATTGTGTTTAAAGATAGGTCTCCAGAGTCAAAGATGACATTTGTGAAATTTCAGGAGTCAGTGATAGAGAGCCTTATTGTGGTGGAACAGGCCAGAGTTCCTAGAGAAGCAGTGGTGGAGGATGTGGCTAGATTGAAAGATTGCCACTTTGCTGAGCACATTCCTCCCACACACAAAAAAGACTTTCCAGCTAAGAAATGTAGAGTGTGTTTTCGAAGAGGTATCCGGAGGGAGTCTCAAATGTACTGCCCAGATTGTCCTTCAAAGACTGGGCTGTGTGTTGGTGGTTGTTTTAAGAATTACCACACCCAGAAGAATTACTGGGAACAACCATGAGTGTAAACTCATGTCTGTTTTGTATTTTCATGTGTTCAGTTTCATGGTTAGCATTTCTGTCATGTACTTAGTTAGAGCTTTTGTGTTTGTAGTTTTGTAATTATTTCTAATTAGTTAGGGGTTTCTTTGTTTAAAATAAAAAAAAAGTGATGCCATTGTGTGTGGAGTGGGGCTTGGCTGAGGGTGTACATAGTATACATATTGACTTGCTGTTGGCTACTGCAACACACTGCCAGCCAAACACCAGTGATGGGAGTCATCAGCTGGTGTGATTATTGTTCAGGCATGTGGGCGTATGTAAGTGATGGGCCCTTGAGTGGCACTGTCTGTCGATGCAAGTGTCGTCATGTGCTGGGCCTGTGGCTGGCGGTCTGAATGGTCTTGTGCATGTCATGTATGAAAGGTGTGTGAATGCACTGTAAAGCGGTTGGTGCCTTGCCGTGGCTTTACAGCTCACGAGCTGTGAGTCATTGGTTCAGTTTTTTGACCTTTCAGTTATTAACAGTGCATTTCATTTTTGTGAAATCTCTTGTTAATAAAATTTGATTCACTGAACCATCACTCACCCTCGTGCCAAATCCAACCAGTATGTGTGGTAAAAATGAGAAAACCTGCTCCGCTGTAATCAGGCGTCGCAGCACACCTGTGACACGCTAGGTGCCTCGGGTGGGACCCCGATGATGAAGCATGCCACCAACTTGGTTGGTGGGTGAGGGGTCTTTTTCACATAACCTAAGTGTGTTTCTTTTCACAATTTTAGTGTTTGGCACATCACAGACGTATGTGGACACATCAAAATGATATATTACAAAACTACCTGTGTTTGAGGGGGAGGGGGCACCTATGTTTTTGGTCCCGGGTGCAGCCTTCATCTAGGGAAACCTACCAAACCCAGACATTTTTCACAACTAGACACCCCAAGGAGCCCAGGGAGGTGTGGCTTGCGTGGATCCCCCAACATTTTCTTACCCAGACTCCTCTGCAAACCTCAAAATGTGCTTAAAAAAGCATATTTTCCTGACTTTCGTTTGTACGATCACCGCTCCAGCACAAAATTCCTACTCTCCAGCATTCCCCTCAGTCTCCCAAGTAAAATGACACCTCACTTGTGTGGGTCCCTAAAGCAGAGTCAGCCTAAAGATCTATAAAAGGAGAATATGCCCTTATCAACTCGCTGTGCTATTCCCCTCTATCTCTACAAGTTTTTGGCCTTATTCTGTTGCAGGCTCCTGCCCCACCCAAACAAGTGAGGTATCATTTTTATCGGGAGACTTGGGGGAACGCTGTGTGGAAGGAAAAGTGTGGCTCCTCTCAGATTCCAGAACTTTCTGTCACTGAAATGTGAGGAAAATGTGTTTTTTTAGCCAAATTTTGAGGTTTGCAAAGGATTCTGGGTAACAGAACCTGGTCAGAGCCCCATGAGTCACCCCATCTTGGATTCCCCTAAGTCTCTAGTTTTCAAAAATGCACAGGTTTGGTAGGTTTCCATAGGTGCCGGCTGAGCTAGAGGCCAAAATCTACAGGTAGTCACTTTGCAAAAAACACCTCAGTTTTCTGTCAAAAAATGGGATGTGTTTGCGTTGTGTTTTGGGGCATTTCCTGTCGCGGGCGCTAGGCCTACCCACACAAGTGAGGTACCATTTTTATGGGGAGACTTGGGGGAACATAGAATAGCAAAACAAGTGTTATTGCCCCTTGTCTTTCTCTACATTTTTTCCTTCCAAATATAAGAGAGTGTGTAAAAAAGGATGTCTATTTGAGAAATGCCCTGTAATTCACATGCTAGTATGGGCACCCCAGAATTCAGAGATGTGCAAAAGACCACTGCGCCTCAACACCTTATCTTGTGCCCATTTTGGCAATACAAAGGTTTTCTTGATAGCTATTTTTCACTCTATATTTCAGCAAATGAATTGCTGTATATACAGTATAGAATGAAAACCCACTGCAGGGTGCAGCTCATTTATTGGCTCTGGGTACCTAGAGTTCTTGATGAACCTACAAGCCCTATATATCCCCACAACCAGAGTCCAGCAGACGTAGCGGTATATTGCTTTCAAAAATCTGACATTGCAGGAAAAAGTTACAGAGTAAAACGTAGAGAAAAATTGCAGATTTTTTCACCTCAATTTCAATACTTTATTTTTTCAGTTGTTATTTTCTGTAGGAAAACCTTGTAGGATCTACACAAATTACCCCTTGCTGAATTCAGAATTTTGTCTACATTTCAGAAATGTTTTGGTTTCTGGGATCCAGCATTGGTTTCACTCCCATTTGTATCACTGACTGGAAGGAGGCTGAAAGCACAAAAAATCTTGGGGTATGTCCCAGTAAAATGCCAACATTGAGTTGAAAAATTGGGTTTTCTGATTCAAGTCTGCCTGTTCCTGAAAGAAGGGAAGCTGGTGATTTTAGCACCGCAAACCCTTGTTGATGCCATTTTCAGGGAAAAAAACACAAGCCTTCTTCTGCAGCCCCTTTTTCCCATTTTCACTAAACAACATTTTCACTGTATTTTGGCTAATTTCTTGGTCTCCTTCAGGGGAACCCACAAAGTCTGGGTACCTCTAGAATCCCTAGGATGTTGGAAAAAAAAGGACACAAATTTGGCGTGGGTAGCTTATGTGAACAAAAAGTTATGAGGGCCTAAGCGCAAACTGCCCCAAATAGCCAAAAAAAGGCTTGGAACAGGAGGGGGAAAAGGCCTGGTAGCGAAGGGGTTAAGGCAGACCCAATGCAACATATTGGGTTTGGTATTCACAATCCAACACAAATCCTGGTTTGCATTGGATTGTCATCCAAAGTAAAGGAACGCAGCTCAAAGCTCTGCCCCAAATTACTTTGCATCAAGGAGAGGGTCCATGGGTGATGCATGGGTGGTCCTCTGCATCCACCCATGGATTATAACACAAATCCATAGGTTCAGAGACTTGTAGACATGGATTTGCACCAAAATCCTGTACATCCTTGTGCTCATCTTTTATTTTCTTTGCATGTGTGCTGTTTCTTCAGCACACGTACATGAGGAAAATGTATTTCTGCCTAGTTTTTGTACAGGAAGGAACACATTAATGCACGAAAACTGCTGACTTTTTTGCAAAGGTGTCTGCGCTGGCGCATTGTAGCTTAGAGTGCACCAGCACAGGGAGAGGGCTGAACAGCGCAACATCTGTTTAAATATAACACTGTTCTGCTCCTTCTCACTTTGGCAGCCTTGCATGATTTATTTCCAAATCTGGATCTTGGGCCCTCATTACAAAGTTGGCTGTAAAAGCAGCGGCTACGGAATTCCGCCACACCTATTATGACCCACAGTTCGGAATCCGCCAAAATTCAGACACCCACACAAGTCCGCCACACCAAAGGTCAGTGATAAACTGGTGATAACAAAACCTCCACCGTCAAGCCAACAGAAATACGGCCACACTATCACGACCCATCAATCCACGCGGCGGTCTTTCAACCGCGGTATTCCATTGGCGGTACACACCGCCGCGCTCAAAATACACACACATTTACAAAACACAGCCACATTGGACAATTCCAAATACACACACCTGATACACATACACACACCACTCCCACACACCCAATACAATATATATTACACACCCACATCAACCACAAACCCCTACTACCAAAAATTCCGAAAGAAGGCCAGAGAGAGACAGCACCAGCAAGAACAACAGCATCCGCAGGCACACAACACCATCACCCACATTACTTCCACGCACCTCACACAACACACCACTACATGTCAGCACACTTAACGCCACACACTCCACCCCACACATCAACTACACCACCCCATGGCACGGCAAAGACACCCCAGGTTCTCGGAGGAGGAGCTCAGGTTCATGGTGGAGGAAATCATCCAGGTAGAGCCACAGCTATTCAGATCACAGGTGCAGCACACCTCAATTGCAAGGAAGATGGAGCTATGGCGAAGAATCGTGGACAGGGTAAAGGCAGTGGGACAGCACCCAAGAAATCGGGAGGACATCAGGAAGAGGTGGAACGACCTACGGGGGAAGGTGCGTTCCGTTGTCTCAAGACACAACCTGGCGGTTCAGCGGACTGGCGGCAGACCCCCACCTCCTCCCCCATAATTAACAACATGGGAGGATCAGGTCTTGGCAATTCTGCATCCTGAGGGCCTCACAGGAGTAGGTGCAGGAATGGACTCTGGTAAGTCAAATCTTAACTATTACATCCCCCACCCTACATGCATGCCAGCACATACCCCCACCCTCACCCTCACCCACATCACTCTAACTCCTCACAAATGTCACTACATCACAAACCACACATCCTAACACCAAGCCCTGCATGCAACAACAAAGCATGGACACCCATCACCAAAGCATGCCCACTGCACATACCCATACAACCCCCTAAACCATCATCACACAAGGTCCCACACAGGAATGCAAGCACTGGGGTACACGGTCACCCACCCCTTGCACACCATGGCACACACAGATGTAATAACCATCCTTTTATACCCCTGCAGGACCCCTACCCAACATCACTGGACAGGAGGGTCCACACATGTCCACACCACCAACAGAAGAGGCCCACAGTGATGACAGGAGCTCTGTCCAACTGGATCTATATGACCAGCCCGGCCCATCGGTTCCCCTCACACTGTCACAGGCCACTACAGACCTTCCCCCCTCTGGAAACACCAGCACAGCACCCACCCAGTGGGCCCATACCTCAGTCCCCAGGACACGTCAATCAGCAGTGTGTCCACCACTACAGGGAACCCAGGCTAACCCACCACCCCAACAACAACAGGGACCTGGGGGCAGTGGCAGTGGGCACACAGTCCAGGGGACGGAGGCCCAGGAACACAGGAGAACTGGGAGGGCTTCTGTGCGACAGGGGGCGGACAGGCCAAGGGAACCCACTCTCCACGAGGCCCTCTCCTCCATCATGGGAGCCTACCACCACTCCCAGGAGATGATGGCAACAGTATTGGCCAAGTTTCAGGAGACCCAGCGCCTGCAGGAGGAACAGTATATGGCCTTCAGGGAGGAACTCAGAACCATCAGCTCCACCCTGGGCACCATCGTAGGGGTGCTGAAGGAACTCGTGAACACCAGGAGGGACACTGTGGCACTACAAGGGGCCCCTGACACTAGCATGGACGATGAACTGCCCACCACCTCCGCTGGCGCTAGTGGACAGGACGCCCTGCCACAGGACCACCACACCAGCACCCCACCCCCTGCAGACGGAGAACCACCCCGCAAATGGTCCCTGAGATCCAGGACAAAGACAGAGCATGATGCCAAGACCCCCGCCAAGAAATGAGACCACCCTGATTGTCATCCTACTGTCCCACTTTGTCACCCTGTCCATACTTAAACTGCCCCAGCTCCACTTCCTATGCCCATATGGGCAATGCACCTGTGAGACTAATAGACTGGACTCTGCCATGGACATTCCTCCGCCATCACCCCTCACCATTTTACTCCCCCCTCCAATATTGAGCACTTAAATAAACACACTTAAAGCACAAAACAATCTGGAGTCTGTCTGTGTGATTTCGAAATAGTGTATTAGCAATTACAGTGACAAAATGCTCTCACAATTGTAATGTCAACATACCTATGTCACACAGCTCTAGTCCATGAGGAATCTAAGCAGATATCACACAGTGGGACCCACATCTGTGAAATCGTAAGGGAAAGTGACAACTCAGTGCCAACACACTGGGTGAAAAGGACAGACAGTAGAGAGGTAGTAGTGTTAAAGTACATGTAGTAGGCAGGTCTGTACTCTTACCTGTGTCTCACTGGAAATATTGCTGGATCACTGAGTCCCTGTTGTTCATGTCTTCTTCCTCTGCTTCCTCGTCATTACTGTCCACAGGCTCCACAGCTGCAACCACACCACCATCTGGACCATCCTCCTGCAGAAAAGGCACCTGTCGTCGCAAAGCCAAGTTGTGAAGCATACAGCAGGCCACGATGATCTGGCACACCTTCTTTGGTGAGTAGAATAGGGATCCACCTGTCATATGGAGGCACCGGAACCTGGCCTTCAGGAGGCCAAAGGTCCGCTCGATCACCCTCCTAGTTCGCCCATGGGCCTCATTGTAGCGTTCCTCTGCCCTTGTCCTAGGAGTCCTCACTGGGGTCAGTAGCCATGACAGGTTGGGGTAACCAGAGTCACCTGCAAGTGGCGAGGGACAACTGTTAGACACGCACTAACCTGTAGGGATATCCCCAGACCCAGACAACCATTCCCACTGTCTTGCTCCCAGGTGCTCACCTAATAGCCACACACAATGCCTCTGGAGTTGCCCCATCACATAAGGGATGCTGCTATTCCGCAGGATGTAGGCGTCATGCATTGAGCCAGGGAACATGGCACTCACATGGGAGATGTACTGTTCAGCCAAACATACCATCTGTACATTCATTGAATGATAACTCTTCCTGTTTCTGTACACCTGTTCACTCCTGTGGGGGGGATCAAAGCCACATGGGTCCCATCAAAGGCACATATGATGTTGGGGATATGTCCCAGGGCATAGAAATCACCTTTCACTGTAGGCAAATCCTCCACCTGAGGGAAAACGATGTAGCTCCGCATGTGTTTCAGAAGGGCAGACAAAACTCTGGACAACACGTTGGAAAACATAGGCTGGGACATCCCTGATGCTATGGCCACTGTTGAAATGAGCCACTTGCAAGTAAATGGAGCACTGACAGCACCTGCACTTGAGGGGGGATTCCTGTGGGATGGCGGATTGCTGACATCAGGTCTGGCTCCAATTGGGTACACGGTTCCTGGATTGTGGCATGGTCAAGCCTGTATGTGATAATCACATGTCGCTCCTCCATTGTCGACAGGTCCACCAACGGTCGGTAAACAGGAGGATGCCGCCATTTCCTCACATGTCCCAGCGCCTGTGAAGGACAACAGCGAGCACAGAGTCAAACAACTCAGAGGTACGTACCCACAGTTTACACAGAACACCATTCATACACAAAAGGTAGCCTGTATGTGTGTTGAGTCTAGGCCTAGGTATGTGTGATGCAGTTGAAAATTAATTCATGTGGGCCCCTGAAATGGCGGCTGCCTGACCTCTAAAGTGGGACAATGGGATGTTAGGTAACTGCGCTGGCGTTGTACACCGTCACGGTAGGCGGTCGAAGACCGCAGCGCAATGCTGCATTGGTTAGCATTGGACCCTATGGGTCCCAGGAGCCAATGACGATGAATGCCCGCGGTGACGGTACGCACCGCCGCTGACATGACTGCCATGTTCTATCTGTTCAATCACTCGATACCTGATCTTCGACAGGAGAGGACCTACACTGCAAGTGCTGCTGTGACCTTGGTCTGGAAGAGACAATGGCTCGAGTGTCTGGGGAAAGTGCCCCTGCCTTCACATCGGAGGAGTTGGAGAAACTCGTGGATGGGGTCCTCCCCCAGTACACGCTACTCTACGGTCCTCCAGACAAACAGGTAAGTACACTGGGAGCATGCTGTATAGGCTATGCCTGTGTGGAGAGGGCTGGATGAAAGAAGGAAGGGGGAAGAGTGCGGCGTGCATGAAACAATGATGAATGCTTGTGCCACATGGCAAGGATAGGGATGGGGGCCAATCACTTTGACGGTGCAGTTGGTAATAACTTACTCTTCCCCCGTACATTTCATGTAGGTCATCGCCCACCAGAAAAAATTGGCGTGCCATCGCCAATGACGTCCAGACCCTGTGGGTCTACCACAGACGGAGCACCCACTGCCGGAAAAGATGGGAGGACATTCGCCGCAGGAGCAAGAAGATGCCGGAGGCTCAGCTGGGGATGGCCTCCCAACGTGGGAGGGGTGCCCGTTGCACAATGACCCCCCTGATGTTCAGGATCCTGGCGGTGGCCTACCCGGAGTTGGATGGCCGCTTGAGGACATCACAGCAGACACAAGGGGGTGAGTATACTCTCATTCTGCTGACTTTGCGAACAGCAGAGGGGTCCGGGAGGGGGAGGTGGGCTGTGGGTTTCCCTAGGCCAGGACCAGTTCCGTAGGCAAGGTCCCTCCATAAGACAGGCCATGTGGCACCCCACCCCACCTCTGTAGAGTGTCAAGTACACCTAGTCATGCCCCTGTGTCATCTATGTGTGCAGATGTCACCCATAGCCTTCTAGGGCATTTCCCAGGAATTGAACAGTGGAACCCAAGAGCGCGGCGTAGTGCAGGGGGCTTCTGTGTCTGTCGTGTCCGCCAACGGTAGCGGTAATGCATGCACTCAACATGTCTTTCTTCTGTCGTCCACCCCTTTTTGTGGTCTCCCTGTTCTTGTGTGAATTAGCATCATCAGGCGTAGGAGCAGTGGCACCGGAGCACCAGGGGGCTGCATCCCACATGGCCATGGAGGGCCACACTACAGACTCGGACTTCACCAGTGGGACGGAGGGCGAGGGGAGCTCCACGGCGGGGACCGTAGCTGAGACCAGTGACCTGGACTCGTCCTCTGATGGGAGCTCCCTTGTGGTGGCAGCAACATCTGTGCCACCCCATCTACAGGTACAGCCGCCACCCCCCCTTACAGGACCGCCCTCCCAGCAGCCCCTCAGCCTTCGCCCCGTGCCCGCTCACCCGGGAGGGTGGGCATCACCTTCGCCCCAGGCACCTCAGGCCCTGCCCCAGTCACCCCTGCTGCCCTCAGTGAGGAGGCCATTGACCTCCTCAGGTCCCTCACTGTTGGGCAGTCTACCATTTTGAATGCCATCCAGGGTGTAGAAAGGCAGTTGCAACAAACAACTGCATTCCTGGAGGGCATTAATTCTGGTCAGGCGGCCCTTCAGCGAGCTTTTCAGACTCTGGCCTCAGCACTGATGGCAGCCATTGTCCCTGTGTCTAGCCTCCTCCCTCCAACTTCCTCCACCCCGACCCAATCCCCTGTACCTCAGCCTATCCCAAGCACACCTACAGACCAGCATGCACACACGTCAACACACAAGGGAAGCTCAGGCAAACATTAGCACCACACACCCCACAGGCACTCACGCAAGCATCACACACATGCAGACACACCAACATCCACTGCCTCCACTGTGTCCCCCTCCTCCTCGTCTCCCTCCTCCCTCCCAGTCTTGTCTACACTCACACCTGCATACACCACCTCTACAGCCACTACGTCCCTCTCCAGCACACCCACCAGCACACCCTGCTCACGTGCAGTCACCACCCCCACTACCATTCACACGTCCCCTGTGTCCTCTCCCAGTGTGTCCGTGATGTCCCCTCCCAAGATACACAAATGCAGGCACACACCCACCCAACAGCCATCCACCTCACAACAGCCTCCAGCGCATGCACCTTCACCCAAAGTCAGCAAACGAACACCTCCTACAACCACCACCTCTTCCTCCACTCCCAAACCCCCTCCAGCTACCCATCCCAGTGTGTCAAAAAAACTTTTCCTGTCCAACCTTGACCTCTTTCCCACACCTCCCCCACCCCGTCCGTCTCCTAGGTCCCAAACTAGCACCTCAGCCACAACATCTCCGGGACCCGAGGTGCCTGTAGTCACCGGAATCTGGAGTGCACCGGCCACCAGGGCAGCCAGTGTGGCACGAAGCCATAGCACAGACAGCCCCCCACCTGTGAAGCATCAGAAGTTGGCCAGTGCCCAGTGGGAGAGGGGGAAGACTCCAGCCACCAAAGCCGCTCCCAGGGATCCCGGTGGGAGTGTGGACTCAGCTGTGACATCCTCCAAGGTGAGGAAGGGCCACAAGAAACCAGGAAAGTCTGGGAAGAGCAGCACAGCGGAGAAGACCGCCATCATCCCCGCTGCCCAGGAGGACACCTCCAGCCCAGCTGCCCAGGACAGGACCGCCAGCACAAGCCCAGCTGCCCAGGACAGGACCGCCAGTACAAGCCCAGCTGCCTAGGACAGGACCGCCAGCACAAGCCCACCTGCCCAGGACAGGACCGCCAGCCCAATCCCAGCTGCCCAGGACAGGACCGCCAGCACAAGCCCAGCTGCCCAGGACAGGACCGCCAGCACAAGCCCACTTGCCCAGGATAGGACCACCAGCACAAGCCCAGCTGCCCAGGACAGGACCGCCAGCACAAGCCCAGCTGCCCAGGACAGGACCGCCAGCACAAGCCCACCTGCCCAGGACAGGACCGCCACCACAAGCCCAGCTGCCCAGGACAGGACCGCCAGCACAAGCCCCACAAGCCCAGCTGCCCAGGACAGGACCGCCAGCACAAGCCCAGCTGCCCAGGACAGGACCGCCAGCACAAGCCCACCTGCCCAGGACAGGATCGCCAGCACAAGCCCGCCTGCCCAGGACAGGACCGCCAGCACAAGCCCAGCTGCCCAGGACATGACTGCCAGCACAAGCCCAACCTTTCCAGGACAGGACCGCCAGCACAAGCCCAGCTGCCCAGGACAGGACCGCCAGCACAAGCCCACCTGCCCAGGACAGGACCGCCAGCACAAGCCCAGCTGCCCAGGACAGGACCGCCAGCACAAGCCCACCTGCCCAGGACAGGACCGCCAGCACAAGCCCAGCTGCCCAGGACAGGCAGCACAAGCCCAGCTACCCAGGACCGCCAGCAGAAGCCCACCTGCCCAGGTCAGGACCGCCAGCACAAGCCCAGCTGCCCAGGGCAGGCCTGCCAGCACAAGCCCACCTGCCCAGGACAGGACCGCCAGCACAAGCCCACCTGCCCAGGACAGGACCACCAGCACAAGCCCAGCTGCCCAGGACAGGACCGCCAGCACAAGCCCAGCTGCCCAGGACAGGACCGCCAGCACAAACCCACCTGCCCAGGACAGGACCATCAGCACAAGCCCACCTGCCCAGGACAGGACATCCAGCACAAGCCCAGCTGCCCAGGACAGGACCGCCAGCAGAAGCCCACCTGCCCAGGTCAGGACCGCCAGCACAAGCCCAGCTGCCCAGGGCAGGCCTGCCAGCACAAGCCCACCTGCCCAGGACAGGACCGCCAGCACAAGCCCACCTGCCCAGGACAGGACCACCAGCACAAGCCCAGCTGCCCAGGACAGGACCGCCAGCACAAGCCCAGCTGCCCAGGACAGGCCCGCCAGCACAAGCCCACCTGCCCAGGACAGGACCGTCAGCACAAGCCCACCTGCCCAGGACAGGACCGCCAGCACATGCCCAGCTGCCCAGGACAGGACCGCCACCACAAGCCCAGCTGCCCAGGACAGGACCGCCAGCACAAGCCCAGCTGCCCAGGACAGGACCGCCATCACAAACCCAGCTGCCCAGGACAGGACCGCCAGCACAATCCCAGCTACCCAGGATAGGCCGCCAGCACAAGCCCATCTGCCCAGGAGGCCACCGCCAGCAAAAGCCCCGCTGGGCCATGAAGGACCGCCAGCAGCTGAGTCCCTGCAATGGAGACTGCCGCCTCAAGCACTGCTGCACAGGGCACCGCCATCTCAAGCACTGCTGAACAGGGCACCGCCATCTCAAGCCCCGCTGAACAATGCACCACCATCTCAAGCACCGCTGAACAGGGCACCGCCGTCTCAAGAACCGCTGAACAGGGCACCGCCGTCTCAAGCACCGCTGAACAGGGCACCGCCGTCTCAAGCACCGCTGGCCCATGAGCGGCAAGGGCACTGACACAACTGAGTCCGTCACAGGTGAATGATGCACTGTGGGCACCATGCCCCCTCCAGAACCAGTGCAGACTGTCATCCACTATCTCTGTCCTTAGCAGGATGAAGCACTCTGGGCACAAGGCCCCCTACAGAACCAGTGGAGTATCACATCCACTACCTCAGTCCTTGGCAGGATGAAGCACTCTGGGCACAAGGCCCCCTCCAGAACCAGTGGAGTATCACATCCACTACCTCAGTCCTTGGCAGGATGAAGCACTCTGAGCACAAAGCCCCCTTCAGAACCAGTGGAGACTGTCATCCACTACCTCTGTCCTTAGCAGGATGAAGCACTCTGGGCACAAACCCCCCTCCAGAACCAGTGGAGTATCACATCCACTACCTATGTCCTTGGCAGGATGAAGCACTCTGGGCACAAGGCCCCCTCCAGAACCAGTGGAGACTGTCATCCACTTGAGAGACTGTGGCTTTGCACTCCCCAGGATTGAACAGTGGGCAAACAACCCACTGTAGGGACTTGTGAGACTGTGGCTTTGTACTCCCCAGGATTGAACAGTGGGCAACCCACCCACTGTAGAGACTTGTGAGACTGTGGCTTTGCACTCCCCAGGATTGAACAGCGGGCAAACCACCCACTGTAGAGACTTGTGAGACTGTGGCTTTGCACTTCCCAGGATTGAACAGCGGGCAAACCACCGACTGGAGAGACTTGTGAGACTGTGGCTTTGCACTTCCCAGGATTGAACAGCGGGCAACTCACCCACTGTAGAGACTTGTGAGACTGTGGCTTTGCACTCCCCAGGATTGAACAGTGGGCAAACCACCCACTGGAGAGCCTTGTGAGACTGTGGCTTTGCACACCCCAGGATTGAACAATGGGCAAACCACCCACTGGAGAGACTTGTGATACTGTGGCTTTGCACTCCCCTGGATTGAACAGTGGGCATGTGGCCCCCTCGTCGATTTGACGTTGTGCACTCAAGCGGCTGAGGTGCCCCCCCCTTTTCCTCCCCCTGAGGTGCCTGTTTAGTTGCTCTCTGATGCCCCTGCAGTGTTCTCTCCGTCATGGTGGGGGATCTTTTGTGGGCCTCGCCCATACCGTGTGGTCCCAGTGTTCCACGGACTTTATTAGAGCACTACCTGGACTACTATGCTTGGTATATATTTTGTACATGGTGTATATATATGTTTCTGCCTACTTGCTTTTAATATATTACAATGGTTACACTCATTTTCCATTGTCTTTACATTCTTCTGGGGGGGTTGAGGGGTGTAACTGTGATGTATTGATATGCATTAGTGTGTGTGTTGTGGTGGGTGAGGGTGTTGCGTGTCCCTGTTTTTTCCCTCCCCCCTCCCCTGTGTCATAGGTGCAGTACTCACCGTGGTCTTCGCCGCCGGCGTTCGTGCTCCTGGTAGAGGAGCAGTAAGACTATTGCAGGTAGAATTTGGAGTTCCGGATCCATGGCGTCCTCGTTCCTCGTGGGGTGTGTAGAGGTGAGCGTTTTTCCTTCGGGATTCCTGTTTCCGCCGTATTTTTATCCGCGGTGAATCCGCCCCGGAAAAGGTGGCGGATTGGCCTTTCATAATAGTGTGGGCGGTACATTGTCTCCCGCCTGTCTGTTGGCGGTGACTGCGGCGCTGTTTGTTTGTACCGCTGTGGCGGTCGGAGTGTTAAAGTGGCTGTCTTTGTTGGCGGTTTCCGCCATGTTCGTAATTGCAAATATTTTACCGCCGGCCTGTTGGCGGTCTTACTGCCGCTTTAACACCGACCGCCAGGGTTGTAATGACCACCTTGGTATCTTTAACAGGGATGTATTCGTTGATGTATCCATATTACAGAACAGTAAAAAGTACCACAAGAAACGAATGCTGAAGAAAAAAACATGATAAAACTTGTTGAAAGCAGGGAACAAGAAGGTGGAAGGCACCAACGTCATACGGATGCTTTAGAGTACATTATGGCACGTATTTTTCTGCTTCTGTTAACTTCGTGACGTGTAACAGAATACAATATTATTACCATTGGACATTTTCTAGCACTGTGACTTTAGGATGTCTAGACATAGCTGAGGCAAAAGGGTTCAATTACGATTAGGACGTTAAAACGTTTCACAAATTCCTTAGCTCTGTTACGCCACAATGAAGGAACGTTAAGCAAGCCCTCTCAAAGCCAATAGGTCTGGTCTTGGCAAAATGATAAAATGAGTATCAGTTTTTTATAGCAAGCATATGCTACAAACAATGCACAGAAAGTAAAACGAATATATGTTAGATGCCTGCAATACAAATTTAAATGATAAAAATAAATCACCACTGCATATAATTTCAGTATAATAGTAAAAGAGCTTACATAGCAGGCATCTGCATTTAGATCAGTTCTAGAAAACATTTTTAGTTTGAATACACAGAACCATATGATTCTTTCTGGTGCAAAGAAAATAATGAATTATTGTAAACTGAAGACATTTTCTTAGCCCAAAACCCCTGCTACTGAAATGCACTTTTTTTGCACATGGACATGTGCTCAAATGTGATGTCATCGCTCACAGTGTTTAAGTGCTGAAGCTGGTTCACCCATTACACCATGATGTATGCTGTGTGATGGGCAGAAGCAACATGCTAATGACAGTTGAACAGACCAATGGATGATGATGACTGACTCAAAGACCAAAAACCTTTATCAGGAAAAGGATTGTTAGCACAGCAAGATCAGTGGTAAAACGTGTTATTTAGAACACAGCTGTTGTCTAAATAAACCAGTTTTCCCACTGACCCTTGTGTACTAGCAACTAGCTTTGTGAGAAGGTTTTATAGATTTAACTTAAGGGACCTGCAGCATGAGCAGCATCAGTGGGAGTGGATGTAACCATGTATTCAGACATGAACTATCTATCTATCTATCTATCTATCTATCTATCTATCTATCTATCTATCTATCTATCTATCTATCTATCTATCTATCTGTCTGTCTGTCTATCTATCTATCTATCTTCCTATCTATACACATGTGTGTACTTGAGGAAGGTGGAAGTCGAAACATTGTATTGGAAATATACTGTTGTTCTTTGATGAGACCATCTGTTTGAGTCACTTCACTTCTTATATATATATTTATATTTATATTTATATATATATATAAAACCTAGTTTCTATAGAAAAAGCTGTTTTGTGCTTGCCTATATCTTGGTGCAGCTTGACGAATCTTCCCAAAATGTTCCCAAAAACTTTGACAGTTGTGTGAGCTGCTGTCTGAAACGTTTTGGAGTGATACGTCATGTGTGGGCAGAGATAAAGGGGGGTGGGGGGTCAAAATTAGAGTGTTTGCAAAGGTAATTCCAATAGGAAATTTTGAGAAGCTATAGAGTCAAAATCACTGGACCGAATTGCACCAAATTTGGCAGAAAGATAGCCCTTGGTCCCGAAAGAGCCCTTTTTGAGACTTAGTGTAAATCGATTCAGTATTGTTGGAGAAATTTAAGGAAATTCAAGTTTGTATATCTAGGGACGCAAAGGATTCACAACCCCTCCTGATCTCATGCTGAGATCTGGGTGGCTGCCAACGCTTCCACAAGGAAGTGTTGGCAGCAATGTTGGGTCCCAAACAATATGTAAAAATATAAGAAAAGGGGCGTGAGTTATAGTTACTTTAGGGCACAAGTTATAGTTACTTGAGAAAGCTCTTATAATTTCTTGGTACATTTAAAATTTGAGCCTAGCTATAACATACATGTAATATTAGTTTTTTTAAGTGAATTTCTATGTTTTTTAAAATTCTATTTCCTAACTATAACATCCCAGTAACCTTTGTTTTATTCAGTGAACTTCTCTATGTTTTTTTAATGCAATGAAATTTCTATTACGTCATTTTAGTCCAACCACCACCGTGCACGGCCGGGAAGGCCCTGTGACCAACCCCCTATAACCATCCAACCCAGCACTATGCACAGCCTTTGGTATGTGAGCCGGGAGTTGGCCTCAGGTCTTGCACAGTTTTCGCCTCAATAATTTGACTTCTAATATTTAATTGATATTTTTAATATTGTTTTAAAAGTTGTCATGAGTGCTGTAATATCTGGGGTAATTTGCAGTGCATGGCGAGGGCAGAAGTTATAGATACCTTAGGGAGTGAGTTATAGTTAATTAAAATAGCTGTAACTATGACTGCTGAATTTCTATGGTTTTGTGAGAGTAAATTCAGAACCTAACTGTTAGAAATTAGGTCTCTTGTTGGCAGAGGAATACACCCTTGTCCAAGTAGGGCCCATAATCCTAGTCAGGGTAGGTCACAACCCAAATTATTCTGTGCTCACCCTCCGGTAGCTTGGCACAGAGCAGTCAGGCTTAACATAGAAGGAAATGTGTAAAGTACTTGTGCAATATATCATACAGTATACACCACATAGGTTATAGAAAAGTAGATAATATTTATCTGAATAAATTAAGGTTGGAACAATGAAAATCCAATGTAAACAGGTAAAGTTATGAATTTTTAAAAATTAAATCCCACTAAAGTGCTTAAAAACACAATAGCTCCAACTGGGACTATCACAGCATCATTGATGGAGTCATTCCCAGTATTCCAACACCACAGGTGCTGGTCACGGAGTCGCACGGATCCCCAGGTAGAGTACCTTTTGAAAACGAGAAAGCAAAAATGTTGCATGGAGTCGGGCCAGTGCGGAGTCAGTCCTTTGGACATCCAGAGAGATGAGGCATCGGTTCAGCACTGCGAGGCAGGTGGAGGTGAGGCGTCAGTTCCGTCTGATTGCAGGAGGAGCAGGTAGGGTGTTGTTGGCGATGCATCTGTCCTTTGAGACCTGGCAGGGTCGATGGATCCAGTCGGTCAAGACGTGATGTGTCAGTCTTGCATTGCGGGCCACGGTCATTGCGAGCAGTGATGTTCACAGAGAGGGAGAAGGCTGTAGCGTTGGTGCTGGTGTAGCTGAAATCATTCCTGGAGTCACTGATGTTGGAAAACTAGGTAAAAGTTAGTTGGTGAAGCACTTTTGGGGAAGGCAGAGTCCTTCCAGCAAAGGCAGAGGCCAGCAGGTCAGCAGTGCAAAAAACAAAGCAGCAGTCCTTCTCAGCAAAGCTGTCCAGATGAGTGCTTTAGGCAGCCAGACATCTGCTATGACAGAGTTCAGGTGTGGATCCAGAAGGATCTGATTTGGTGGGATCAAAGACCCAGTTTATGTACCCAAAAATTACTTTGAGAGGGGGAAACTTCAAAGAGTAGTTTTGAAGTGCACACGTTCCCCTTTCAGCCACGTCCTGTCTGCTAGGATCCCTGTGTGTGTGTGGGGGGGTTATCAGTCCATTGTGTGAGGACAGGCTACTGGCCTTTGAAATGTAAGTGTGAGCCCCTCCACCCTTCCTGCCCAGGAAGACCCAGTGAGTATGCAGATGAATGCAGATGTGACTGAGTGTCCTGTGCTTGTGGTTGTCTGAGTGGAATGCACAAGGGGAGCTGTCAAGTAGCACAGACCAGACGTGGATTGAAGACATGCTATGCGGTACAGATGGTAGTAAGTGCAGAGAAATGCCCACTTTCTAAAAGTGGCATTTCTAAAATAATAATATAAAATCCAACTTCCAAAGCAAGCAGGATTTTCTATTGCCATTCTGACAATACCAAATAAGATATGGCTACTCCTTCAAGATCAAAATCTACCATTTAAGAGTATATGAGGGCAGTTCTAATGTTAGTCTATGAGAGGAGCAGGACTCACAGTAGTGGAAAAGAAATCTATGAGTTTTTCACTACCAGGACATGTAAAACATATGAGTAAATGTCCTGTCTTTTGCCTGCATAGCACCCTGCCCTATGGGCTGCCTAGGGCCTACCTTGTGGGTGACATACATGTAGTAAATGGGAGTTAAATCTTGGCAAGTAGTTTTAAATACCAAGTTAAAGTGGCCCACTACTAGCATTTAATATACAGGCCCTGGACACATGTAGTGCACTTTACTAGGGACGTACAGGTACATTAAAACGCCAATTGGGTAGGGACCAATGTTACCATGTTTAGGGGAGGATGCATGTGCACTTTTGCACTGGACAGAAGTGCAGACTGAGTCTTAAAACAAGCAAAAACAGTATCGGAAAAAAATGAAGGGAGGCAGACAAAAAGTTTGAGGATGTACACCCAAAAGCTGTCGGGTCTCACACTAACTATAACATCCCAGTAACCTTTAGTTTTTTTCCTTGAATATCTATTTTTTTTCAACATAAAATAATTTTAATTACTACACTTTAATCCAACCATTGCCTTGCAAGGCCTTCGACCGTGCTTGGTGGAGATTAGCCTGGGAGCCTGGCCTGTGGCCAGGCCCTGTAGCCAGCCCCCTAAAACCACCCAAACCAGCGTCACTTAGAATGAGAGATGCTCTGACAAATTGATTTTTTTTTTACAACTAGTGCGATCACCCTTCTGTATATACTTTTAATATTTAAAGTTGAAAAGAATTTTAAGCTCAGAAATTCCAACAGACACAGCTAGACCTCAACCTTCTTTGTGAGGGTCTGAGAGTTTAACCACTAGGCTGCAGGAGACTCCTTAGTATGTAGTATCCAGACATCTCAATGACATTCAATCCAAAGATGGTGATGGGAAAAAGACGTAATTGTTCCATCACTAGGAATGTTTATTCTTCAAAACATGAGTAAATAAACAGACACACTGCCATGAGATACCAGGTTTTTGAACCTTCAGCCTACTGAGTGACAGTCCAACAGTAGGCCAGATGTGACTCTGTTCCTGCGTGCATCAGAATGTACCTATAACATACGTAGCAAACATCTTGCTGCTGTGATACTTTGAAGTCATTGTATTGAGAGATCGTTGCAATACCAATCTCTTTCTCTCCCTCTTCCATCCCATTATGGAAGAGGGAGAGAGAGAGAGAGAAAGTTACAGGACCGCAGGGGAGAGGGGAGCTGTGACGGGCCGGCGCTGCCAGGCCCGTCCAAGGAGGTGGCATGTGCTGACGCCTCCAACCCGGAAATGGAATGCGGAACATCCAATCCCCTTGAATTTCCGGGGCTAACAGGGGAGCGGCAAACGGTTTGCGTGCCCGATAAACAAGAAGAGGAGGAGACCCCGGCTGGGAAAGGAGAGAGAGCGGAAGAAGCAGGAGTGACGGGAGAAGAAGGCGGACGGCTGCTGCAGTGACCGGTGAAGAGCCAGAAAGTGGCGGCTGGAAACGGACAGAAAGTGCCCCGGAGGGATCCACAGCTCCGACAGCGGTGCAGGAGGCGCACCGCAAAGTTTCCAGCCACGCTTCAGGAGAAGCGTGGCTAACCCAGGTGCGTCCATAGTACGGATTAAGGGAAAAACAAGGGTGGCTGGTAGGGGAAGCGGGAAGGAAATAAAGGGGAAGCAAGGGGGGTGGGAGAGAATAAACGAGGATGACACAAACATAGGAAAGGGTCAACAGCAGAATAGAAAGGAAGCCAACAAAAAGAGGAAGAACATACAAGAGACAGAAAGCGATAAAAAGGGGTCAGAGAGAGAGAGAAAGACCCAAGAGACTAAAACAAAAGATAGAGAAGAAGGATAACCCAAGAGGTTCAAGAAAAACAAACAAACCAATACAACAGGAAGTTGTGAAGAGAGAGATAGAAAGACAGCCACGTAACCAAGGAACTGGCAACGAAAAACAGATGAGAAAAATAGGAGACAGAGGGGAAAAGAAAACAAAGAAAACCCACCAGACAACAGAGATAGGAAATAGGGAAGAGGAGTAAGTCAGAGAACAGGAAAGAACCAGAGAAGAAGGAAAGGAACTTACTGATACTTTATCTTGTTTTTCCCCACATGCACCCTCTGGGACCCGGGAAGAAGAAGAGAAAGGGAAATAGAATTGAAGTTCAGTGGATGCCAGAAGAAGAGTGAACAGTACAGCATATGTACTGTATACGTCAAAACACAATAAAAACACAATTAATAAAACTCACCTGAGCTCATACCTCACTGCCTTCATGTCATCACTGACGTACCCGGTGACAGGAGCCTACAGGCCCCTGTGGTCCCAGTCAAATCTCATCTCCTGCGGAAGCCAGCATTATTCCTGCAAGCAAGGAGCTGCTTTAAGTAGCATCTAGCTGCTTGCAGGAGCAACATTTTTAATCTCTTTCTCTGCATGCATGTTAGCATGCAGCAAAAGAGATGAAAACTCTGCTTTCAGCAGGTGAAAGTGTTGGACAGCTATTGCTTGCTGAAAGTGGAATTAGTGTTTGCTTTTGCTTGGCAGCAAATACAAACAGCTACCTCCTGAGGGTGGACACCTCAATAGGTAGCAGGAGTTGTCAATTAGTAGTGGCGGTGCCCGCTGCCATCTATGGCTCCAAGATGGGGGCTGCACTGCCCTCCTCCATATTTTCAATTTTGCCCCTGGTAGGTAGTGGTCCCCGGGGCCGGGGGTCTGCAACAGATCCCCTCTTTAATTCATTTAATTGTTCTGGGGAGGTGGCGGTCCCCAGGGCATGAGGGGTTCAGCATGGCCCTCCATATATTTCTATTCTACATTGCCCCAAGGAGGTGGTGGTCCCTGGAGCACAGAGGCCACGTTGTTGTAATTTAATAGCAATTAGATTAAGCATTAGCAGAAGACATCTTGTATTTAGCAGCTATTGTGAACATTTTGCGGAATCCATTTTGTATTCATGGCAGCCATTTTCTCTGCCATGTGCTCGCCATGTGCTTTGTCCTACCTTTCTGTTAACTACTCTTGAAAATCTGTCTAGTGACAAGTTATATTTAGCATCTCCCACTTTCGCACATGCCCAGTAAGATCTGCAGCTGTTAGTAGTCAGTAACAGACAGTAATGTGTCAACTAGTCCTTGAAAACTGTTAGGCCCTCCTACCTGTCGACTGTGCATTTCCATATGACCTTATATGTATGTAAGTCTTGCTTCTATAACTGTACCACCTTCTTTTAGCCCCTGCGTGGGTATAAAAGGACCATGCTCTCTTAGTTCAGTGTGCTACTTCAAACATTACCGAAGGGTGCTGTTTGAACTGTAGTACCACCTCATGAGGTTTAATAAACTTTGTCTTTTATTTCAGTTTCTGTGCCAACTTCTTCCTATATGGTCTGAGGACTTTGTGCAGAGAAGGGCGAACCCCTTGCACTAGTAGGCCTTGCTGATGCTTACTTCAACAAATTGGCACCCGAAGAGGGACTCATCGGCGACTCGGACGCCCGACGGATTGGTCGCGACGAAGGATTGGGATCTCGCTGCGGACGATCAATGCCTGAGGAGACCCGAGTCTTGGCAACCACAGCGTTTTTCCTTTCTTTCTGATTTGACCATCCAGGTGGGGCCGGTCCTCGACTGAGATCCTTTTTGTTCAATCGTCATGCAGTGACCATTAGGTAGATTTTAGAACTTGGCAGTTGTAACCTGGACACCCTGTGATTGGTAAGAGACATTTTACGGCACTTGCTGTGGGTTTTGATGTCTTTGTTTGGTAATGAAGTTTAGCACCACTTACTGTGTCTCTCGTGTTTTGGGTGACTAGTCAATTTGTGTCCTTTGAATTGATATATAAATTGCAATTTATATAGGCAGATAATGAGGAGAATTTTCTCCAATTTAATTTTGATTTGAAGGGCACCTTAATTGCTACTTTGATTATAATATTGCATATTCTGCACTATTTTTGGCATGCCTGTTTTTAGCGCACTTCGTAGGATGTGTTGCTTTTGTAATGGTACCAATTTGAGACTGGAAGAACCGCAACCGGCACCCCCAGAGGGAACGCCCAATAGAGATATGTATGTTAAACATGGTCTTTCTTCTATAATGTACAGCACATTATGGAATAAATACACTCGTGCGAATCCTGAGTTACGTTGGCCTATGCATGGGTCATTTGATTTGCGAAAGATTGAGTATGTGGAACAGTGTATGTATAAGCGAAGGTCTAGGCAAGATATGTTTAACTGTGTACAAATGTGAGAGAAAGAAGTGCGTGGACGAGTGAAGCGTGAGCAAGCCTTGCTTGAGAAAGAGCAGCGGAAGAATATATATGTGAAAGCATTGGAAATGAGAAAGAAAGAAAGAAATTACTTAAAGGAGCTAGAAGAGAAAGAGCGTAAATTACAGGTAACTGGCAAATACACTGTTAGGCAACCTCTCTATCCTATCCTTAATAAACCACACAATGAGTTTTTGTTACTAGATCGCCCTCTACCTCAGTATGTTGTTCCTTCTGCCCCTCATGAGTTAGCTGAGGTCTCCGGTTCGGAGCAACAGAAGATATGAGACAGTCGCTCTATGTTGCCAGCTGACCGCGCGTCTGAACTTAGATCTATTGCTCGTAAAACAATTTGTAGCGTTGTTTCTGCTTCTGAACTTTTAGAGAACATGAAAAGATGGACGGAAAAGGAGCAGCTATATTTTACTGAGGCATTTGGCACAGAAGTTTTTGAACTATTTCGGAAATATTCTGATGAGTTAGAGCCCAATGATGTAGCAGCTGATCATAAGCAAATGCGTGATGGTCTTTGTGTTTTCTCCCAGGTGGCTGATGCAATCAGGCGTTTGGTGAAATTATGTGTTGTGGCAGTCCGTTTGCAAGAGCAGAAAAGGGCCGTGGACGTAGTTGCACGGACATCTCAGACCGGCGCGGTTCAAGCTTCTATCTTCGGAACAGATAAGACTATGATAGTTCATGCAAAACCAATGCGGGTGGCCGCGCCTTTGTATGTTCCTCCTAAAGGATTGGGTACAAGTGATGATAAAACTTCTGTTGATGCTAAGGGTTATTTTATTTATAATTGGGTGTATACTCCTCGGAATAGGGCAGATGTAATGGCACTTAAAACAGCATTACCTGACCCGCGGAAAAATCCAGCCGCCTTTTATGAGGACGTTGAGGGAGCAATTAGTTCTTGTACTATGACTTTGGCTGACATTGATTTATTTTTTGGATTGATATTACCGCCAGATATGTGGAGAACTGTTCGTAAAGTTGATGATTGTTTAGTTTTTGGGGCGTCATAGAAAGAATTAGAACAGATGGACGGGGATAGTACCTTTCTTGCCTCGGTCCTCGACTGCAGTGCAGGCACAGGCTCCCAGTCTGCCCTGCTTCTGATCCTAACACTGTTTTCCTGCTGCTGGCAGTATGAAAGCAGTGTTAGGATTGGATCGAGAGCCTAGCCCAGGCGCTCCAAGGCAGAGTGACAGTCTCTGCCTGCTGTCTCCAACCCAACAACTCAGTACCTGCATTGCTGGGTTGGAGAGAGCCCAGTGCGCATGTGCGTTTTGCTGGCCCAAGACAGCTGGACATAGACACATGCGCACTGAGGGGAAAACAATAATACCCACATTTTATCATTGTTTTCTTGTAAAGGTTTTGCAGCTGCTGCACAGCAGGTGCTGGCGGGGGGAGGGTGACGCTCCTCCACCATAGCGGAGGAGCCACGCCTGTACCTAAGATGTAAAACTTTCCTGCCATAGAGGCCTCTGGGACAATTCAGCAGTGCTTCATTTTTAAAATAATATGTGCTGCTGCCCAATGTTTTACTTAGATATCCGCAGCCACTGCTGTCAAATGTCAGGATTGCAAAACACCAAGGCTACATAGTCTTGGTTCCACCTCATGACTCATTTTTCCCCCACCATACACCCCTTGCCCCTTAACTTCACTCTTGCTGTTTTTTTTATTTCTACTTTTTCTGTTTGCCTATGTTTTTCTGTTTTTCTCTTCTTTCTTTTCCAATGTTGTATTTTTTCACACCTCCTTAGAGTCAAAGTCTGATGAGGAAAAGGAAGTGCCAGCCTCAAAAATAAGTGCCAGGGGACCTTATTGAATCCACTGGCTCAAGTTACGCATGGCCGTCGAATCAACCTCCTTTTATGATTTTAGTGTGAATACTCTTTAAAGGTTGTGAGGTATTTTGTAGCATTTCTTCAGCTGCTTCCTCTGCTGTTGGAGTGTTAGAAATGTAGGTGGCACTGCCTCTAAACTGCCTTAAGTTTAAGCAGTGGGGACACACCTGGGCTACAGGCTCTAAAATATATTCTATAACTTTAACTCCCTTAGACAAATGAGAGCAGTGCCAGACAGCTCTGTGCTTTCTGTAAGGTGAACATGGGAAAGATCTTAAAAAACAGACAAACAGAACATGAATAGAGGAACATTTCATGTACATCAGAGCCTTAGGTGTTAAGGTGTAGGTGGGAGGCAGCTTAGATCAACATACTTCATTCCAACAAAAATAGGAATGCCTGGCTGGGCAAGAGCAACAGAAAATAGTACAAAACCGACATAGATGTACAGGTTGAAACAGGTGCTCCATCCTACCAGCCACAGACTCAACAAATACTTCACTGCTCCCAAAATATTTTTTAAATAAAAATTACTTCCAGAGCTCAACGGAATGAGTTGCCTCCATTCGTTGGCGGTTAAGAACAGCCCACTATAAAATGTGGTCTGGGTCGAATCTTTTAAAAACGATGGGCCTACTTTAAGAAACGTGGCCTGCTTCCTGTGCAGCACCACTTTTCTTGCACCCCTTAGCACCCCTGTAACGCCACCCTGTGTGTGTGCTGTATCTAAGATACAGCGCACCATGGCTGTAGTTAGTGAACTAGTGTCAACATTTTTTACCCTGGTTTGGAGCTTTGCAGGATTAGCGTCAATATTCTTAGGGGTAATCCTGCAAAGCCCATTGAGGCCCACTGCAAACAATGAGCAGGCGTTAAAAGTGCCAAAAAAAGAACACAAAAAAACTCTTAGATTTCTTTGTGCCATTTTTTCAGCCCCCCCCCAACGGGCGAACACCCCCTTTCCATAAGTACATTATGCCTGGCGCAGGCATAATGTAGAGCCAAGGGGTACACAGTGGCACAATAGATGCATTGGCCACTTTGTAAATGTGGTGCTCCAATTTTGGCCTCGTTGGGCCACCTTAGCGTAAAATAAAAATTACGCTAACATGGCGCAAGGAGGCGCTAAGGACCCTTAAATCTGCCCATATGAATCTAGTTCTATGCAAAATATTTTTTGACTATTGCTAAAGAGTGCTTTTCATTTCTTTTAAGGTCAAAGGGTTATTTTTATGATCACATTCAGAGAAATGTAGATACTCAAAAAGTGTATTCGCGGGTTCACGTTAATGCAAATCTATTTACAAATTGTAATCAGTATATTGGATAATGGAACAACTTGCACGCATTATACCAAATATAGATTTTTGGTAGACAATTGCTCACCTATCAACTGACCCATTTGTGTCAAAAGACCATTACGGTGACACCTGCACGATGTCATTAATACTATCTGGTATGCAAGTATGTGGATTGTGTGTGTTTGCGCACTGTGGCGTGCTATATTAATCTGTTAGTCCCCTTAGATGGCAAGACGCAAATTCTGTATGACTGCTTCATTCTCTCCAATAAAGCAATTTAAACGTGAGTAAAACGTGTCGTATGTTTCTGCAGTAACAAAGGAAAACAAAGGATGCCGAGTAGGGGTGTGAGTAAAATGCTTCATAATGTGGTGTAATATTTTTTATAGTACACCAGCTTCATGAAATGCAAAGCTAGTGCCCTTTACAAAAAAACTGAAGAGTGAAAAAGAGAACAGCGCTGGGTTGTCAGCTTGCCACTAGACAGTCTCCTACCACCTCGGAGACACCCAGGGGCATATTTATGAAAGCCTTGCCTCATGGAAGCGTGGCATGGCTCTGAGCCAGATTTATGAAGCCATGCTAAGCCGCACTGTGTGGCTTTGAGTAACCTCATAAATGTTTGGCAACACAATGCAGAATGCTGAGTCACTTTAATCTTAGCAAGGGAGGGATTCCATGGGCATTGCTGTGGGTGTTCACATGCAACGCCCATGGGTTTTGACAGATTCCAAGACTTACAAGGACTTGTAAACCTGGGAATGCGTCAAAATGTTAAGCCTTCCCAGGGTGGGCATAACAAGGAGAAAAATCCTTATTTCTCCCCTTTTTTCCTCTTGCTATGTGTGCACGCCTCTATGGATTGTTTCTGTGCAGGAAGGTGCCCCTACCTGCACTGAAACAATCCTGGTGACAATACAGGCGCCCTTGCACTTTGGCAAATGGCACAAACGAAGGTGGGAAGGATGGGAATGCACCATATTGGATAAATATGGTGCATTCCTGCCCTTTCACTTTGTTGTAGGGCAGCAAGGCAAGGTGACTTGCTGCACTGCCCTATGCCAAATCCCCATAAATGAGGGCCCCAGGGTCTGATTCTATAGATCCTATTTGGAAAGCCCCTAGGGTGGGTCTTCAGGCAGCTTTAAGTCGAAGTGCTCCGTGGTGGCTAGTGAATTCTGTTGGATTTTAGTGCTACAAGTAAGAGTCAGGGTACCTGTGGTTGCCATTGGGTAAAACAGTTCCCTGATGGCTGAAGTCCTATCAGTCTAGGGTAAGGCGAGGGCATATGGCTGTAAAGAATAGGGGTCAGCTAAATCAAAACCTTGTCTCAGGAAATGGGGAAAGATTCCCAACTCTGCCGACCTTGGGGGGAAGTTTTAATTTCACGTATCCTGACTCCTACTCCATTCATCATTATCCTTTGTGATTTGTTCTGGAATCTCCATTAAATCAATCCGTACGAAACACAGTATTCAAATAGGCATAAATATCTAAAGTATCAAACATATGTTAAAATACAATCCATTTTCAAATTATCTGAGATCGTCAGTTCTATTAACAGCACAAAATACGATTAACATGGCTCACCCTATTAATAGAGTATAATCACCTTTTACTACAAAATCTCCAGTACAAGTATTAACAAGCATTAGCAAAGTCTCTAAGTCTTTTTTAATGTGGTAACACTTTCATAAACAAGCATGCACAAACACACACAGACTATTTGTCTCATGTCTCTGTGAAGTGTGCTTATTCCTCTTTCTTGGTTTCCTATGTCTGTGCTAATTTATTATTCACCAAGCTCGGGGTGCTGCACAGCACCATAACTGCAATGTAAGGCAATGAGAAGAGCAGAACGGCCAACTTAAGAATTCACACCTGCCATGTGACTCATGCGAATGGAAGTCTAGTACTTTTGTTTAGCGTCAGTTTATCTTCTATTATTTCAGTATAGCTGTAATAGTCTAAGAGGTTCGTTGACAGAGGAAGGTTTCATAAAATGGTGGAAGCTAATAGGAAGTCTCTAGGTTTAATCCTTGGCAGTATTTTACTTTGTGTGAGTGTAGTTGTGGTTTTGTTCCAGTTTACTGTTCTGAATACAGTGATTTAGGCAGCCATTATGTGGCATTGTTTCTTTCTATCGGTTGTATGTCAGTGGTCATATGGATACAGGGTGTGGAGGAAGGGCAACCAGAGATGTCATAGTCAGTACAGATGGCAGGTTTCATATCAGACACAACCACCCACAGAAGTTTCCGTCACCCAAAACCTGACAGTGAGCATAAAAGTGGCAACCTCATTGCCCTCTTCAGAACCCCTTTGAACCTGGTGAAGACAGAAGAACTACACCTGCAGTTGAACCTGTGGAGAGAAACCCCAAAGGACTGTACCTGCTACCCACTTGTACCCAGGAAAGAAGAGTAGTTTCCAAGGGCTGATTAGCTAGTTTCATGTTAAGCTCCAGGAACACAAAAGCTGCAAGAATTTGAAGACTCTGATGAGCCCAGCTGATCAGTTCTCACTGGATTTGTCCTGGACCTGCTGGTTAGTTCTGGGAGATTGGGTCTTAACCCCCAAATGGTGTCCAAAAGGTCCTGGACCCTCGGTGGTGTCAGAGTGTACTCTATCAGCCTTCAAAACTACAAAGATAGGAAACATGAACTTTTTCCAAACTTTCTGCTAAAGAACCAGACACTACCACTGGTGCCGAGCCACAGCTGCTGATATTGAACTGCCGGCAAGGCTCAATTTGCTGGTTGGTCTCATTGAAAGGTTTTTGACTTCCTGAAAAATTTCTAAGTCCGAATGTAGAGGATTTCATGAGACACCTCATTGATAACAACACCTTCCTGGACCCAGATTATGGACTTCGCCTGATTGGAATTTTCCTGCCATCAAGAGACTTGAATGTCCTGCTGGAGCAAAGGCTCCCACCGAGGTCCTTCCAGACATTGTTTCAGACAGCCACTACCATAGTGAGTCCCTCAGATCCAGCTGTTACCCCAATCCATTAACAACCTCTTCAACAAGTACTTTTCTCCAGAGAAATTACTATTTCAAAAGTTAAACTTTCCACTAGGACAAATCTGAACTCTGCATGAAACCAATCCTAGAAGGATATCTATCGTTAACTTTATTGTTTATATATTTTCAAAATGTATTTACATTGTTGGTCTTTTGTCCAATGTAACATATATGGCTTGAAATTCTGTCTCTATTGATGTTGCAATAGCTGTGTTATTCTGTATTCTATGTTGACCTTCACACCATTTCTTTTAAGCTAGGCTTTGACTGTTCATCAATTCTACCTATGAGAGTCAATGGCATTTTCTGAGGCCATCTTTCCAGCTTATGCATAGTAATTAACCCATGTAGTCTCACTTTTGATTCAGATGATCTTGATAACCTCACATATCGGAAATCTGCCTTACAAGTCACAGAATTTGGAGATTTTTTGAAAGTACATTCCCAGATAAGATTAGGTGGATGGGTCAGGTGTACTTCTGTATTAAGCAGCATACCGACAGCAAGTATGTGTGTGCACTTTATAGGAGCACCTATACACAGCAGCTACAAGAGGAGCTCATCTACCAAGGATATAGGACACCTGGTAAACACTAACCAAATTAGCCAATGAGGAAGGTGGAACATCACAGGAATGGACATCTTATGGCAGCTAATAAGAATAATGACAAACTTAGATGCTTGGGGGAACAAGGATGGGGGAAAGGAAGACATCGCAGCTTCCATTGTTGCAGACCTGATTTAGGATGAGCTAAGCATCTATGATGTCGGGCTGGCCTGAGAATGATTGAGAATAGGGAAAAGGAAAGTGAGATCTGAAGATTTATTTATGCTAAAACAAGCAAGAGCCTGCAATCCTTGTATAAATGCCTGTCTCCAATTTCCTTATTACCATCCCTAGTCACCTGTAGTACAGATGCTCAACTATAATAAGGAATTGCAGTTCTGTTGTGATATCACAATGCCTACTGGCAAGTCAAGGTTAAAAGGCAGATCATAAAGCATTAACTACTGCAGTAGTTTAAACAACAAAATTTAGAACTGGATTTTTGTTCTTCTGATCTGTTTTCTCTAAAATGAACAATGACCAGCAAAAAGGAGATGTTTATGGCAAGCTTGATTTTTTACAAGCTACAGTAAATACAGGAAACATATATCTCTCTGCATGTTTTTGAACATTTTGATCTACAGTCTTTCTCTTCAATCTAACTTATATTTTAGACTGAAGAATGAATTTATTTTTTGCAAAAAAATACAATTTGTTATTTGATGGGCTTAATTTTGCACTACAGTTTTGGCTCTTATTCTTCAAGTCTGCCGCCATATGTGTTACACCTAGAATCCTTAGGGTGGTCTTCCTCTAACTTTTTGCCTGCCTCCCCCCATTTTTCTGAACTCACACTTGTTGTTTTTTAGGACTCTATGTACTTTACCACTGCTGACCAATGCTGATGTGCTTGTGCTCTCTCCCCTAAACATGATCATATTGGCTTCTATCTATAGGCATATTTCATTTACATATAAGTCCCTAGTTAAGTGTACTATATGTGCCCAGGGCCTGTACATTAAATGCTACTAGGGGGCCTGCAGCACTGATTGTGCCACCCACATAAGTAGCTCATTAACCATATCTCAGGCCTGCCATTGCAAGGCCTGTGTGTGCAGTTTACTGCCACCTCAATGTAGCAATTAAAACCTCATGTCAAGCCTTAACCTCCCCTTTTCTTACATATAAGCCACCCAAAAGTAGGTCTTATGTGACCCACAAAGCAGGGTGCAGCGTTCGTAAAAGGCAGGGCATGTGGCTTTAAATTTTACCTGCTCTGGTAGTAAGATACCCCCAAAGTCTTTTTTCACTAATGTGAGGCCACCTTCTGTCATAAGCCAGCATTTTGAATTCTGTAATGTACTTGTTAGCTGTAATTTCTTATCAGAAAAGAGTTGATACATCATGTTTCATATATTTTGAATGATAATGATAAATCCTCTTTACTGGTAAATTCAGATTTAACATTACTTTACGTTTTAGAAATGCAACTTTTAGAAAGTGGACATTTCTCTGTTTTACTGCTCTGTGTGCCTTACAGCCTGCTTCCAGTACAAGTTTGGGCTAGGCGACACTTGCAGATTGTGCATTCCCTCTAGACTCTACAAACACAGGAAACTTGATTGCATCTCCATCCATCCGCATGCTGAAGGGTCTTCCTGGGCAGGAAGGATGGGGAAGGCTCACACTTCAAAAGGTAGAGTCCTGACCCAGACAAAGGACTGATTACCCCCACAGACAGCCTGGGAGACAGGGCTGGGTTGAAAGAGATACTGGTGCACTTGAAAGCCAATCTTTGAAGTCTCCTCCACTTCAAAGGCACTTTTGGGTATAAGTACTGAGTCTCTGACCACTTAAAATCAGACACATCTGGAACTGAACATCTGCCAGAAGGACTGCTGTGCTGCTCTAAGGTCTCAACTGGACTACTTTTCTGCTTGTTGCCTGCTGCCTACGCTCCCTGACTCTGGTGAAAGAACTCTGCCTTTCCCCTTAAGTGATTTCAAAGTGCTTGCTTACTTGCCCCCTGTTCTCCTTCAATTTCAGAGACATCACAGACTGCCTGCAACTCCCAAGTACTGCTGAACTCTGCCTTGTGTGAGTCTCACCATTACCTGGGGTCCCCCTCCAAACTCTGGGCTTCGGAAGTGAGTTCTGCTGCTGATTTCTGCAAAAACTGATGCATTGCCTCGAGTGCAGGAGAATTTCTGCTGCATCGCTCCTTTGACGCAGATGCAGAGGCTTTTCACCAACAGCAGATTCACAGCCTGCACAGCTTGGCGATGATGCTCTGTGCGGCTCTTCGACAATGCATTCCATTCACTTCAATAGAGTTTGACGACAATGCAATGACCTGATGCATCGTGCCCTTGATGTCAACGCTTTGCTCCATTCAAGGTACTGTTTCAGCAGACCCTGTGTGAGTTCTGTAGCTGACCTACCCTCCATCGCAGTCGGCTTGAACTTTGGGTTTACACTGGTCCCTCACCACCTCAACTAACCTTTTGACCCATAGTGACTTATAAGCACAGTTTTGGATTTAATCTTTAAAAATTCATGTATCAACCTTTTCTGGTTGGATTTTTATTGTTGGTCTTGTTTTACTCCGATAAATATTTTCTATTTTGTTTAACCTAGAGTGGAGAATTTTTTGTGATATTTTCAATGTATTACTGTTTGAGTTATTGCACAAATACTTTACAAATTGCCTTTTAAGTTAAGCCTTCATGTTCTGTATCAAGCTACCAGAGGGAAAGCACAGGATAATTTAGGTTGTGCAGTGACTTACCCTGCCTAGAATTGTGGTTCCTATTTGGAAAGGGTGCACACCTCTGCGAACTAGAGACCCCATTTTTGACATTGGTGATAAATGGTGAGTATAGGACTTGTGTTTGTGCAGTGCCATACAATAGTTATGTATATACTACCCATCCACATGTAAAACAAATTCAAATTTTCTTCTGCACTTTTCCCTGCTTTGCATTTCTGATAAATCCAATACATCATGTCTCTGGCTGCTCCTAGAAGTGGAGCCATGGAGATTGAGCTGGTCAACCTGGAGGTTTATAAAGTTAACTAGTTGAAAAGATTCTGCAAGAAGATGGGGATACCTGCCCGAGAAGCCACAAAGAAGGTGTAGTTTCAAAGGGCCTAGGCAGAGGCCTGCTCCCAAGAGAATGATACATTAGAGGAGTCTGTGAATGGCTGTTTCGAGACGTAACCCACAGCAGTTGAGGGGGACATCCCTGGATTTGTGCTCCCTATGAGGGCAGGAAGCAGTGTCTTCAATAATGGCCTGCCCCTGGAGGAGAGGAGAGAGAAGAGAGAATTTCAGCTGCAGTTGACAACATAAAAAATGCAGGGTGAGAAGAAAAATGCACAAAGAGCCTTAGTAGAGAAAAAAACTACTTCTGACCCATGAACTGAGTCTAAAAGAGCTGGACCTCAATGAAAGGCAGTCTGAGACCAGCAGTGATGGTGGGAGCATACATACAGTACCTGAATGAGATAAGAAGGTTTGTATAGCAAAGGATCTGGTGGCCAATTATGTGGTGGGAGATGACAATAATAAAAGTTCTCTGCTTATGAAGTTGTACGTAAGGTACACAGTGTTCCTGATGAGCACTGGAGGGGGGCTGTGGAAACACATGCCAACACTTGGGAGGGACACACTTTTAATATTAAAGGTTGGGTATCAAACCAACTATACCCCTATGGAAACAATCTTACTTGCCAAATTTGGTCTGACCCTTGAGAAGTATCACCAAAGATTCAGGGACAGACAGAAGCTCCCCAACCAATCCTGGGTAGATTTCAATGATTACTCTAGTTAGGCACAGCATGGCTGGGTGAGGGGCAGCAAAGTTAATGATTATGTTGGTTTGTACAATTTAATCATGAGAGAGCACATGCTCAGTATCTGTTTTACAGAGGTGCACCAGCACCCAGCTGAAAGTAAGCTGGCTGATCCCAGGAAGCTTGTTGAGGTGAAGACCACTTGGCTAGCACCAGAGTGTGCAAAATGGTATCTTCAGAGGGGAACACCCTGAAAGGTGTTCAGGGTTCCCAACAAAAGAAAGAAGGGAGATAAAAACATAAAAATAAGGAGGTTTCTAAAGGCCCCCTGTTAGAAATGGGGTCTTTGGTTGGCAGTCAGGTTACCCCCTGTCCAAGCAAGGATCCTCACTCTAGTCAGGGTAAAGGTGAGTCACCCTCAGTTAACCCCCGCTCATCTCCTTCATAGCTTGGCACAAGCAGGCAGGCTTAACTTCAGAGTCTAGGTGTAAAGTATGTGTACCAACACACACAGTAACTTAGTGAAAACACTACAAAATGATGCAACACAGGTTTAGAAAAATAGGAAATATTTATCTAAACAAAACAAGACCAGAATCACAAAAATCCAACATACACAAGTCAAGTTATTAATTTTAAAAGCTAGAGAGTCCTAAACCCTTTTGTAAACAGCAAAAACACTGTTAGCGTTGAAAGCTACCTGGGTAGCGTCAAAATAACACGCACGGGCGAGTAGGTGTCAAAAAAGGTTAGCGAAGCATCAATTTCTCACCCGCATATAAGACTGTGCGTCATTTCTCTTTCTCTGGTCGATCGGCATGCAGCGTTTTCCTCTCTGTAGGAGAGCGATGCGTAGATCTGGGCAAGCACTCCAGTCCAGGCAGGCGGGGCGTCATTTTGCCAAACTCAGCAAGGTTTGCATCGAAAGTCCTGCTGCACGTTATCAGCAAAACCACGCTGTGTGGGTTGCGCTGTTACTAGCCTCCGTTAGCGGTGTGGCACGTCGCTTCTCCAGCCACGTGCGTCGATCTTCCAGCCTTGATGCAGGCGAAGCGTCGATTTCAGCCACAAAGCAGGCGGGGCGTCATTTCTTCAGCCGCGTCTCAGAGTTTGCGTCGGAAATTTCCCCAGCTTCACATGTCAAGACCCCAGGAACTGGATAGGGCACCACTTGGCAGGGCAGGGGTCTCAGCAGAGAGTCCAGGTGCTGGCAGGGGAAGTCTTTGATGGCCCTGAGACTTCAACAATAGGAGGCAAGCTCAGGACAAGCCCTTGGAGATTTCTTCACAAGCAGGGATGCACAACAAAGTCCGGTCTTTGTCCCCTTTCACCAGGCAGAAGCAGCACCTGCAGGATAGCTCCACAAAGCACAGGCACAGGCAGGGCAGCACTTTTCCACAGCTCTCCAGCTCTTCTTCAGGCCGAGGTTCCTCTTGATTTCCAGAAGTGATCTAAAGTCTGTGGTTTTCGGTGCCCTTCTTATACCCATTTTGACCTTTGAAGTAGGCTTACTTCAAAGGAAAGTCTCTCTTGCTTGTGAAATCCTGCCTTGCCCAGACCAGGGCCCCAGACACACACCAGGGGGTTGGAGACCACATTGTGTGAGGGTAGGCACAGCCCTTTCAGGTGTGAGTGACCACTCCTCCCCTCCCTCCTAGCACAGATGGCTCATCAGGATATGCAGGTTACACCCCAGCTCCCTTTGTGTCACGGTGTAGAGAGAGGTGCAAACAGCCCAACTGTCTAACTGACCTAGACAGGGAATCCACAAACAGACAGAGTTACAGAATGGATTAAGCAAGAAAATGTTCAATTTCTAAAAGTGGCATTTTCAAACACACAATCTTAAAATCAACTTTACTTAAAGATGTTATTTTTAAATTGTGAGCTCAGAGACCCCAAACTCCAGATGTCTATCTGCTCCCAAAGGGAGTCTACACTTTAAAAATATTTAAAGGCAGCCCCATGTTAACCTATGAGAGGGGTAGGGCTTGCAACAGTGAAAACTGAATTTGGCAGTATTTCACTGTTAGGACATATAAAACACATTAGTACATGTCGTACCTTAAACATACACTGCACTCTGCCCATGGGGCTATCTAGGGCCTACCTTAGGGGTGTCTTACATGTAAGAAAAGGGAAGGTTTAGGCCTGATAAGTGGGTGCACTTGCCAAGTCGAATTGGCAGTTAAAATCTGCACACACAGACACTGCAGTGACAGGTTTGAGCCATGATTACAGGGCTACTATTGTGGGTGTCACAACCAGTGCTGAAGACCCACTAGTATCATGTGATTTACAGGCCCTGGGCACCTCTGGTGCACTGTACTAGGGACTTACCAGTAAATCAAATATGCCAATCATGAAAATCCAATTACACATACTTTTTATATAGGAGCACTTGCACTTTAGCACTGGCTAGCGGTGGTAAAGTGCCCAGAGTAAGAGAAACAGCAAAAACAGAGTCCAGTACACATCAACAACCTGGAAAACAAAGGCAAAACATTAGGGGAGACCACAGCAAAGATGCCAAGTCTACCACCCCCAAAATAATTCCCTAGTGAGTAGTGGTAACCAGTCCCAGTCTGATTCCAAAGAGAAAGGGTTCTTTAAACATACGACAGGGAGAATTGTTCACCAATGTACAGAGTGCTCCAAGTATGGTCACACTGAGGGTAACTCCAAACGTCCAAAGAAGGCACAGCACCCCACCAGTGGACAGACACCTGGGTTGGTGAGTGTACAGCTCAGGGAGGAGATAGTCCCAGCTAGTTTGGCAGAACAGATAGAGGTAACCCTAGTGTTCCTGATGGATAGAGAAAGGTGACAAATGCTCACATGCCTGCAAATACCTCAAAGTAAAGGCAGTGGGTTACCATTAATGGGCAACGGACAGAGGCTCTGTGAGACACAGGAGCCAGCATGACAATTGTTAGGTGTTATCTGGTGTCTGCAGACCAGGTGCTCCTGAACACATTCCACCAAGTCATATTTGTCGACAATCGTGAGAGCCATCTATCGGTGGCTTTGATATCCTTTGAGAGGGGGGTCTCAGGTTCTCTGAAAGTTGCTGTGAGCCCGGCCATACCTGTAGATTGTCTGTTAGGCAATGACTTGGAGAACATTACCTGGAGGGGAGTAGAGCACAGGTCTCGCTTGAAAATAATGAGATTGCCTCAGAGGGTGTGCATGATCAGACAAGCCTGGCTGCCCGGAAAGGGAGTCAAGCAAGCCAGGAGGCTGGAACAATGGCCCAGACAGATGCCAAGGAGAGGGACAAGAGGTGTGGGAAACTGGTCCCTGAAGTTCTTGTGGTGGAGGTTGACAGGGTCCCTGAGGAGGAGGCCCCCGAGTCAACTGGGGAAGACATTGCCACCCTAGGTGACCTACATGAACTTGTCTGCCAGCAGGTTGAGAGTGGGCCCACCAGGGAGGGATTCTGCAAAGCACAGGAGTGTCCCACCCTTGAGGTCTTGAGGCACCAGGCCTCCGCCCATGCAGCAGGCAGAGCCTCTAGTGATCACTTAATCGACTTGGAGAACAATCTTCTTTACAGTGAACCTAAGGTTCCTGTTGCTGGGGTGGCTCGTGTGCTGGTTGTCCCCCAATGCTACCGGGTCTTCCTACTGGGTCTGGCTCATGACATCTCTGGCAGGATGCTTAGGACAAGACAAGATCTTTGCCAGGCTTTCCTCTCAGAACAAAGACAGCCTCGGATGCATTCTGCAGGTTCTGTCTCTCCTGCCAGGGGAAAATCAGAGAAAAACACAATGCTCCTCTGACCCCACTACCCATCATTGGCACCCTATTTAAAAGGCTGAGCATCAACTTCATTGGACCTTTGGAACTTGACAGCCCAAGGCAACAGGATCGTTCTGGTCTTGGTGGACCATGCCTCTTGCAACGCAGAGGCAATCCCTCTACTTACCGTAACTGCACCTGTGGTGGCATGAGCACTAACGGCGATCTTCTCCCATGGTGGTTTCTCCAGGGAAGTAATGCCAGAAAGGGGCACTAACTTCATGTCAGCATAAATGAGGTTCATGTTGGATGAGTGTGATGTGACATACAGGTTCACTAGACCCTATCACCCCCAAACCAATGGTCTAGTTGAAAGATTCAAGAGCACCTTGAAGGGCATTATTTTGGACCTACCTGAACCCATGATGCGTAAGTAGGATGTCCTCTTACCATGCCTTCTCTTTACCTACTGGGAGGCACCCCAGAACAGAGTTAGGTTCAGTCCCTTTGAACTCCTCTATGGACACCCTGTTAGGGGACCTCTTAGCCTTGTCAAGGAGGGGTGGGTTAAGGCTCCCAAGAAACTCCCCATGTAGTCAGCTACATGCTGGCCCTTTGCAACCAGATGTATCACTTCGAGAAGAAGGCAAAAAGCAACCTAGAGGCCAGCCAAGAGGTGATGAAACTCTGGTACAACCAGAAGGCCTGCCTGGCCAAAAAGTGTGGGTCATGGAACCTTTAGAACTCAGAACTCTCTAGGACCACTGAATTGGCCCAAATAAGATCAAGAAGTGGAAGGGGAGGCCAACTACCTGGTGGACCTCCAAACCCCTAGAAACCACATAGGGTTGCTCAATATGAATAGATTAAAGCTTCACTTTGAGAGGTCCAAAGTGAGCATGTTCCTGGTGACACATGAGGGAGTGGAAGAGGAGAGAGAACCTCCCCCTGACCTCCTCTCTGCACAGGAACATGATGGGTCAGCGGAGGGTGTCAACCTCTCTGCTACCCTGACCCCAGAACAGCAAGTCGACAATTGCCAGGTACTGTTTGCCTCCCTGTTCTCACTCACCCCTGGACTCACACATCTGTGCATCCATGACTCTGACACAAGAAACAGTCCTCCTGTAAAAACAACATTTACCTGTCATCAGATAGGATGAGAGCCAGAAGTAAGTATCCAAGATGCCAGCTATAGGGGAGATTGAGCCCTCTAACAGTCCCTGGACCAGCCCCATGGTGTTGGTACGAAAGGCAGCCCCACCGAGAGCCAAACCAGATCTTCGGTCCTGTGTTCACTATTGAGGCCTCAATTCTGTCACCAAGACTGATGCACACCCCAGCCCTGGAGCTGATGAGCTCATTGACAGGCTGGGCATTGCACAATTCCTCAGTGCTTTCGACTTGGTGTCAGGGTACTGGCACAACACTCTGACTGAGGGGGCCAAAGAGAGGTCAGCATTCCCAACCCCAGTAGGCCATTACCAATTCTGGGTTATGCCCTTTAGTTTGAAGAATGCCCCTGCTACCTTTCAATGGCTAGTTAACAGGGTCCTGCTGACAAGGAGACTCTCTGTGCTGCCTACCCTGACAACATTGCCATCTACGATTCCAGCTGGGAAAAACACCTGCATCACCTCTATGAGGTGCTTCAGTCCCTGCAACAGGTAGGTCTGACAATCAAGACCAGTAAGTACCAGACTGGGCAGGGTTCTGTGGTGTATGTGAGACACCTGGTAGGTAGAGGCACGGTTCAGCCCCTCCAGGCCAAGATTGAAACTATCAAGTCCTGTCAACCACCAAAACCCCAAACAGAAGTGAAAGTCTTTCTGTGCCTCACTGGCTACTGCCAAAGATTTGTTAAGGGATATGGCACAATGGTGGCCCCCTTAACTGAGCAGACTTCGAAGAAGCAGCCCAATTTGATGATCTGGTCCGAGGCTTATAAGAAAGCTTTGACTCTCTCAAGGACACTATACGCATAGCACAAGTGCTCAGGGCCACTGACTTCTCCAAGGAATTAATTGTGCAGATAGATGTAGTCCATCTTCCCACATGGAGTGGACTTTATGGTGAACATCGCCCGGGGGTAGACCACGCTAATGCTGATGATCTCTCCAGGTTTGTCTACCTTAGTGAAGAGAGCTCCCAAGAGGTTGTGTAGCTCTCCCCAATGCCAGATGGGCGGGATAGATGTTAGACCTGATAGCCTTGAGTTTGTCTTTTCCCAACTTTTTGCCAGCCTCCTTCCATTTTTCTGAACCTGTTTTTGCTGGTGTTTAGGACTCTGCGCACTTTACCACTACTGATCGGTGCTAAGGTGCTTGTGCCCCTCTCCTAAACATTGTGATATGGGCTTTTACCCAATTGTCATATTTAATTTACATATAAGTCCCTAGTCAGGTGCACTATATGTGCCCAGGGCCTATAAATTAAATGCTACTAGTGGGCATGCAGCGCTGATTGTACCACCCACATAAGTAGCACCTTATCCATGTCTCAGGCCTGCCATTGCAAGGCATGTGTGTGCAGTTTACTGCCTTCTTGACTTCTTGACATTTAAAACCACTTGTCAAGCCTTATTTTCCGCTTGTCTAACATATGACACCCCTAAGTTTGTCCCTATTAGACCTACAAGGCAGGGTGTGGTGTGTTTAAAAGGCAGGGCATGTACTTTTAAGTTTTCGCTGTCCTGGTAATGAAAGCTCCCAAAAGTTGTTTTTCACTAATGTGAGTCCTTTCCTCTGACAGGGCAGCACTGGGAATTACTTAATATACTTTTAAGCTGTAATTCCTGATTAGAAAGGAGTAGCTACATCACATTTCATATCTTCACAGTGGTAAAGATGAATCCTCCTTACTGGTAAAGTCGGATTTAACATTACTATTTTAGAAATGCCACTTTTAGAAAGTAGACATTTCTCTGCTCTTACTGCTCTGTGTGCCTTATAGCCTGTCTTCAATGCACATTTCGGCTAGGTGACAGTTACACTTTGTGCATTCCCTTCAGACAGCTTCAAACACAGGACACTCAGCTGCATCTCCATTCATCTGTATACTGATGGGTATTCCTGGACAGGAAGGGTGGGGAGGCTCACACTTGCACTTTAAAGGTAGCATAATGACCCCACACAATGGACTGATTACCCCCACAGAATGCCTGGCAGACAGGACGGTGTTGAAAGGGATACTGGTGCATTTCAAAGCCACTCTTTGAAGTCTCCTCCACTTCAAATGCACTTTTGGGTACAAGTACTTGGTCTCTGACCATCTAAAATAAGACACTGCTGGATCTGGAGCTAACCTTCTGTGAGAAGAACTTCTGTGCTGCTCTAAGGTCTCAACTGGACTGCTTTTCAGGAAGGGCTGTTTTTCTGCTTGTTGTTCTACTGCTTCCTGACTCTGCTAGAAGGACTCTGCCATCCCTCCAAAGTGATTTTCAAGGGCTCGCAAACTTGCCCTCTGTTCTCCTGCAATCTCAGGGACATCAAAATCTGCCTGAAACTCTCCTGGTCATACTGGATTCTGCCTTCTGTGAGTCTCACCCTTACCTGAGGGGCCTCGTCCACACTCTTGGCCTCAAAAGTGTGCTCCGCAGCTGATATCTGCAAAAACGGATACACCGCCTCGAGTGCGGGAGAATTTCTGCTGCATCACTCCTTCAACGCAGGTGCAGAGGCTGTTCACCAACAGCAGATTCATAGCCTGCGTGAGTCGATGTCAATGCTCTGCGCAACTTGACGATGGCGCATCCCATTCACTTCCATGGAGCTTGACACAGACGCAGTGACCCAACTGCATGGAAAATACTGATGCATTGTGCCCTCGATGTTGATGGTTTGCTCCATCTCAGATATTGTTTCAATGGACCCTGCATGTATTCTGTAGCAGGTTTACCCTTCTTTATGGTCAGCCTGAACTTTGGATTTATATTGGTCCCTTGTGACCTCAAGTAAACTTTTGACCTCTAGTGGCTTCTAAGCGGCATTTTGGATTTCATCTTCACAAATTCATATATTGACTTCTACTGGTTAGATTTTTGTTGTTTTGGTCTTGTTCTTAGATAAATATTAAATATTCTCTATTTTTCTAGCCTGGCGTGAAGTATTTTTCTGGTGTTTTCACCATGTTACTCTATGAGTTGTTGCTCAAATACTTTACTCATTGCCTTCTGAGATAAGCCTGCCTTCTCTGTGACAAGCTACCAGAGGGTAGGGTAGTTTAGGTTGTGTTGTGGCTTACCCTGACTAGGATTGTGGTCTCTGCTTGGAGAGGGTGCACATCTCTGTCAACTAGAGACACAATTTCTAACAATATGACTTTTTTAATGTTAATTAGAGAGAAACTCTAAGAATTTAAGAGGTTTGTGAGACCAACGGGGGTAGATGCTGACACATAAAGTTCAGAGGAGGAGGAAGCAGGGAGTAAGGAACTTCATGGAGAGGTATGGCCCAGGGAAATTCAGCAGCAGCAGCAGAGGTTGCAGGAGCAGAGGACCCAAATGTATGGCATGACAGAGTTTGGTATATTAGGCACGAGTCTCGTTTAGTTGAGTGTTGTATGGTTTCAGAAGCAGCCGGCTTGGATGTCACTGTAGTTTACATCCGCTTCACTCCCCAATCCCTGTCAGATTGCCACAACTACACACTCCACTCAAATGTTCTCATCCTGGCATACGTCTGCCTTTCACTGCAGCTTGAGGGCTTTTGAGAGATATAGTTTTGTCCTTCTAACATTCACCATTGGTAATTCAGTCACAGACTTTAGTGAAGACAAAAGCTTAACGTGCTACAGCTTGGTGCAGACTGCAGATTGCTGACCCAAGACAGTTTGGAACACAGGTGAGCAACGAGGTACGAAGAGGGTAGAGGCATGTGAATGCTGATATACCATGCTCTTGCTAGCTCTGTTAGTTCCTCTGTGTTACCTCAGGAGTGGCCTCAGTGGGTACCCCTCTATGTGCAATATTGGTCATGCTGGGAATAAGAAATAGGGGGCTAAGCAGATACCTCTAGAGTGATGCAGTAGCGGTGGTAGTGTACCACTTATGGACCCCAGGAGCCACAAATGCCGCAGAGGTAGGTCTTGGTGCAACTTGTGCTTTGTGGTGAGCTCGCCCGTCCCTCTCTATCACCTGGATATTTCTGTGCTTTTCCTTTATTTCCTCTTGGACTCTGTTGGACATGGCCTATTTTTTCTGATCTGTTTTTGTTGGCTTTAGGGCCCTGGGCACTTTATTACTGCTAACGAGTTCTAAAGTGCATATGCTGTCTGTCTAAATTGTAGTGGTGCATGGTTTCTCCATGACTGGCATATTTTATTCACTAGTAAAGCCCTAGTACAGTGCACAGTGTGTGCCTGGCCTCTAAATCAAATGCTACTAGTGGGCATGCAGCACTGATTGTGCCACCCACATGAATAGCCCTGTAAACATGTCTTAGGCTTGCCATTGCAGTGCATTTGTGTGCAGTTGTAAACTGCCATGTTGACCTGGCAAGTGCACGCACTTACCAGGCCAAAACCTTCCCTTTTACTATATGTTAGTCACCCCTAAGCCATGGGCATGGGCAGTGTATGTAAAAGGTCGGACTGGTGTGTTTTACATGTGTTGATAGTGGAATACTGCTAAATTTATTCTTCCCTATTGGAAGACCTATCTCTCTTATAAGGTAACATGGAGATTGCCTTGAAATATCTGTTAAGTGTTATTTCAATTGGGAGCAGATAGAGATGTTGAATTTGAGGTCTCTGAATTCACAATTTAAAAATATACATTTTGGGGAAGTTGTTTTTTAAATTGTTTGAAAATACCACTTTTAGAAAGTGTGCATTTTTCTTGCTTAACCATTCTGTGCCTCTGCCTGACTGGGAATACACGTCTGGGTCAGGATGGCAGTTGGACTGTTTCTGAATTCACTCTAGACAGTCACACAAGGGGAACAAGATGTGCCCTGCATATCCTGATGGCTCTTCCTAGGTTAGAGTGCTTCAAAGGTTCTCCAAGGGCTTGCACTGAACTTGCCTCCTGTTAGAAGTTGCAGGAACATTAAAGACTTCATCTGCTAGTACCTAGGCACTCTTGCTGAGAGTCCTGACTTGCCAAGTGGTGCCAATCCAGTCCCTGGGCCCTTGGTAGTGAGTTCTGGTGCAGCCAAGAAGAAACCAAGCATATCAACTCCAAAGCGACTTCAGAACCGGCCTCACTGTCCAACTCCATGCCAATGCCTGCACCGGATCCGTGGTCCCCGCTGAGTGCAACAACCGCAATCAACTTCACAGGCCCGAAGCTGCTGCACTGCCTCCAAAGTACTGCCACAGCTTGAGTCCTGAGTGTTGTGTCCCCGATGTCTCACCCCCCAGTAGCAGTAAGGAACCAACACCACTCGGGCTCCAGTGACGCCTCACCTTCTCGACTCCGTGTAACGTCTTTTTTTCCTCATCATTTTCAAAGGTGCTGTGTCTGAGATCTGTGTGACTCTGTGACCAGCTCGCACTCCCTCGTAAGTGACATTGGACTGTTGGGAATAGCTCCTTCAAGATGTTGTGATAGCCCCAGTTGGATCTGTTGTCCTTCTAAGTGTTTTACTGAGATTTAGGGCCTCATTATGAGTTTGGTGTTCCCGTGACCACTATGTTGGCGGTCGGACCACTAACAGCCTGGGGGAGTGGACCTCTAAATTATGAGTTTGGCAGTGGTGCACATAGAAGACCACCAGCGGTCCTCTGGCACTGCCAGCCTGCATGACCGTGGCGGGCATCTGGAGGCACAAACAATCCGTTGGAGACCATATTTTCACTGGACCTATTAGGAGATTGCACACCGTCAATGTGACCACCACGATCTAACCACCATGGAGCACCAGGTGGAAACGACCAGTATAAAAGGAGGCACTCACCTCCAGGAAGCCACACATGTCCAAGCCTCCATGGAACCAGAACTAGGCATCATCCCGCTGCTCCTGCTCTCTGAAAAACAATAGAATCATTGCCGACGAAGACAACAACAACCATAAGTGCACACACTCACCTGCTGCATATGTGAAGTATATAAATTTGTACATTAACATATCATAGGGAAGGAGGTGTGAAGGGCTGCACACACATGTGCCAGCATAGTGGCACACATCATGCACACTTTAGCCAGCATACACACCACACGTCAATACCGCACATTTACGCACTGCAACACAGGACAGGCCGAGGTGCACAGATTCCCATACAACATAAAAACTCGTACCAACAACATAACAACTGCACAAATAGAAAAACATGCCACATATTCACACTTAACACTGGCAAAGGACTGGACACACATGCAACACACATGTACAGCCATATGTAATGGAACACACACAACAACATCATCATACAAACCAGCAATCAACACACACATCACACACACAGCACATCGAACGTATAATGCCATGCACAATACATGCAGACACAAACAGTCAAAACACACAAAGCGACATATCACAACAAGACCGGCACAGCAGAAATGGGAGTTGCAAAATCATACTTGAAAGGATGCCATACTGAGACACATCTCATGTTGAACAAGGCCCACAAAATCATGCCCACATGAACAGGACCTATTCAGATCTCATACAGAAGCAATACCAATGGCAAATGTAATGCAGTCACACACGTGGGTGAAGCACAAGGCTACAAAGTATACACTACTCGAAACACCATAGAAGACACCAGCCAGCTCGTAGGGACACACACACAGAAATAGTCACATGCACTCAAAAGCAAAGCATACTTACACAGCTCAACCCAGTCCATGTCTGCAATGACCAAACTTCACAACACATACCACATGTACACAATATCCACATCAGGGGACAAGGCATACACCATATAGGACCACATTGCACATCACTACAACAAACACATATCACTACAAACATAACACAATACCATGACACCATTATTTCAGCTACATACACATACCTATCACACAACATACAGCCTACCCCTGGTGGACAACAGCACTGCACTCAACCTCACATACTGCTCAAACAATACATGATGCAGCAAGCAGCATACACAACAAAATACTGGCACACAACCAATGTCAGACAGGGACAACTCAAACCCAGGGAAAAAAATGCAGGACTAAGATGTAACCAAAAAAACAACAACTGGATGGCTACAATATATTGTTTGTTCCAAAGAATATGAAAGTCCAAGGCCATTGGCCAGTCTATAATTCTCTCATTTAGCACCAAAGACACAAAATGGTGCCCCAACTTGACTCCTGACCACCGTATAGCCTCCATAGGTAGGCGCATCAAGGGAGCAGACAGTCACCTCAGGAAGTATTGGGGGGAGGGGTTGGGCTTGGGAGTAATGGGTTTTGGCTTAGGTTTGGGAGGGGGAACCTTTTTGGGAGGGGTGGACCTCTTTTTGGTGTGGGGAGGGGCATGGGTGCTGGCAGGGGGATGGGGGAGGTCTTGGAGGTTGAAGGGATGGCCTTGGGGAGGGAAACAGATCTTTTGGAAGTATGACAGGGGAAGAGTAGGGAAAAGATCAATATTAGAAAGGAACACTTTCTAAACACATGGGGATGGTCATCGGAAGGGGGTTTGGGTGTGGAGGGTAAGGGAGTGGTTGTCTGATGTTTAGGTGTGGATGTCTTGGGTGCGTATTTGTGGGAGTTGTGCTTGTGTATGGTTGGTGTCTGTTGTGTCAGTGAGTGAGGGTGTTTATGTGTCTTTCGCTGAGCTGGGGTGAAGGTGCTGGGGAATGATGTGGTGGGTGGGTGGCTGTCTGTTGGGGTGGTGACAGGTATGGTGGATGTGCTGCATGTAGGCATGTCAGTGGTTATGGTGTCTGCAGGTGTGGTGACTAGGGGGGATGTCCGAGGGTCTACTGGGGTGCTGTTTGTAGGTAGGATAGGTGTGGTGGCTGGATCAGTGAATGTTGATGTGGTGCCTGCAGGTGCGCCAGATGTTGTATTTGCGATGCTGGGGGTGGTCTAGGTGTCAGGGCAAGTTATGACTGTTGGTGTCTTCAGGTGGAGGATGTGTGCGTACTGGTGGTGTGTCTTGTGGTGCTTATGTTTGTATGACTTCCCTTGGATGTTGAAATGGATGATTTCTGTCTGTTTGTGTGCTTTGCCTGAGTCAGGGAAGGGGGGATTTGGATTTGGAAGAGGAAGGTGGAGGGGAAGGTTAGATAAGTGGTGACTGGCTGCTGTCAATGGGGAGGCTAGAGCCTGAAATGATCTTTGTAGGCCAGAGATTGCACCATGAATGCCCTCCAGTAATGCATTGCTCTGTTGGATCTTGCTTACCAGTCCTTGAATTGCATTCCTGATGGCTGTTTGAATGACAGAGATCGACCTCAGGAGGTCATTAGTCTCCTCACCGAGAGCAGCAGGGCTAACAGGGCCAGGGGCAGAGGTGCCTGCGGCAAAGGAGACACCCACCCTCTTGGGTGAGCGGGCTCGGCCAACTAGATGGGGAGCAAAAGAAAGGGCAGGGATAGACTGGGGACAAAGGTGGGACGGGGTGGTCCCCGATGGGTCCGCCACTACTAGGGTGTCCTCAATGCAAATCCCATGGTGATGAGTGGACATTGGCTTAGGAAGCTATAGATAGGCATGAAATGACACCATCACAAGTTGTCCCGAGAATCAGGGAGTGGGCATAGGGTGACAATTGCAGTGCAAAAGGCAACCCAATACCAGGAAAGATGTCAAGTTATCCAGTGGGCAGACATACACAGCCACTATTCTCGGCAGGCTGAGCAGACATACCTACACATCATGCCATGTCCTACTAATCACGTGCAACAGAGTTACTTATGTAGTCCATAGCCAATTTACAATGCATGCCTATATACAGATCTGAAGGGCATAGTGAGTCAATACTTGGCTTCAGTGCTATTGTCCTAAAAGGCCAACTGTGGCCCCAGACCTATGTGTAAACAGTATATAAACACAAATGGTACTCAACCCACACACATTACATGTCATCAAATCACGACTGCCATGCAACCACATGTGACTGCACATTGCAGACCTTTTCTGGAGTAATTTCAATGGGGACAGCAGTCACGGCAAATCATATAGCCATGTGCATCAAACACAACTTGGCTCAGGGACCACTCAATTCACACTCACCAAATTTTCTCTCAACTTCAAAGCTTTCAACTGACATGGATATCAGCCCATTCAATCAACCATACATACACATTTACAGCACAAAATAAGTCTTTGCAGACACCAGCTGACTAACTGGCCTTAAACACAGGTTAATGAAAGATGAGATAGATAGAGGAAGACAGTAAGTGTGCACATGGTGCACTTACTTGCTGCTCTGGTGAATTGTAGTGCTCTCTATACAGGGATAGGACCTCCTCCACCATCTTCTCCAGCTCTTCTGTTGAGAATGCGGGTGCCCTACCACCTGTAGGATACGGCATGATTGCTCCCAAAGGCAGTAGAGAGCAGCTCAGGGATTCTACAGAAAATGGTGGTGACGTCCACCACATACATGACCGTCACAGGCCCAAGAGCGCCATAGGCAGCAATGTTATCCTATGGTAGTGTCTGCCTTTCTAATGTTTGCCTACTGCCATGACTCTATTTTTTAGCCATTTAAAGTAATTACACAAAAATGTTGGTGTGTCACTAATAAAATAACTGATGTTCTGGGTGATGTTGAACACTGTCCTATTCAGGTCATGTACATCAATCCTAATGTCATGCTGATGTGACAACATTCTTGTAGGTACAGCCACCACCCTCTCACATACGTGTGACCTTCGAAGTTGTACATGCAATCATACGCAGTCAGGTAGTCATCTGACCATGAGCTTCCTGTCCGTACGGATCATTGCTACAAATATTTTAATTGTGAGGGCATTAACAGCCCAGGAAGTGGAAGGCTTAGCCCTGGTATGTTTGCACATACTGTTTCCAGTGACAACCATAACATGTGATATCACATATCACACATGTGACATGTCACTTATAAGAGACACATTGAGTGAATGCCTTGTTTTTCCATGACCCACATAGTAACCCTTGGAGGAGATAGATCAGACAACCTCCTGTGTACCGTCCCCTTGCAGACTTGCACACAATGGAGGACAGATTAGTGATTCAAAACGACTGCCTGGATAGGCAGACAATCATGGTTCTATGTCGTCAGTTGGAGCCAGATCTGATACCAGCCCTACATCATCCAAATAACATACCACCCATTGTACAAGTCATGTCAATGTTGCACTTCCTGGGCACAAGGTTTTTCCAAAAACAGTGACCTCATCTGGTGGGATGTACCAGCCTATGTTCACTTTGGTGTTGAAGGATGTCCTCTCAGCATTGTTGAAAGACCTGGACAGCCAAATCCAGTTTCCTCAATATGAGGATTTTGTGCATATGAAAGCAGAATTCTATGGTTTGGCACATATCCCACATGTTGTTGGAGCCACTGATGGTACGCATGTAGCCTTGCTGCCATCACTTAGCACTGAACAGGTCTATCAGAACAGGAAAAGCTTCAGTTCTATCAATGTCCAAGTAGTGTGTTTGGCGGACTTGTACATTTCCCAAGTCTGTCCCCGGTACCCAGGTTCAGTCCATTATGCCTTCATCATGCGGAACAGCCCTATTCCATAGCTGTTGACACAGCTATGCCCAGAGAGAGCCTGGCTGGTTGGTATGTCATATACTGTAGGAAAGTCCTCCTTTTTGCCCGGGTCACCCCCAAACGTTGTGGAAAGATACTGGTGGTTACTGACTCTTGTCTGTGCCCTGGGTACTGCTTACCAGTCCCAGTGCCAGTGCTCTGTGTAAAGTGGATATGCAAATTATACTAATTATAATTGGCAGTATCAACCTACCTATAAGTCCCTAGTTTATGGTAGGGCATGTAGGTTTAGGGGCCGCAGCATAGATAGTGCACACATAGGTGCACTGCTCAGCTGCCCAGTGTCACTGTAAAGGCAGGCTTGCCTTCCTGGGTGCTTTTAAACTAAAGTTATATGCAAATTCAACTTTGGAATTGAAAGTACTTCCAAAGTCTTAAACTACCTTATTTTTACATATAATTTACCTCTATAGTGTGCCTTATGTGCCCCTAGGGTTGGGTGCCATGTAACTATAAGCAGGGACCTTTATAAAAATTGTTTTATAAGCCCTGGTGAGGTCAAATAGCCAAATGTGTTTTCCCACACTGCAGTGAAAAGCCTCCATAGGCTAAAATGGGGAGACTTTATTTTTGTTAACAAAGTCCCAATAAGTGCCAGATACCTTGAGTTTGGTATCAGAGTAATTGTTATAATAAATCCCACAACTTCCCATTGTTGGATTTAATATAACCAGTTCAGGGAAAGAGTTTCAAAACTCTCCCTGAAATTGCCAACTTCATCTCTGTAGTGCCCTTCTTTGATTGACTCTAGCAGCCCGGCAAGGCTGTCTTGATGAGGTGTGAAGTGGCCTGGCAGAACACAAAGGATGTGCCTGGGGTAGGAAATCTGCCTCAGCAGATGGTGAAACAGGATGAGGGGAGAGCAGCCAAACTGGTCTTCAAAGGCAGAGAAGGACATTTGGAGTAGCTCAGGACCTCCCCCATTTCCTGCAAACCCAGACAATTAGGTTCCCTCTTGATTAGATTAAGAGAGGGCAGGAGAAGGGTGTGTTTATGGTTTTTGGCCACACCAGTGGGTGGGCTCATCCACATCTAACCTTCAAAAATCAGTTTCAGTCATGTTGGATTTTTGAAGAATGTTGCTCCCTGGGATTGATTTTTGCCACACTTGCCAGGAGTCATGAAAGAGGGAAAGAGCCTGCCTATGATTGCACAGTCGCCATCCCTGCTTTCCACCCAAGGAGCAAGGATTAATATGGCAGAGCTGTACCCAGATCCCTACCGGGAACAAAACATGAAGAAGAAGGACTGCCCTGCCAGACCCCTGGCCTGCACCTGGACACTGCACTCTGAAGGACTACACCAGCTGGGCACTTGGGCTTCACCACCAAAATGACTTTACCTGGCTTCAATTGGTTCAAGAAGGGCCTCCCTGTTTGCTACAGGTGAAAAATAGCTAACCAGAGTTTCCTGCATCAAATCCTGAAGAAACTGACCAGCTGATCACTGTCCAGTGGTCATTTTGGAGTTTGATCCAGGTGTATTGTGGGAGTTGGAGTCCTAACCCTCAAGGAGCAACTCAGATCTTCTGGAACCTTGGGGTGGGCTGAGGACCCCTGAAAGGACCTTCAAAGACCTTCTGGGAGAAGACCCAGAAGTTTGGAGAAGTTTGGAGAACTTTTGAAAAAAAGCTCCATAAAGGGACTCGCCATCCAGAGTCAAACGGCTTACATCGACTGCGACATGGCCTGACTGACAGCTTTGTCCCGCTGAAAATCTCCAGATCACCAGACTTCCAGGATTTCACGGGGGCTCCTGGAAAGGCAATCCAATGATATCAACTAGAAATCGGCTTGCTGTGGGGGGTCATCCGACATCAGAGGGAAAAAGCTCCAAAAATGTCCAAAAATGTCCAAAGGTAAAAAGTTGACCGGGATTTCCCGTACAGAGTATCCAAGTAGGGCTCTAGGGATGTCAGATCATGATTCAGTTTTGGCCCAGATGAAGATTTTCGTCCCAAAAAATCATCCAACTCTGAACGTAGAAATGTTCACCGAAGGCTCCTGCGACGCGTATCCGAAGAGGGCTCCTGGGAGGTCAGATCATCCTGCTGAAGAAAATCATTACATAACGATTGAGTCCGAAGGTAAACTTTTGACTGAGGCCTCCCGCTTGCTGTAGCCGAGCAGGGCTCCATCGCTACCGGCTTGAAACTTTGACTTTGCCCTGGTCGAGGTGCGACCAGATGACCAAATTGTCAATTTTAGTGTCTATGCACTAGAAAACATTAATTCATTACAAATCCATATCTCCTGTTCCCCTTATCCAATTTTATTTGTTTTGGTGTCAAATGACAGATAACAATATTCCCTATTGTTATACATTAGTTTTGTATTTTAAATTATTTCCTATGTTTTATTTTATTACTGTTTTGTGATATTAGAATGCTTTACATACTTTGGGGGTCATTTTGACCCTTGCGGCTCTGCTCCGCCATGCCGGCAGTGGCGGCCAGACCATCGACAGCGTGGCGGTGCATGATCGCCAAATTATGATGATGGAGGTGATGTGGCTGTATTGCACCCAGTTCACCACCTGTTCCGCCAGGGGGTAGGACCGCCTGGGCGAAGGTTGACTACCTTCGACCCGGCAGTCAACCTAACACCGTCTGCAGTATTTTGAGCATCCTTACTGCCTGTTCATTGTGTTTATTTACAGGTGTTTTTGAGTTACAAGTGCAAAGTAATGAGAAATAATTAACACAAACACTGAAGGGATCAATCATAGTGGATGTAGTCATTAGAGTAGCTGCCACAACATTTAAAGTCCAGAGTCCAATGTCCTACTAGCCTGGAAAATGGAAAGTATATGTAGAACAGTCAACAGAGTGATTCTGTGGCATACAATGGAGTTCCAACAGAAAGAGGTTACTTCCTGGCAGTGGTTCAGGTCTTGGCATGCTTGGGGGAACATCCCCACTTGCGGGGGGCTCTTCAGCTACAAAGGCAGGGGTTTCTGAAGAGGGCTCTCCACCTGAAAGGGTGTGCCTTCCACTGGCTGCCACAGATGTTGAAGGGGTCATGTTAGAGGGTCAGTGGAAGGGGTGTGTTGTTGTCCTGTATCCCTACTCAGAGTGGTGGTGATGTTCCTCAGCACCCCTGTTAGATAGGGCAAGGTGGCATTGTGGGCCACCCACTGTTGTAAGGATTCATGGTGGTAATCCCTCTGCAGCTGCTTTATCTCCCTGAGTTTAACAATTACCTGGCCCATCACTCAAAGGGACTGTTGGTATGCTCCCAAGACTTGGATGATGGTGTCCTGGCCGGACCCATCCCCAGCAGCCTCATCCTGTGGCCGACACCTTCCCTCCCACATACCCTACCCCCACATGCCTGCACCATTGGCATAGTTTGCACCCTACCACTGGGCCCAGGTCCATCATTGTCCAAGGTGTCCAGATGAGACTGAAGTACCTGGAGTGGGGGGCACACAATGGTGGACCGTGTCCTCGGAACACAGGCTTGGGAGTGAATGGTTGCCTGAGATATTTATGCAACAGGGCTGGCAGGAGTTGTTGTGGTCAGGTTGAGGCTGACCAGTGTCGTCTGACCAGGTTCCCCAGATGGGCCGGCCCGTCTTCAATGTCCGCACGTCCAAGAGTTGTATCCTCACTGAGGGCTTCATCCGGGGGAAGTGGCAGTCTCTGTAGGGATCTCCATGTTCCCAATCGCAGATCGATCTGTTGAAGAGATGGACAGTATGTCACAGGTTATTGTAACAGTGTCATTTGTTATATTACAAACACACATTAGCATTGCATTTCTCCCTGTATGTGAGAGGCACATCTGCTATCAATTGTATGGACCTGACATTTGAGGTGATGATAAAATCTATTTCAAGTTACCTTCCTACAGGTTGTGTGAGTATCTTGGTACTTGGGTAACTGTTTGTTAGAAATGGGGTCTTTGGGTGGTAGTCAGGTTACCCCATGTCCAAGCAAGGACCCTCACTCTAGTCAGGGTAATTCACACACAATCTAAATTATCCTGTGCCCACCCTCTGGTAGCTTGGCACTGGGCAGTCAGGCTTAACTAGAAGGCAATGTGTAAAGTATTTGTGTAATAAATCATGCAATAACACAGTAGAACACCACAAACATACACCACACAGTGTTAAAATAAATATGTAATAGTTATCTGGTAAAATACAGGTCAAAATGATTAGGATGCAATAAGTATATGTTGAAATATCATTGTAAAAATTATATAACGTATCTTTAGTCTCTTAAGAGCAACAAAATGTCTCTTGCAAGCACAAAGTACCTGGTTTGCGTTCAAAATCTCCACAAGAAACCGCAGAGGAGATGCGTGGAAAACAGGGGCGGTGTGCTTAGATTTCTCAGGCTGCGCATGGAGATGCGTTGTTTTTTTTTCACGCAGGGAAGGCTTTGCATCAATTTCCGGCACTCCGTCTTGGATCCTCTTCGGGTTGCTGGGTTGTTGGATGCCCCGGGGACGATACGTTGAAATCCGGCACTGGCAGGACAAAGTCAGAGGGGCTGCGTTGATCCAGTGGGCGTTGCGTGAAAACTTCTGCTGCACGGCAGGCGCTGCGTTGATTCCTCTCAGGATGTCGGGCTGCAAAGGTCCAGCTCGGCTTTGCATCAATCCAGTGGGCTATGCGTCGAATTTCTGGTCGCTACACTGGCGCTACATTGATCTTCTCCTTGCGAAGTCGGGCTGCGTCATTCCAGTTTGGCGTGCAGTGAGTTTCTCACCGCGATGCAGGCTGTGCATTGTTTCTGGCAGGCGGTGTGCTGATTTTCGCTGCACCGGGAGTTCTTCTTGCAGGAATGAAGGGGCACATGTACGTACCCTTTTTCCTGTTGCAAACGGCCTGATTTGCAGAATCGGACCATTTGCGACAGGAAAAAGACATTTTGGTATGAACAGACCCTATTTTGTGATTCGGTAATTTATTTACTGATTCCCAAAATAGGTTTGTGAGTCAAATTAGGAAGGGGCGTTCCCTTCCTAACTGTGAGTCGCAGCACGATGTAGCATTGTTTTGTGACCGTGAATGCGATCACAAAACAATCGCAGTTAGCACCAGTGGTGCTAACCCATTCGCAAATGGGAAGGGGTCGCCACAGGACCACAGGACCCCTTCCCCTTTGTGAATGGCAGCAAACATATTTTTTCAGAGCAGGTCCTGAAAAAATGAAAAGAAAACTTTTCATTTTTGTTTTTGAAATGCATCTCGTTTTCCTTTGAGGAAAACGGGCTGCATTTAAAAAAAAAAAACAGCTTTATTTAAAAGCAGTCACATACATGGTAATATTCCCTGGGCAAGAAGGGTGGAGGGGCTTTCACTTACACTTCAAAGGTCAGTTGCCTACCCTCACACAAAGGACTGATAAACCCCCCACATGCTTCTGGAAGACAAGGCTGGGTTGAAACCGGGGAACTTGTGCACTTCACAACCACTCTTTGAAGTTTTCCTCCACTTAAAAGGCACTTTTGGGTATTTATACTGGGTCTGTGTCCCCATCAGATCAGACACTTCTGGATCTACAACTGGATTCTGTGAGAAGGACTGCTGAGTTGCCCAAAGGACTCATCTGGACTGCTTTTTTAGAAGAACCACTCTCTTTCTTCTTGTCCTGCTGCCTGCTACTTCCTGACTCTGCTGGAAGGACTCTGGGGGTTATTACAACTTTGGAGGAGGTGTTAATCCGTCCCAAAAGTGACTGTAAAGTGACGGAAATACCACCAGCCGTATTACGAGTCCATTATATCCTATGGAACTCGTAATAAGGCTGGTGGTATATCCGTCACATTTGGGACAGATTAACACCTCCTCCAAAGTTGTAATAACCCCCTCTGCCTTCCTCCACACGTGCTCTCCAAGAGCTTGGATTGAGCATGCCTCCATTCTGAAGTCTCAGGGCCAACAAAGATGTCATCTGCTTGATCCTAGCTAGGCCACTGACTTCATAGCAGCTCCAGAATGGGTGCTACTGTGCAACACCATGCCGCTGTCTGCTCCGGCTCCATGGTCCTCGTTGAGCACAACGACAACAACCTGCAATGCAAGCCTGACATCACAGCTGAGGTCCCATGGTGTGATTGCAACTCTGCAAAGTCGACACACTGCATCTTGACCTGCTAGACTCATCAACTATGCCAGTTCTTGAGAAACCGTCACCTCGTCACTGATACTGCATCACCTCCCCTGCAACCAGACAGAGCCAATGCATCATCTCCCTAGCCGCACTAAGGAATTGATGCCTCACCGGTTCCAGTTACTCCTCATCTCCCGACTACACATGTTGTTTCCTCATTTTTCAAAAGTACTGTGCCTGGGGTCTGTGCAATTCCATGACCGGCCTGAGTCCCCAGCAAGTGGCATCAGACTGTTGGGAATTACTCCTTCATGACGTTGTAAAAACCCCAGTTGGAGCTATTGTGTTTCTAAGCGCTATAATAGGATTTAATCATGCAAAACTCATAACTTTACTTGTGCACATTGGATTCTTGACATTTTGGTCTTATTTTATTCAGATAAATATGATATATTTCCTAAACTGGTGTGGAGTAGTTTTTGTAGTTTTATCACTGGGTTACTCTATGAGTTACTGCACAAATACTTTACACATTGCCTTCTAAGCTAAGCCTACCTGTTTTGTACCAAGCTACCAGAAGGTGAGCACAAGATAATTTAGGTTGTGTAGTGACTTACCTTGATTAGGATTGTGGTCTCTACTTGGACAAGGGTGTATTATTTTGCCAACTAGAGACCCAGTTTCTAAAAAGACTAACTAGGGACTATAGATGTAAATCACCAAAGCATTTTAATAGAGCACTTTATTATGATGTGCTGTGTGAGCTATGGACAATAATGGAGATTGCTCAATTTTAGCTGAAGGTTAAATATGGTCAATAGATTTGGGTCGGTCAAGAATGTTATGAGGGTGGGTTTTAGGCATCAATGGGAAACTATTATTTTTTTTACCAAAGGCTTTATTAGAGGACTGTTTTTCCAAAGTTAAAACAGGGTTGTTTGTTTGTTAAAATGTAAGGTTGAGAATTGCTATACCCTGTTTGAAATAGCACAAGTTGTGGCACGAATCCTTGATCACTGGCATTGAGAGAAATATTGTTACTGGACCTCTAGTAAGGTGCTTCAAGTACTCTTATGTGGAGTCAACTAGGGAACACAGCTTTTGGAAGGGTGAGGCTCTTTGTTAGGTTGAGTTATGATTAATAAGGGAAATTGTGACGTTTTTACTATACTATTCATTATTTGGCATTCATTTTAAATTGGGTTTGAAAACTAGGCTTCAGGACATCTATAATCAAATCTCGAAACTATTTGACATCTTTGGAATTATTGGAACTGCAGTTGTAAAGGAAGTGTACAAACACTCATCTAAAAGATGGTGCAGGGAGGGTTTTACGACTAATGGAAGGTGGAGGGGTTGAGGGGCCTAGAAGAAGTGGATACAGTGCTCTGATGCTTTTAATTAATTGAACAGTTTAATAATAGATTTGAATTTGGTTCTGAAGACGTTTGTGGGAAGGATGATGCAATGACCATGTATTACAAAGAGTAAAATACCCTCTGCCACATGATAAAAGGATATTGCAAGTCAACTCTGAGTTCCATGATCTTACAAATATAGTAGGCCTTCTGCCTTGTTCCTTTATATGGTGTGAGAAGTCTTAAGTGGCCTGCACTGTCCTTATAATATACAATGGGGCACTTTAGCACATATTTATTTAGAATTGTTGAGTGTGGGGCCCAGCATTCAGTGGATATTTATAAAATTTTAAAAAAGTATAGAGGTGTTTCAGGGCATATGTGCTGCCCAAGGTGTAACTTAGGAGCCAAAACTTTGCAAAATGCTTTTCAAATTTTATTTCTGAAACCAAATTTCCCAGGAGTCTTACACATTTGTAATTCATTGATAGCCCTACCTATCTCCTCTACATCTCTTGAGATTTTAAAGTTAGCAGAATATTTGTGGCTAAAAGAATATGGATGGGCCTTACAAAAAGGTTTCAACTGATCCAGAGGAGGAATATAACTCCTTGGTATGCGATTCTGAATTGAATTTATGAAATACAGACACCATTTTATCTTGTTCATATTGTAATGCCTGCTTACTAAACTTTCCAATGCATCAAAGGTATTCTCTTGCTGCATTTTCTTGTTATGTTGCCATGCTAAAAGTCTACAAACTTTGTTCCCTTTTTCACATGCCAACTGCCTATACATAGAAGCATAAATAGGGTGCTCTTTATCAAAGAAAAAGCATGATTTGGAGTTTGGTCAAAGCGGATGAACTGGTAAAAACTGTTGGTTCTACCATTCTGAGCCAAAGAGTTACCTTCATCCTATTTAGACATTGGTGGTTTGATGGACGAAATTCCATCATCTTGGTGCTTTCTCTGTCACATTTTACTTAGTCCCTCAACTGTGGGACAGCTCAAAAATAACACATGGATGCTGAAAAGCAAATACTCTGTCTGCCATATTAACAGTCTGCTTAAGGAAATGAGTTATTAGTGGAGGGGAGCAGAACCCCCACTCAGGCAACACTCACAATCCTTGTCAGCGTGAACCACAACAGTCACTATATTAACCTGTTTTTAATACTCTTGGGGGTCACTGGAGCACTGGAGCTTTTTGCTCGCTGTATGTTGTAAAATGGGTTCCACCCATTTAATACACCCATATTTTTTGCTTTTTGGATCATGCAGATATGGCCTTTTTTGGACCTTTTACTCTGGGTGAGTCCCAGTATGTGTCTCACCCAAGGTAATCACAAAGTTTACCCCACCAGTGTCTGCCTTTTAAGATAAGGCCACTGTGATGCAGCTAGAATAAGAGGCACTTGGCTGGTTACACATGAACATGTCTGCACACGTGTGCACAAGTGTGATTACTGGGCTTTTTGTATTCCTTCTAGACATCCGCACATAATGGACACTTATGTGTGACTTGATCGCCATCCCCGGAGAATGGGAGGGAGGAGCTTGACCCAGCCTAACTTACACCTGAATAACTTGTGTCCTGTCCCCACACAAAGGGCTGCATACCCCCATTAGAGAGCCTAGAGTTAGGGCAGGAATGGCAGGACCTCTGTGCACTTTAAATGCCTCTACCCCACTTCTAAGGAACCACTAGGTATAAGTACTGGACCTCAGACATCACTACTTCTGGACCTGTGAATACTCTGTCAAAAAGAAGGACTGCTATGCTACTGAAGGACTACCACTCTGCTAAACTCCTGTGCTAACCTGCTAACCTCTTCCTGGGTTAGGACTGCAATTGCATCACCTGAACCCTGAGTGACTCCAAGGGCTAGTTGGCTGGCTTCCTGATCCGAAGTCTTAATGACATAAGGGACTTCAACCACCTCGCATCTGTGCCTGGATTCTGCCATCTGTGAGTCTCCCCTGCCAACTGGGGTCAGCCAACTCCTGGACCCTTGGAAGTGGGCCTGCAGTGTTTGCTCCAGAGGACTCAATACATCCTCTGCTGCGGGAAAAGAATCAACCCATCACAGCTGTTTCATGGAACAGTACTGGTGCATCACCTTTGAAACCACCACTGTGACACTTTTCTTGGTACAAGGTCCTCACATCCCTGTTGACGAAAGCCTCAACAATGGTATTGAATTGCTGCATCTTGGAACTGATGCATCGCCACTGTTGTATGGAGAAAATCATCTCATCAGCTCTACCTCGTAGTTTGAAACCGAAACAAGACTCCACAACCAGGATTTCAGGTACTTTGCTACGTGATTGGCTTGAACTTTGGACTTTACCCTGGTCCAGTGCAATCAGATATCCCAGATTGGTGCTTGTTGCTTCTAAGCAGTATTTTTATGGTTTGTTATTTAGAAATCAATGACTCAAGTTCTACGTGTTGAGTTTTTGTCATTTTGATCTTGTTTTATTTATTAAATTAAGTTCTATTTTTCTAACTTGGTGTGTAATCGTTTTGTGTGGTGTTTTCAGTTTTACTGTTTGAACTGTTGCACCAATACTTCACACATTACCTCTAATTTAAGCCTGACTGCTCTGTGCCAAGCTGCCTAAAGGGGAACACATGTTAATTTGGGGTTTGGCTGACACCCTGACTAGGATTATGGTTGCTTCTTGACCAGGGCTCATACCCCAGTCAACCACCAACCCAATTACTAACAGTCACCATTTAGGAGCGAAAGACAGATGACAAGTTTCGAAGATTCAGAACTAGAGGGTACACTAAGAAAGTTCTATACATACCTGAAGAAAAAGGCAAACCACAAATAACAATGGAAATGTTAACTGACAGCATGAATAAGACAGTCTATACAGAGGAAATTAGGACAATTATAACATAACTGAATCATTTATTAGACAAAATGAGCTATGCAGACAATAAGATAATATATTGTCAAAGAATGTTGCAAAGTATGGCCACAGCCATTTTAGGACTCAGGATTTAGTCCAGAGTCCTGGAAGCAAGGGACCAGATTTACAAAGCCCTTGCGCCCCTCATTGTCACATTTGTGGCAAAATGTGTGCCGCAAATGCGATGCTAATGGCCCACTACCATAGCGCCATAATTACAAGGTAGCGCAAACTAGGTTTGCGCCACCTTCTAAACCCTTTGTGCCATATCATGCATAGTATATGCATGATGAATGAAAAGGGGGCATTCTCTTGTTAGAGGGTCGCTAAAAATGGTGCAATGGAATCCACAAGATTCTTTGCGCCATTTCTAGCGCCACTTTTAACACCAGCTTAAATCAGGCATTAAAATGAGGCTCCCTTTGATTTCAATGGGCCTCTTAACATTATACAGGATTAGTGACATATTTTTAACGCTAATATATTATAGCATTACAATAGCATCCAAAACATAATGCTATTTCCCCTAACATGTGCCATGGTGCACCGTATTGTAAATATGGAGCTCCCATGGTGGTGTTGGGGGATGCAAAGGGGCCCGCAAGAAAAGTGGCACATCACGAGTGATGCGCACTTTCTTGTAAATATGGCCCCAGGTTCTTAAAAGATAGAAAGTGGCAGGGTACAGATACTCTGCCCTCATAGGCATGGTGGGGGAAGAGGGTCCCAGAGGGATCAGTCGTGAAGCCAAAAGCATATATTTGTTTTAACATTTTAGTGCAAACTCACAGTAGATCTGTGAATATGCAGCAAAATTTGAAAAAAAAAACAAAGGTCCTTCAAGGTGTGCCCATCCCCCCGGGCTGACGTTTAAAGGGAAAAAATTAAATTAAGAGGATGAACGCCCCCCCCCCCCCCACTGCCATTAGCCTCTCTGGGGTTCCAAGGAATCGATTTCCTGGGGCTGAAATTATTAAAAAGGGGAGCGGAGTGTGCTGCCCCTCTTCTCTCACCTCATAACGCCCAGGGACCCCATTTGCCAGGGCTGCTGTTTTGAAAAAATGGAGAGTGGCCTGCTGCACCCTCCTCGAGCCTTGAAAGGCCCTGGAAATCCCCAATGCCCTGGACTGGCTCCATTGTTATGAC